>NC_052322.1:17896126-18222036 GCF_016432855.1 Salvelinus namaycush
ATATAGCTGAGTCACCCCGTCCTACCCCTAGGGGTCCACGTCCCTGCAGCGCACCAACCCAACACACCAAACCAACATTTATTATTGGTTTCAGGTGTGTAAGGCCAAGGCCAAAGTGTCAACCAACAGTACAGCAGACCCCCAAGGCCAGGACTGAGAAGCCCAACAGCTAGGGATTGCCTAATAGGTATCTCCCATGACGTGGGCATGTTTTCAATACAGACTCCTTTTGTCGTACTGTATTCCATATGGCATCCAGACCTTATAAAAGTTCCACAGTATACACTTAGTCTTGTAATAAATACAATCTAGTGATGCATAACTTGACATTTCTTCCATCCATTGTGGGTGTAAGGGCACAAGGCGAGACCCAAATGCAGACACAGGAGGCAGATGGTTGAGCTCCGATATTTATTACACCAAAAGAGGTAGGCAAAAGGCAGGTCGGGGACAGGCGAGAGTTCATAAACCAGGTCAGAGTCCAAACAGTACCAGGGCATAGGCAGGCTCGAGGTCAGGACAGGCAGGGGTTCACTGAACAGGTCCGAGTCCAAACAGTACAAGGGGATAGGCAGGCTCGAGGTCAGGCAGGCGGATTCGTAGTCAGGACAGGCAAGGGTCAAAACCAGCAGGACTAGGAAAAAACAGAGACTGGGAAAACTAGGAGCTAGAAGAAACACTGGTTGACTTGGCAAGACAAACTGGCACAGAGAGACAGGAAACACAGGGATAAATACACTGGGGACTCATGGAGAAAACAGGAGACACCTGGAGGTGGGTGGAGACAATCAGGGCGTGACAGTGGGAGGATAACCAACCTTCCAATTAATGGCAATGCATTTCATAGCCGCTATAAATGCTAGGTTACACAGTTTCTTCTGATAAGTCTCCAGTATCAACATTTCCAAGCAAACAAAAACAGGGAGAAGGGAGAATCTGTACACATACTGAGATAAAAGAACATACTCTTTGACAGAATTCAGCCAGCCTTCACAAGACCACAACATATGCAAATATGTCCCCTTTTGTGTTTTACACTTCCAACAGAATAATTACATTTCTATGTGCATGATATTCAGTTTCATTGGCATATAGTACATTCTATGGATAGGCTTAAACTGCAGTAATTTATGTCTGAGATTCTATGAACACGACTGGGCATTCTAACATATCTTTATCCATTCATCATCATCAACAGCGTCTCCCAGGTCTTCCTATTTATTATTTTATTTTATTTCACCTTTATTTAACCAGGTAGGCTAGTTGAGAACAAGTTCTCATTTGCAACTGCGACCTGGCCAAGATAAAGCATAGCAATTCGACACATACAACAACACAGAGTTACACATGGAATAAACAAAACATACAGTCAATAATACAGTAGAAAAAAATTAAAAAGTCTATATACAGTGAGTGCAAATGAGGTAAGATAAGGGAGTTAAGGGCCATGGTGGCGAAGTAATTACAATATAGCAATTAAACACTGGAATGGTAGATGTGCAGAAGATGAATGTGCAAGTAGAGATATTGGGGTGCAAAGGAGCAAGATAGATAAATAAATACAGTATGGGGATGAGGTAGATAGATGGGCTGTTTACAGATGGGCTATGTACAGGTGCAGTGATCTGTAAGTTGCTCTGACAGCTGGTGCTTAAAGCTAGTGAGGGAGATGTGAGTCTCCAGCTTCAGTGATTTATGCAGTTCGTTCCAGTCATTAGCAGCAGAGAACTGGAAGTAAAGGCGACCAAATGAGGAATTGGCTTTGGGGGTGACCAGTGAGATATACCTGCTGGAGCGTGTACTACGAGTGGGTGCTGCTATGGTGACCAGTGAGCTGAGATAAGGCGGGGCTTTACCTAGCAGAGACTTGTAGATAACCTGTAGCCAGTGGGTTTGGCGACGAGTATGAAGCGAGGGCCAACCAACGAGAGCGTACAGGTCGCAGTGGTGGGTAGTGTATGAGGCTTTGGTGACAAAACTCACTATTGTTCGACATGCTTTGTGTCATCGGGAAAAGCCTTTATCAACCCTTGATACAGTTTGGAAATGAACTTTAGAGACTGCTTTAAAATAGTTTCAATCTTTTTGCTTGTCCAGTGTTTGCCGCACAGAGAATGTAAATGTAGAAATAAAGTGTATCTGCAAAAATTCACCTCAGCTCTGTCAGACTAGTCATCCCTGGCTACCTGACCCTGATGAGACCCCTTTCACCATCTGATCCTGCTCTGATGAGGCATGACAAATAATTCCATTTGTGTACATTTATACATTCTATTATCCATGAATAGACTAAATGGTTCAACAATTTAAATGACTATTATTCCCGGATCTCAGACTGTATGAATCCATTCACTGAATCCATTCACTGATGGTTATAATATACTGCAAAATCTTCCCTGGCTGTCTGACCCTGCTGGGACACCTGTCACCATCTGATCCTGCTAAGACATGATTAGCATAGTGTTGTGTACTGACTGTGCACCATGACAGTGAAGCCTTGTGAAAATGGATGGGGCGGCAGGTAGCCTAGTGGTTAGAGCGTTGGGCCAGTAACCGAACGGTTGCTAGATCGAATCCCCAAACTGACAAGGTAAAAATCTGTTGTTCTGCCCCTGAACAAGGCAGTTAACCCAATGTTCCTAGGCCGTCATCGTAAATAAGAATTTGTTCTTAACTGACTTGCCTAGTTAAATAAAATAAAAAAATGAAAAGCCTGTAAAGCTGTTTATACCATGGCAGTGTGAAAAGTAGGGAATTAGCTAGGGAAACTGACAGATCAATAACGGTACATTGTTATACTGACTAATAAAAGCTTGCATTGCACTGAAAAAACGTCAGAATATTGGAGAAGACCCAGATGCAGACAGTGTCGAAGTAACAAAAGTGTATTACTAGAACAGGTGGCAGGCAAAACGACAGGTCAAGGGCAGGCAGAGGTCAGTAATCCAGATCAGAGTCCATAAGGTACAGAACGGCAGGCAGTCTTGGGGTCAGGGTAGGCAGAGGTCAATAATCTAGGGTGGTGTGACAAGGTACAGAACGGCAGGCAGAAATGGTCAAAACTGGGAAAACTAGAAAACAGGAACTAAAAAAAAGACAGGTGCAAGGGAAAAACGCTGGTATGCTTAACGAACAAAACAAACAACACAGGTACAAATACACTGGGGATAATGGGGAAGATGGGCGACATCTGGAGGGGGGTGTAGACAAGCACAAAGACGGATGAAACAGATCAGGGTGTGACAGGTCTTCAATCGTTTGGCCGCTGGTTTCATCGTTTGATTCAGGTCTAGTGTGATTGAGAAAAAAACAATAGCTAAGTTAGTGACTTTGGCTAACTCTGCTAGCTAATTTTACAATGGTACATCATCAAATTTACTTCTGTTGAAACGGGACAAAGCAAAGGTTACCAAACATTTCCATACACATAACAGCTCTTAGATACTGCTACCAGACAGATAGCTAGAGCTGAACTGGCTGTGGTAGCTACTAGCTAGCTAACTAGCTGCTCGTACTGTAGGTCATCAGTGGCGGATTTAGGCATAGGCGACATGCGCAGCCGCCCAGGGCGGCATCTTGCCGGGGGCGGCATGGGGCGCCCGCACAAAAAAAGAAGATTATATATATAAATAATGGTGACATTTGATCGGTTTGGTTCGATCGGTTTTCTATCACTCATTTGCACGCCATGTCGATGATATCATGTCACCGTGTGGGACTGTGGGTCAATTAACCTTGTCGGAGTGGGCGCCCTGTTTCACGTTCTGACCTTAGTTCCTTTGTTTTAGTTGGTCAAGGCGTGAGTTGGGTGGGTAATCTATGTTTTCTATTTCTGTGTTGGTTTTCTGTGTTTGGCCTGATATGGTTCTCAATCAGAGGCAGCTGTCAATCGTTGTCCCTGATTGGGAACCATATTTAGGTAGCCTGTTTTCTGTTGGGTTTTGTGGGTGGTTGTTTTCAGTCTTTGTGTGTCTGCACCAGATAGTACTGTTTCGGTTGTCACTTTGTTGTTTTTGTATTTTAAGTTGTTCACTTCCATTAAATAAGATGAACAATTACCACGCTGCGCATTGGTCCTCTGATCCTTCAAACTTCTCCTCCTCAGACGAGGAGGAAGACGACAGCCGTTACACCCTGATTGTAGTTTGTGAGCTAGGCAGGCTATTGCCTGGGTAGGTCTCCCACTCAGAAGTACGAGATGGGGAGGGGGCAGGGGTAGGTTGACCTCAGGTCTCCCCACTGGAAGCCTGAGGTAGGGGGAGTGGATGACTCTATCAAATAGCGCACCTCTTACTTTGTACAGTACTAATGCAATTAGTTTTGCAATTTAGTTTGTGTGTTTTTTGTTTGAAGTGCAATAGTGTAATAATCAGGTTCTCTTCTTTCTAAGTGTGTTATTCTATTTGTGTGATATAGGATTTGTGCAATTTTGTTTTATTTGTGTGTTTTTTGTTAGCAATAGGGTAATAGTGTAATAATTAGATTCTCTTTTTTTATTTGTATTTATATACTTAAATTTGTTTCTATTTGTCTTTGTTACTTCTTTTTATTTTATTTATGAGTCTTATTTTTGTATATATATATATATATATATATATATAGTTTTAAATGTTATGATTATTTATTTGTGTTGTTCCAAATGTCGGAATAAAAATTACAGTTAGTGCAGAATGGTGCTTTTTTTGTTGGGGGCGGCTAAAGGGGGGGGGGGGGGGGGGGGGGGTAGTTCGCCCAGGGAGCCATATAAGCTAGAACCGCCACTGCAGGTCATTCACCTAAGTCAAGAGGGGATGAAATATTAGCTAATGTAACATGTCAGTTACACTACTAGCTCAGCACTGGGAATACACTTTTTTGTTGTTGTCAAACAGCAGTTACCTTGCCAGCTAGATCACTCAACTAAACAGTAGCCAGTTTCTGCTCTGCTTGCATTTACAACTCTGAGAACAAAAGCACTTGCACTGAGACGCAGTGCCTTAGACTGCTGCGCCACTCGGGAGGCCATGAACAGAAGTTCTTCCACACCGATCTCGACAAGCCACTTCTGTATGGACCTCGCTTTGTGCACGGGGACATTGTCATGCTGAACCAGGAAAGGGCCTTTCCCAAACTCTTGTCACAAAGTTGGTAGCACAGTATCGTCTAGAATGTAATTGTATGCTGTAGAGTTAAGAGGCCTAGCCCGAACCATGAAAAACATTCCCAGACCATTATTCCTCCTCCACCAAACTTTACAGCTGGCACTATGCATTGGAGCAGGTAGCATTCTCCTGGCATCCGCCAAACCCAGATTCATCCGTCGGACTGCCAGATGGTGAAGTGTGATTCATCACTCCAGAGAACGCGTTTCCACCGCTCCAGAGTCCAATGGTGGCGATCTTTACACCATTCCAGATTATGCTTGGCATTGGTGATCTTAGGCTTGTGAGATGCTGCTCGGCCATGGAAACCCATTTCATGAAGTTCCCGACAAACAGTTATTGTGCTGACGTTGCTTCCAGAGGCAGTTTAGAAGTCGGTAGTGAGTGTTGCAACCGAGGACAGACAATTAATACGCGCTACGCGCTTCAGCACTCGACGGTCCCGTTCTGTGAGTTCTTTAGTAAGGCCATTCTACTGCCAATGTTTGTCTGTGGAGATTGCATGGCAATTTTATACACCGGTCAGCAACGGGTGTGACTGAAGTAGCCAAATCCACTAATTTGAAGGGGTGTCCACATTATTTTTTATATATAGTGTAGTTACTCTATCATTACTAAGTATTACTAAGTAATTTACTCTGAATTCTTTACATAGTGGCGCAGCCAAGCCGACAAGGTAGTGCAACGCCCCTCTTATTTGGGGAGAACCCTGCATAGTGACCATATCTTGGTTTTAGAAGGGAATTTCACCCTGAATCTCCCACGGAATATAGTCACTACTATATTAACAACATTACGTTTTTGCAGTGATGTAAATGACTTAACTAAAAAATACTTGAAAGTACTACTTAAGTCGTTTTTTTTAGGTATCTGTACTTTACTATTTATATTTTTGACAACTTTATACTTTTACTTTAATACATTCCTAATGAAAGTGATGTACTCCATACATTTTCCCTGAAACCCAAAAGTACTCGTTACATTTTGACAGGAAAATGGTCTAATTCACACACTTATCAAGAGAACATCCCTACTGCCTCTTATCTTTCCTAAACACATGCTTCATTTGTATATTCTCTCCGAGGGTGAGAGCGTTCCCCTGGCTATCCGTAAATAAATAAAAACTATAAAATGGTGCCATCTGGTTTTCTTGATATAAGGAATTTGAAATGATTTATACTTTTACTTTTGATACTTTAGTATATTTTAGCAATTACATTTACTTTTGATACTTGAGTACATTTAAAACCAAATACTTTTACACTTTTACTCAAGTAGGATTTTACTGGGTGACTTTCACTTTTACTTGAGTCATTTTCTAGCTATCTAGGTATCTTTACTTTTACTCAAGTATGAAAATTGGATACTTTTTACACCACTGCGTTTATCATAAACGTTATAAACATTATCCAAACCACAAGCTAGAACGAGCACATTTTCATTTGACGTATTTTCATCGGGAAGTTTCGACTTCCTGTGTATTCGTCAGCTCATAGTGAATCACAAAGTCAGGCATTCATAGCAAATGCAGACACCGCCCCACTACATACAAACTTGCCTGATAGTGTTGTTTATTTCGAATGACCAACACACACTAATATCAGAACTTCTCAAGGCACACATTTTTTATGGTCTGTTTTTCACTCACATTTGTCATCAAGCGCGAAAATGTGTTATCTTTCATAGTTTCTACCTACCAGAGATGTACTGTGTCAGCTCGTATATTTAGCAATGAATCAGCTGATAGGAACATTACTGAAAGACTCCTCCGAACAAGGACAACCATATACATGCCCACAAAAACGTAGGTTGGGAAATACTGAGATTGAGACTAAGCGAAATGTCATATCAATACACCGAAATTCGTCATTCGGTGTGTCGTTCAGTGGGCGAAGCCCAGACCTGCCTTCCTCCTGCGCAAAAAAAAAAGAAATTGCAGCGCCTACAAGCAGTGGCAGCCCCCCCCAAAAGACCATTCTGCACTAACTGTAATTTTTATTCACCACAAAAGACTCAATATATCACAAAAGATACAAAATAGCAGCATAATATGGACGTATTTTAAGTTAGCCTACAGCATTGGAAATTCTCCTTACTGAGCTCAGGACTTAGTCAATACAATCACAGAAAACCTTTGTCACCTCAATAAAAGTTAACCAAATCAATAATGTGCTAGTTAGGTTGTAATCATTTTGCTGCGGACTACACACATTATCATGATGAAACTGTGAAATTATATCCAATGTTATCCTGTCTGGCTCTGGCCCTCCTCCCACATTCCACTGAAAAGGCAGAGCGCGAAATTCAAAATATATTTTTTAGAAATATTTAACTTTCACACATTAACAAGTCCAATACAGCAAATGAAAGATACACATCTTGTGAATCCAGTCAACATGTCCGATTTTTAAAATGTTTTACAGCGAAAACACGACATATATTTATGTTATGCTCACCACCAAATACAAAAAAGGACAGACATTTTTCACAGCACAGGTAGCATGCACAAAGCCAACCTAACTAACCAAGAACCAACCAAACTAACCAACAAACAACTTCATCAGATGACAGTCTTATAACATGTTATTCAATAAATCTATGTTTTGTTCGAAAAATTTGCATATTTCAGGTATAAATCATAGTTTACATTGCAGCTACAATCAGAAATTGCACCGAAAGCAGACAGAATAATTACAGACACCAACGTTAAATACCTAAATACTCATCATAAAACATTTCTGAAAAATCGATGGTGTACAGCAAATTAAAGACAAACATCTTGTGAATCCAGCCAATATTTCCGATTTTTTAAGTGTTTTACAGCGAAAACACAATATAGCATTATATTAGCTTACTACAATAGCCTACCACACTACCGCATTCATTCATCAAGGCACGTTAGCGATAGCAATAGGCACGTTAGCGATAGCGAATAAACCAGCAAGATATATAATTTTGACTAACCTTGATAAGCTTCATCAGATGACAGTCCTATAACATCAGGTTATACATACACTTATGTTTTGTTCGAAAATGTGCATATTTAGAGCTGAAATCAGTGGTTATACATTGTGCTAACGTTGTGCTAACGTAGCATCTTTTTCCCACAACGTCCGGATATTTTTCTGACACTTTTTCTGACACACATATTCTGACCAAATAACTATTCATAAACATAACTAAAAAATACATGTTGTATAGGAAATGATAGATACACTAGTTCTTAATGCAATCGCCGTGTTAGAATTCTAAAAATAACTTCATTACGACATCCAGCTTAGGTATAGCGAGAGAGTACCCAAAAGCTGGGCGCAAACGACTAGTTCACATGTACGACAGATATATGAAATAACATCATAGAATGGGTCCTACTTTTGCTGATCTTCCATCAGAATGTTGTACAAGGGGTCCTTTGTCGGGAACAATCGTTGTTTGGTTTTAGAACGGCCTTTTTCCCTCTCGATTTAGCAAGCACACTTGCCAAGTGGCACGAATCTCTCCATCGTCAACAAACGGAAGAGAACGGAACACGGCAAAACTCCCGAAAAAATTTCAATAATCTGATTAAACTATATTGAAAAAACATACTTTACGATGATATTGTCACATGTATCAAATAAAATCAAAGCCGGAGATATTAGTCGTCCATAACGTCAGCTTATCAGAAGGCAAATCCAGGTCCCTCCTCGCGCTCTCCAGAAAACAGGAAACTGGTGACACGTCATGCCAAGAGCTATAATTCGAGCCCAGATCAAGTTACACACTCAATTTCTTCTCTCACTGCTTGTCGACATCTAGTGGAAGACGTATGAAGTGCATCTAAACTAATAAATATCAAGGACTTTAATAGGCAGCCCCTAGAACAGTGCATCGATTTCAGATTTTCCACTTCCTGTCAGGAAGTTTGCTGCAAAAGGAGTTCTGTTTTACTCACAGATATAATTCAAACGGTTTTAGAAACTAGAGAGTGTTTTCTATCCAATAGTAATAATAATATGCATATTGTACGAGCAAGAATTGAGTACGAGGCCGTTTAAATTGGGCACGATTTTCCCCCAAAGTGAAAACAGCGCCCTCTGTCCTCAACAGGTTATGTAGCATGTTGGACAGAAAACGGAATATTGTCGCACTATGTGTAATTGCATAGCAAGCAACATAGGCTAACAAACATCAGTGTTATACTAGTGTAACCGATGTGAAATGGCTAGCTAGGTAGCGGTGGTGCGCGCTAGCAGCCTTTCAGTCGGTGACGTCACTTGCTCTGAGACTTGAAGTAGTGGTTCCCCTTGGGCCGCGGTCTTTGTGGAGCGATGGGTAACGATGCTTCGTGGGTGTCAGTTGTTGATGTGTGCAGAGGGTCCCAGGTTCGCGCCTGGGTATGGGGGAGGGGACGGACTTAAAATTTAAACTGTTACATTGGTGCCGTGACCCGGATCACTGGTTGCTGCGGAAAAGGAGGAGGTCGAAAGGGGGGTGAATGTAACCGATGTGAAATGGCTAGCTAGGTATCGGTGGTGCGCGCTAGCAGCCTTTCAGTCGGTGACGTCACTTGCTCTGAGACTTGAAGTAGTGGTTCCCCTTGGGCCGCGGTCTTTGTGGAGCGATGGGTAACGATGCTTCGTGGGTGTCAGTTGTTGATGTGTGCAGAGGGTCCCTGGTTCGCACCTGGGTATGGGCGAGGGGACAGACGTAAAATTTAAACTGTTACATTGCATTTTCCTACTGGGCGAACAAAATACAATACAAAATATAACATGTGTAAATACCTGTTGTTAAATGGGAAACAGCACGTTAGTTGTGCAGGGCTTAACAGTATTGATGGCTGTCGATGGCAAAATCTGTAGCATGAAGACAACTGTGTCAGCAGTGGCTTATGTGACCATGACATCGGTGTATGCTAGCTAACACACTTATTTACAGCAATCATATGCCAAAGCACATCCCAGAAAGCCCCTCAATCCTTAACAGGTACCATATACCCACACATGTATAAATCAGTAATGTACAGCAAACTTGTACACATTGGAAAATAGAAAATAGAAAACAGTATTCAGAACGTGACCTACCCCTTGCATCACATTTTCCTACTGGGAAGACCTGACGTTCGCGATCTCCCCCTATCTGCAAGCGGGGCCAATCACAACACACCTTATTGTCATCAGAGTTGAACTAACCAATAAGAATGCTTGAACATTAAATACACATTTCTTTAGAGGCAAGTGGAAACATAACCAACCCTGTTACACTAGCCTATTTCATTAAATGCATAATATTATACTCATAAAGAGATGACATAGCTGCATACCTTTATCTTTTTCGCGTTTCTCCTCTTCTTCTTTCCTCTTTTTCCTAAACTCGGCACCTGATGGCTTAGATCTTTTCTTATCCATTTGTGTTGATTTGGCACTGGAGCATCAATACATTACCCATCCCCCAACACTGTCAACCAAGTCAAGATTAAACCAATTCACCTTGGTGGTGTGCAGACTGGTTTTATATTATTCTTAACGATTTCGCACAAACCAAAAAAAAATGCAACAATATGTCTGTGAAACTATATATTCACAGTATTATGAATGAATTGTGGTTTATTTGGTAGCATTTCGTAGTGTGACTGATTTGACTAATTGCATTAGTACTGTACAAAGTTAGAGGTGCGCTATTTGATAGATTCCCCCGCTCCCCCTAACTCGGGCTTCCAGTGGGGAGACCTGAGGTCAACCTACCCCCTCCCCATCTCATACTTCTGAGTGGGAGACCTTCCCAGGCAGTAGCCTGCCTAGCTCACAAACTAGAATCAGGGCACACACTCCGACAAGGTTAATTGACCCACAGTCCCACATGGTGACCTGATATCAATGTCACCATTACAAAAAAAATAGTGCGGCCGCCCCGGGCGGCTGCCTATGTTGCCTATACCTAAATCCGTCACTGCCTACAAGAATAGTCCCAGTAAACAAAAATTACGCTGAAAATATGTCTAAAATATGTATTTTTCCAGACGTTGAAGTTCGATTTAGGTTCTGAATGAAAGGTGAAAATATGTATTTTCCGGACATTGAAATCAGGTAAATTTTCATTTCTCAATGAAAGTTGAAAATATGTAATTTATAGACATCTATGTTTGGGCCAAATCAAGGCTGGACCAGACTGGACTAAATGTGAAGCAAACATAGACGCCTATTTTTTTTTTTTTTTTAAACCTTATACTTTTACTCAAGTAGAATTTTACTGGGTGACTTTTATTTGAGCCATTTTCTATTAAGGTATCTTTACTTTTACTCAAGTATGATAGTTGGAGACTTTTTCCACTGCTGGAAATTGGGTAACGGTGCATATGTATGCACCCAATGCAATTATGCAGTCCAGTCTGTCTAATACAGCGGTCTCCAAATCTTTCTAGAATGAGCTACTTAAATTTTTTATATTTTTTTTTACATGTTGTGAGCTACAAAACTAGCTTTTAAATAGGCACATTTTTCTCTTCCCTGCAACTCTTCCCCAGGTACTTAGTGTACAATAGAAAGTCGTGCACTATATTTTCTGGCAATATACCTGGTAGAATAATGGTTAAAACAACTCGGAGGGTCCATGTCAATGCTTAAATCTGAATACCTTTTTCAGGGATGGGGGGGATGAAAGAAATGTTTTATTTTGTATAATTCCCCTTTAATTGGGCATATAGCAAGTGAGGAATGTGCCATCTAATGTGTTAATAGCAGCAGTAGTACAGAGCCATTGCGCATTTCATGGCTAAGTTAGCAAATGACAAATAATATATATAAAAAACATACTTACTCATGATATACACTACTTCTGCCATGTAAGCCTAATTTGCAGTTAACGTTTAATTGAGAAGGTTTCTGGGAAAGTATTTCAGTCATCCCTCAAGATGGTTCAATTGGCTACACACAGTGATAGACAAATTGATACCCCTGATCTAATACATCCACAGTGGGATTTCGACTGTTTGTATTTATTGTAAATATAATTCATTACTGTATTTTATTTTTAAGTTATGCAACACCATTACAACCTTGTTTAGCAGTATTTAGTCCAAATATGGCATTATTCCACTCTTTGGATTAGTTCACATGGGGAACTTTTATTTTGAAGGCAAACCGCAAATTCCACTATTCACTTCAAGACCGCTGCCATCCAGGAAGTTCGCAAAATAAACGTTAATTTGCTGTTGCGAAACAGGCAGACAGAGTTGCCAGTTGAAGAGGTTGTAGCTACACTACTTGAACAATAAGGTAAGACTATGAGTTTTCCTAATACTAAAACTGATCATTATTGGACATTGTTATAGAAGAAAAGTGCGATGTACGCAAACACAGTAGCTAGCTAACGTTAATTAGCCATGCTAGCTAGCTCGCAGTCTCCAGTACCAGCTAGCTAACTTAGTTGTGCCTATATTTTATTATGAACACAGTGTGATTACGACAAGTGGATATTGAGAAAAATTAATCCGTATAAGAGGGGATCAAACTTTACAGTACAGAGCAAACCAACCAATCCAGGAAACCGTATGCTGCTGCTGCTTGTTACAGGAAACGAAGACGTCATGCAGCCCTCTAAAGACGTCTGTTGGTCCTTGACAATCTGGATGGTCCACCTTGCCTTCATGGTTCTCACTGTTCAAGGTAGGGTCATCTAGAAGCAGAACTCTATTTCTATGAGTGCATGTTTCCATTCATTGGTTTGAAGCGTGTACCACATAGTTTCTAAACCCAGAGGCGCAACACTCCGAGTCTTCCGGGAACGCTTGTCAAATAGACCAGGCCACGGTTTGAGATGGTAATGAGAAAATTTGGGATACAAATTGGGGGAAACCAACATTAGTTTCCTATTGACCCCCATTGTAAAATCGGCAACTTGGTCGTTGTCGATTATTTATTTTTGTTATACAGAAATAACACAACATGTCGATAGGCTGCAGTGTTGTTCAGGAGTACATGAAGCCAGGTCAAAAATCCCAACAGATGGTTTGCAATGCTTCCATGCAGGGAAATGGAGCCAATGGAAAGACCCGAGGTAAAGTTGTTTTTAGATTCGGACATTCAACATACATTAGCCAAAATCCATTTTAAATGGTAAAAATCAATAACTAATTCATTGATTGTCACAAACATAAAAATAGATATGGTTTAGTCTATAAATGACATTTTACAAACAACCTGTTTTGAATAAAAATTCCAGTTTTGATTTGATGGAAATGCAAATCTTTAAAATGCAATTAAAGCTGTATAAATCATTAACTAATTCACCGTTTGTCACAAACATCAAACTATGTAGGATTTATTCTATAAATGTCTAGCATACTTTTACAACCTTTTGTTTTGTGTAAACAACAGTTTTTGATAGAGGGCATGTAGTCCGTCTAGAGGGCATGTGGTCAAAGTTCTAACGAGTCTGTTATACCCTATTAGAAGGGGCCTGGCCATAACATTTGGCATCTTAAGTCATATTAAATTAGATTACAGGAAAAAAACTACAGGATGAAGGTGTCAGGCCTGACTAACAAAGAAGACCGGTTGGTGGATCAAGAGGACCAAGACAACCAATAGGATCAACATGGACATTCCACAGTGGAGATAAGGAAAACTAAGAGTGAACCATAACATACACTACAGTTCAAAAGTTTGGGGTCACTTAGAAATGTCCTTGTTTGTGAAAGAAAAGCAACAAAATTGTCCCTTTAAAATAACATCAAATTGATTAGAAATACAGTGTAGACATTGCTAATGTTGTAAATGACTATTGTAGCTCGATACAGCTGAGTTTTTATGGAATATCTACATAGGCGTACAGAGGCCCGTTATCAGGAACCATTACTCCTGTGTTCCAATGGCACGTTGTGTTAGCTAATCCAAGTTTATAATTTTAAAAGGCTCATTGATCATTAGAAAACCCTTTGCAATTATGTTAGCACATTTAAACTGTTGTTCTGATTTAAAGAAGCAATAAAACGGGCTTTTAGACCAGTTGAGTATCTGGAGCATCAGCATTTGTGGGTTCGATTATAGGCTCAAAATGGCCAGAAATAAAGCACTTCTTCCGAAACTCGTCAGTCTATTCTTGTCTATTCTTGAAATGAAGGCTATTCCATGCGAGAAATTGCCAAGAAACTGAAGATCTCGTACAACGCTGTGTACTACTCCCTTCACAGAACAGCGCAAACTGACCCCCCAAATCAGCTCTACATAATTCAGCAGGAAGGTGTGCAACTACCACACATTTATACCCATTATACCAGTAGAGAAACTACGTCACCTACATAGGTATTACCATATCCCTTTCGATTCAATTTCCTTGCAGAAAGAACTATTTGCAAACCTTTTAAAACATCCAGAAAGACAGTGGTCTTAGAAAGGTATTTATACTTTAAAAGACATATTTTATGTAGATGAAAGAATTATCCAAGTGAGCCTAAATATCCAAGTGAGCCTATGAGGACCTTGGGGATCAGATTTACCATTATACCCATTGATCAAACGTATAACAGACAGACACTGCTCAAAGGGAGTTGTCTGTGATCTCTAGACTCGCCACTTTATTAGGGTCACCACCCTATTCACAAAAATAAATTGCTCCTACATACACCAAGTCCTGTGGTCTTGGCTTGCTAGACACTAAAGCATGCAGAGAAGTATTCAGGTATTCTGTTACTGTTAGAACTTTAGAATGTGCAAAATGACAGCACAGTCTGATGGTCTTTTGTAAGTCAGAAAAGTTCCAAAACGTGTACTGACTGTAATAAACTTCAACTGGACATAACGTGAACAGTCTAGCTCCTTTCCCAGTTTCATCAACAGTTTTGAATTCACGCTGTTCCAGATGCAAAGGGGGTTGTACCTAATAAAGTGACAACTGAATCTATAGACTTTCCAGAATGTGTTCTAGAAATACCCAGGGTATAAAATATTTGGCTTTAAGTGTTGAACAGTTGAATCTATTACCTCAGGAGATGGTACCGTTCAGCTTGTCTGGAGATGACAAAGAAGAACTTCAACAAAGCCAAAGTAGAAAATGATTGGAAGGGCCCTCTTTCTTGTTAAATTAGAGACATGAATAAATGACTGTTGTGCCTTGTAACTACTTTAAAATGTGTTGCACTAAAAATGCAAACATTGATTTGGCATACAATGTAAGATTGTAAACATTGTACAACTTCATATAGAACAAATTGCACTTGAAATTAACATTTCTTTAAAGTTATTGCAAATAAATGCATATTTTCACTTTTCTGTGTATCACTGAATTAGTTATAGATTTTTTTCTGTCTTTAAAAGCAATATTTGAGATTTTATGTATTTATCAAATCAAAACTGGAATTTCTACTCCAAGCAAAGGCTGTAAAAGTACACTAGACATTTATAGAATAAATCATACCTTGTTTGATTATGTCATCAGTGAAAACGCTATTGATTTATACTGTTTAAATGGCATTTTATAGATGCCATAGTTATGTATTTCTATCAAGTCAGCTTGAATTTCTTCTCAAAACAAAGGTTGTAAAACTATGCTAGACATTTATAGAATAAGTCATATCTAGTTTGATTTTGTGACAAGCGGTGAATTAGTTATTGATTGTCAAATGGCTTTTGGCGAATATCCGCTGAATGTCGAATGTGCGATTATAAAAACAACTTTACCTCGGTGTGAAAAGAAGCCAGTGGCTTCAGGCTATTTGGAGTGGGATATGTGGGGACGCTGTGTTCAAGTAGGATACATACAGTGCATATCCCCGTTACTTTTCCCACATTTTGTTAGATTAACCTTTTTCTAAAATAGATTAAATCGTCCCCCCCCCCAATCTACACACAATACCCCATAATGTATTTAAAAATATATATTTAACCAGGCAAGTCAGTTAAGAACAAATTCTTATTTACAATGACGACAAAGCAAAACAGGTTTGTGCAAATTTTTAGTATTCAGACACTTTACTCAGTACTTTGTTGAAGCACTTTTGGTAGCGAATACAGCCTGGCGTCTTCTTGGGTATGACATTACAAGCTTGGCATACTTGTACTTGGGGAGTTTCTCCCATTCTTCTCTGCAGATCCTCTCAAGCTCTGTCAGGTTAGGTGTGGAGCGTCGTTGCACAGATATTTTCAGGTCTCTCAAGAGCTGTTCGATCGGGTTCAGGCTCTGGCTGGGCCACAAGGACATCCAGACTTGTCCCGCAGCCACTCCTGCGTTGTCTTGGCTGTGTGCTTAGGGTCGTTGTCCTGTTGGAAGGTGAACCTTCGCCCCAGTCTGAGATCCTGAGCGCTCTGGAGCAGGTTTTCGTCTAGGCTCTCTGTACTTTACTCCATTCATCTTTCCCTCAAACCTGACTAGTCTCCCAGTCCCTGCCGCTGAAAAACATTGACACAGCATGATGCTGCCACCACCATGCTTCACCATAGGGATAGTGCCAGGTTTCCTCCAGATGTGACGCTTGGCATTCCGGCCAAAGTTTTAAATTTTTGTTTCATCAGACCAGAGAATCTTGTTTTTCATGGTCTGAGAGTCCTTTTAGGTCCCTTTTGGCAAACTCCAAGTGGGCTGTCATGTGCTGAGGATTTACTGAGGATTGGCTTCCGTCTGGCCACTACCATAAAGGCCTGATTGGTGGAGTGCTGCAGAGATTGCTGGCCTTCTGGAAGGTTCTCCCATCTCCAAAGAGGACCTCAGGAGCTGTCAGTGTCCATCGGATTCTTGGTCACCTCCCTGACCAAGGCCCTTCAACCCCGTTTGCTCAGTTTGGCCGGGCGGCCAGCTCTAGGAAGAGTCTTGGTGGTTCAGAACTTCTTCCATTTAAGAATGATGGAGTCCACTGTGTTCTTGGGGACCTTCAATGCTGCAGAAATGTTTTGGTACCCTTTCCCAGATCTGTGCCTCGACACAATCCTGTCTCGGAACTCTACAGACAATTCCTTCAACCTCACTGCTTGGTCTTTGCTCTGACATGCACTGTCAACTGTGGGACCTTTTTATATAGACAGGTGTGTGCCTTTCCAAATCATGTCCAATCAATTAAATTTACCACAGGTGGACTCCAATCAAGTTGTAGAAACATCTCAATGATGATCAATGGAAACAGTATGCACCTGAGCTCAATTTATAGTCTCTTAGCAAAGGGTCTGAAATGTAAACCAAGGTATTTCTGTTTAATTTTTTATACATTTGCAAAATTTTCTAAACCTGTTTTCACTGTCATTATGGGATGTGGATTGATTAGGAAAAACACATATTTAATCAATTTTAGAATAAGGCTGTAACGTAACAACATGTGGAAAAAGTAAAGGGATCTGAATGCTTGTGTGTGTGTGTGTGTGTGTGTGTGTAAAACATTTAATCACAGGTAAGACGTTTAGCTAGCTTATCTTGGCTAGCTTAACCCTTACAAAATAAGTTGGCAGTCTTGGTACAATCCACTGCACTTTTACTGCAGTTTCAAAACGGCAATCTTTTTTTTTCTATGGGAATATTCCGGTAGCTAGCTAGCACTCACTCAATTGGCTCTTAGCATTGTCATGAAAAGGGGCATGATGTAATCCCCATAATATTATGTTTTTAGTAGTGAGAAGGCAATGTTAAACATCTTTAGACATGTTGTACTATTCTTAAATGTACTTTTGTAATTGACTAAAACAAGCAGACTACAATAAAATTGTTTTTGAAAGTCTGCAGTAAGCCGATGGGGTAACCACAGGTTGTCTTCCCCACAGGCGCGCAGGGTCATAATGATATATCTAGTACCGACTGGGTCTATTGCTATTGGAGAAGCAGTTTTAGCATATCTTCATACTGTACTGTTTTTGCTTATACCACAGTTTTCAAACCTAGAGGCGCAATGCGTTTGTGACAACGTTTTTTGGGGTTAGTTATCAATACCTATCTGTGTCGTTTACAATGGGAGCAAAGGAAGCATAGTGGGCAAAGCCAATAACGAGCTAGCGAGATCCTATTGGCTCATTATAGCATGTATTTGTATATTTCCGTTACGGAACGCCTCCTCTGTGAAGTGTATCTGTGCACAAACTCAATTCAACCTTGCACTCCTTCTAAACAATGTCATTTTTTTTCAACTTTGGCAAAGCTTCAAGTCTATCAAATTTAGTACAATGTGTTCGTAACAGATTATAGTTTTGGGAACATAAAAATGTATTGATCAGATGTTTCATTGATGAGAAAATGTGCAGAATGCCAGCCCAGTTTCACTCCTCTGGCTTTCTGTCCGACTCCCACACGCTACCACAAGAACTGGTCCTGAACCCAACCACAGTCCTGCAATGTTATTTTAGGTGTTCAGTACCAGTCAAGTTTTAGAACACCTATGCATTCAATGGGGTTTCTTTATTTGTATTATTTTCTACATTGTAAATGAATAGTGAAGACATCAAAACTATGAAATAACACATATGGAATCATGTAACCAATTTATTTTTAAATAAATATATGTTTTATATTTGAGATTCTTCAAATAGCCACCCTTTGCCTTGATGACAGTTTGCACACTCTTGGCATTCTCTCAACCAGCTTCATGGGGTAGTCACCTGAAATGCATTTCAATTAACAGGTGTGCCTTGTTCATTTTGTGAAATGTATTTCCTTAATGCGTTTCAGCCAATCAGTTGTGTTGTGACAAGGTAGCGGTGGTATACAGAAGATAGCCCTATTTGGTAAAAGACCAAGTCCATATTATGGCAAGAACAGCTCAGATAAGCAAAGAGAAACGACAGTCCATCATTACTTTAAGACATGAAGGTCAGTCATTCCGCAAAATATCAAGAACTTAAAATGTTTCTTCAAGTGCAGTCGTAAAAACCATCAAGCGCTATGATGAAACTGGCTCTCATGAGGACCGCCACAGGAAAGGAAGACCCAGAGTTACCTCTGCTACAGAGGACATGTTCATTAGTTACCAGCCTCAAATTGCAGCCCAAATAAATGCTTCACAGAGTTCAAGTAACAGACACATCTCAACATCAACTGTTCAGAGGAGACTGCATAAATCAGTCCTTCATGGTCGAATTGCTTCAAAGAAACCACTGTTAAAGGACACCAATAAAGAAACACGCGCAATGGACATTAAACCGGTTGAAATCTGTCCTTTGGTCTGATGAGTCCAAATTTGAGATTTTTGGTTCCAACTGCCGTGTCTTTGTGAGACGCAGAGTAGGTGAACGGATGATCTTTGCATGTGTGTTTCCCACCATGAAGCATGGTGGGCGTGCTTTGCGGGTGACATGGTCTGTGATTTATTTAGAATTCAAGGGACACTTCAACAGCATGGCTACAACAGCATTCTGCAGCGACACGCCATCCCATCTCGTTTGCGCTTATTTTTTTATTTTTATTTAACCTTTATTTAACTAGGCAAGCTTAGTGGGATTTGTTTTTCAACAGGACAATGACCCAAAACACACCTCCAGGCTGTGTAAGGGTTATTTGACCAAGGAGAGTAATGGAGACTGTATCAGATGACTTGGCCTCCACATTCATCTGACCTCAACCCAATAGAGATGGTTTGGGATGAGTTAGACTGCAGAGTGAAGGAAAAGCCAACAAGTGCTCAGCATATGTGGGAACTCCTTCAAGACTGTTGGAAAAGAATTCCAGGTGAAGCTGGTTGAGAGAATACCAAGTGGGTGCAAAGCTGTCATCAAGGCAAAGAGTGGTTACTTTGAAGAATCTCAAATATAAAATATTTTTATAAAATTAAACTTTCTTCTTTCGCATACTCAAGTGGCCTATTTTAGGAAGCAAATATGGGTATTCGGACACGGCCAGTGTCTCCTGGTGTCCTAGCTAGCTTCTTCTGCAGGGTTTATCAGTGGTTGGCATCCAACGTTATGTACTGGAGCACCCCCAATAGAAGTATAAAGAGGAGTTCGTACAGAAATGCCCACATGCAGGAACGCCCTTACTTGCGAGCCGCAATTACGCCCTTCTCGACCGGGATAGAAATTTGGCAAGTCTGTGAAGTGAAAAATTCGAAAGGCAACCTAGATTCGAGCCAATGTCTTTATATAGCTGAGCCTGTCATTACTACAACCGTGTGACACTGACACGTTAACATTTTTTGTTTGACCAACTTTATATGGAATAGGAGTGCCTTTTCAGTTGACGACATGCGCAGTTCAGTGCGACGCGACTGGTAGACCAGACGACGCGTTTCTTCGCGTGAGCTATGCTAGATAACGTTGCCATGACATAGCATTTTTTTAAACCTTTTATTTAACTTTGCAAGTCAGTTAAGAACAACTTACAATGACGGCCTACACCGGCCAAACCCGGACGACGCTGGGCCAATTGTGCGCCGCACTATGGCACTCCCAATCCCGACCGGTTGTGGTACAGCCTGTATATCTTCATACTGTACTGTCTTTGCTTATACCATCTATGGTTTGAAGCATTGGCTCACGTCAGATTGCGCGACGGCCGTCTACACTGATAGTGTACTGAAATTCTATCGAATAACACATTCGTTCTCATTATAGTTAATGTTCTGATTAGTGTGCCGAATTCTGCAGCACAGCTGACGGTTCTAGCTGCGACGTCATCGCGTTAGCCAAATGTTACAAAGTAGTGAGACAGTGCCAGTTGTCAGTCAGATGCATGGTGATTTCTTAGAACAGTCCCGTATCTTTAGTGGCATACAACTTCATCAACAAACTGGCAAACTAGCTAGCACAAGGCTGCTAGCTGGGGCAAGAGGAGCTGATCAAGCATGTCTTTCCGTAGGAGCCAGCAAAGATGGTTCACTCAGGCTGTTTACATTTGGGGGGAAATTCTGGTCTACTTAACGGGGTGGGTCTCCTATAGACACCAATGCACTGGTAACTGAGTCTGATCTACTTAGTTCGTTTGCCTTTAATTGAACCAGAAAAAAACAGAGTGGGGTGTCTCGCTTCCACTTCCGTCTCTGGTAACCAGTGCGTTATATCTGCGTGATTTTCAAAACTAAGAACTAGTGTTTGGAGAATGAGCAAAATCTACATTTTTAAGAGATGCTGCTTTCAAGACAGGTCAAAACTAACATTTTCGACTTGGAAACCCACTGTAGAAAAATGAGCTCAGAGCTTCCCACTTGGAAAATATCAGAATCGACCAATGGGAAGCTTTACGCAAAACACGTACGTAAATGTTAACCCTTCGAGTGTCTGAGTTGTCTTGAAAGCACCATGAGTTCCACGTTTAGTTAGACACATGGCTCCTGGCAACTGCGTGTCGGGTTAGAATGAGGCCATCTGACGTGAGACAATGTGGGTTTTGAAGGTGTTGTCTCCAGTATTTGTCCACCTTGGTCATTCAATTTTGTCTCCTTTGTTTTCAGGTCAAGACTGCTCCAAACCCATACCGTTAGAAGGGTCAAACATGTTTCTTACATCAACTCAAGAGAAATTTGGAGATGGAACAAAAGCAACTTTTGAGTGTGCAACTGGATATGTCAGTGCAGGAGGGTCTCGATTAGTCACCTGTACTGCTGGCGTGTGGAGTACAGTGACACTAACATGCGAATGTAATTCCAATAATTGTATTTTTTATTGTGCTAAAAAGTTCGGCCATATTCCTGTAAATGTTTTTAGTAATAAAAATAGTCTCCCACTCTATAAGCTCCCAGTTATTTATTGGGTAAACCACCAATGTTTCAGTATCACTGTGCCTTCTTCAGGGTAATATCATGAATGCTTGAACCAGGGCTGCGTTGAGTAAATGTTTACGTTCTGGAGCGTTCAATTAAACGGAAACGGTGCTGTACGGAACGACCTGTTGAAAAACGTGGAGGGGTTGGGGAGCCTTGTCATCGTGGCTCTGTCCTTTTTAAATACGTCACTCATTGCTTCAAGCCACACCTCGCCACACGGGAGCAAATGTACCTCAAAGTCTGTTCCAGAGCGATTTGGGGAAACGTGTCGTTCAGCACAAACCGTTCTGCAATGTAGCAACCGTTCAAGCGAACTGAACGCACCTCAGGTTATATAGACAAACCGTTTGTGCAACCAGTGACAATAGTGAGGTGTCATAATAAAAACGTCCCTGTTAGTGGTGTCATCTCATGCAAGACACATGGAGGAATCCATCTCCTCACCTGTCCATGTGGGAAAACCCATGTAGGACAAAGGGGGGAAAAAATTTAAACAACGCATAGCCGAACACCGCAGCTCAATCAGGTGTAAGAACACTGACTACCCAGTAGCAGCCCACTTTGTTGAAGCTAACCATCCTATCTCTTTCATCAAATACAAAATGGTATCGAGCATGTTACCCTACCAAGGAGAGGCGGTAACATTGAGACCCTACTACTACAGAGGGAGGCCTCCTGGATCTCCTATACAAAAATACTAGTGGTCTGAATGTTGACTTGGACCTCAGGCCCTTTTTTATAAACAATTCCCCCTTTTTTTTTATGACCAGGTCTGCTAAATGAACATGTTCTTAACACAGCTTATCAGCGTGCAGCCAGATGTTTCCTTGTAGAGATGCTTATTATGCATTGCGTTTGAACTAAAGGATTGCATGTAACTAAGATGAAATTAATTGGAAACAATTAAATATATATGAAATAGTAATCTATTTTCATGTTAATACTATGTACAATATCTAATCATGTTGTAATATGATGAAAACAATAGCCTAATATATTTAACATGCTGTAAACTATTGTCTTTTAACAGTAACTTTTTCATCCTCACCACCCTAATTACTATGACATATTCCTCACTAGTCAATGGTTGCATTAATTGCACTGGTTGTTTATATAACCTGGTTCAAGCATTCATGATATTACCCTGAAGAAGGCACAGTGATGCAGGAAGTTGGTGGTTTACCCAATAAATAACTGGGAGCTTGTGTATACAGTGTGCAACTCTCTTATTTATTTTTATACCCTATAGTTTACTCACCGTTAGTCAGCACCTCCTCTAACTCTTTTGGGTATGCACCAGCTCATGCTTTTCACTAAACAGTTTTTACCCACCCACTCACAACTTGATATATTCATTGCCCATTCATAAAACTCACTGAAAAAGTAGCCTAGCCTGGAATCTGGACCTGTTTTGTTTCAACATTCCACTCCTTGCCACTCCATGTCATGTTTGGCATATGAAACAGAGTGGCAATGAGTGGGATGTTGGCACAAAACAGGTCAGGCTAGCCTACATTTCCTCCGTACATGACTATTTTTCTTTATGGTTGTTTCAGTAAGGCCGTGTGGCTCACCAGGAGAAGTGCTAAACGGCCGATATAATCTCTCGGGGGTTCTGTTTGGTGCCAGGGCTGTTGCTTTCTGTGACACTGGGTCAGTGCAAGGCTATTTGCCTCATATCTCTCTGTCTCTCTGTCTCTGTCTCTCTGTGTCTCTCATAGGGCTGATCCATAGAGAGAGCACTCATCTTTGTATCCGTGCCATTATAGCATCTGTGACCCCTACGTTTTAAAGTTGTCCATTTTTATTCTTCTTCACTGGGCTCCCAACTCATAGCAATCCCCACCCAGTTGGCTATTTTAAAATGCTGGAAGCCCTATTAGCAATGTCCATGATGAGTCTATCTTCATGGGCTGAACTAAGTGCTTTAACATGTCAACTGTCATGCTTCACAAAGCTGTTAATCTGTAGGCCTAATTTTATGATTTCCATGTAGGCCTTAATCAAATTTCCCCTCCCTAAAAGCTGAAGGAAATGTTTAATGTTTAGCCTATGATCTTCCTTTACTATCTTGCTTGAGATCAGAGTTGTCTCTGTTGTAACCCTTGCTATCCTAAAAGCAATGCTCCAAATACTGTCTAATCATTCACTTTTTCAGCTATACACTTGTGGGCAGCGGTGTAAGGAACTGTTTGGTTGGAGGCTGGGATGGCAGAGTTCCTGTATGTGAAGGTTAGTCATCTGAAGGAGCATGTCAAGTGAAAATAACAATAACTGTAACAGTTCTATGCTTGTGCCTAGATCAAAACGGTTCATAACTGCTGTTGTGTTCTACTCTGCAGTGGTGAAGTGTGGAAAGCCCCCCACCATTGTCAACGGTGGACCTGTTATCCCACCTGAAGACGAGTACAGCTATAGAAGTGTTGTGGAATATAGCTGTGAGAAGGAATTCACTCTGGTTGGAACTAAATCCATAGTCTGTGAAAAGGACGGAGAATTCCAGCCAGCTCCACCTGAGTGTAAAAGTACGTTGAAAGCTTGCCTTTTTACCCCCTTCTGTTTTAAACAGTCACAATTATGGTTGTTAACAAAACATAGAACTGTTCGTATGAACTGTTCACACTGATAAAATATTGTAATCAGATTACAGATACTTTTGAAAACTAGATTACTTCTTGGATTATTTGACTTCAGAAAGGATTCAACACCTTTCTGTTTTCTCAATGACATTCAATTCAGCTTTGAAAAATGGAGCAATTTTTAAGTTTGTTCCACCTGAGCGAGTCTGACCACAAGTCAGAGACCACTATGATGACACCCCAAATGCGTTTGATGAATCCTTTGTCTACTTCTAATGCCTCTTAAAGGGAAAGTAATCAGATTACATTACTCCACCTCACAATCATGAGCACGGTCAGGGTCCAGATGACCTCATTTAAAAAATAAATTACAAAAATATCACTATCTAGCCTGATAAACGTTTTTTTTAACATAAGCAGAGATGTGCGTGAGACATTTAAGTGATAATGCCCGAGAAGCCGGTGTTTGAAGAATGTATTGGCACGGATGTTGTTCGTTTTCGGCGAGTGCCGGCAAACCGTGCCAATATATCCTCCAAACACCGGCGTCGAGGACATTATCACTTTTATACAACAAGTTACCAACATTTTCAAATAATGATTGACATATTTTCATAATTTTTTAATTAAAATTGTATTAATTTATTCATACTATTTCATCCTTCCACAAGATATATTCCTGACACAAATGTAGGATTGCTAGAGACGCAACCGTATTCAGTCTTTTGTTCTGCATCTATGGACGCGAACCAGTCGTTCGTTCTAAATGCCATACTGGCTGGCAATGGTCTTATCCCTTGCTTGCTAGCTAGCCAACTACGGCTAACTTAGCCACGTCAAAGTGGAGCCAGAATAACAGCAAAGCATTTGCATTTGTTTAAGCTGTTTTCTAGTTAGCTTTATTTGAATACATCTATAAGAATGAGCTTTGTCAGGACACTGAAGAAAGACAATCCATGACATTAATTTGAGGTGATTTTAATAAACAAAACCATACTCTTTGTTATCCACCACAGCTGACATAGCTATAGCTACTTATTGTATGTCACATTTATCTGTACATTCACCTGGATGGTTAAAATATCTGTCGGAGTCTGTGCTACTACTTCTGCTGCCTTGCTTCAGCCTTTTGGGTGTTGATGGTGCTGCAGTATTCTCTTTGTTTTCGGCCAGGATGTTGCTCGAGTGTTTTCTGTCTGTCGGTGAGGGACGCCAGTAGCTATGGAGAAAACCTTCGCACCGATGCCCACTCACTGACATAATCTCCCTCGCTTCTAAACCAGCACTGGCCAGTTTCTGGACTGTCGTGGTCCTGATGCTGTGATTTGTGTATGTAGTTGTTCCTGCTGCCCTGCAGATCTTGGGTAGAAGTGCTGCCAGATAGTTCACGCCCATCGGCTCTGACATGTACCAGATCGAGTCCCCGATACACCCTCCTCTCCTTGGGTGGAGATAAAATACAAGGGGGTTATCCAGGCATTTCGATAGATATTTCTCCAGTGATGCCACCGGGCACAGTGGGTTCCCTGGCCGTTCGAACATGAATCCCCTCTTGGACTCCCAGCCCCTCTCCCTTGGGTCCAGATGATTGTTTGTGGCCATGTTATATGCGAGGGTGGCGTATCTGAGAGAGAATGCGTTATTGTTTTCCAGTAGCCTAATTACGAGTGCAGCTTAGAATTAACCCAAACAGACTATCAACAACATACTGTTCTCGTCTGTTTTCACGAGGAATGAGTTGGGCTTTAGTTGTCTGTTTTCCTCTTCGACCCAGAGGTAACTGGAGGTCGAACCACACTTTTTGGACCAAACCCCTTGGTGTACCGGGATTCAGAGCCTGGGAGTTTTGGAACAGGGCCATGTCCTTATCGGTGTTTTGAGGGTAGCTGTTTTGATATTTTCCTTGCTGCCTTAGTTGTTTGATGTTGCCCAGAAATACATGGTTAAAAATGGTAAATTCAGTGTCCTTCATAAGGCACCAGCTGCGACCGATGGGTGGGTCATTTAGAAACCGGTTGAGCCCACTACGGAGTGCCAGGTAGCTACTTATGCTGTACTGCTCACCCTTCCCATTTCGTACATTTCCACAAAACTGTCGGAAAAGGATGTTAAACTCTTCCTTAGTGACAGTTTTGAAGTCAACAACTTTTTTCTTCTCTGCTAGCCAGCCCTCGAAGCAACGCACAGCCCAGTTTGTATTCTTAACTGTTTTTTTTTCGTTGCAGCTTTTCTCTAGGTCATTCAATGCAGTATCCCCCAAATCTGCATGCCTGGGTATTTTTGCCATCTCTTTTTCTGATTCATCAATAGTCTTGCTGACAAAAATATCCAAAAGAAATGTTCCACTCATCCATTTTAGTTTTGGCAACAAAGTTTCGATTTAGCCATTCAACTGGAAAAAGTTGTGTATGTTGCTATGACAACCAGCTCAAATAGCTGTCTGTCTCGTTCGGACACATTCACTTTATATGGGACGATGGCGATCGCAATTCAATATTGAGAAAGTTGAGAGACAGACGGTAAGGTTTTTACCTCTCTGCTGTTGAAAACCAAATGCTAGTCTAAAAGAAATGGGAGATAATGTCTAGATGCTTTTTAAGTTTATAAATCAAATTTTATTCGTCACATGCACCGAATTCAACAGGTGTAGACCTTACAGTGAAATGCTTACTTATGTCTTGTCTTGACTATCATTAAATGTGAAGACTTATTTTTATTAAATCAGTTTTTTAGGTGTAATTATTATTACGTGATTAATCTGATCAGAAACTTTAATCAACTAGGAAGTCGGGGCACCACGGGAAATTGTTTAGTCCTTATATCGACTCTTCACATATTTTCATATCTTATCGAGTACAGTCTTCTATTAATGATTATTAATCTTTACCTTCCATCAGTCTCATTCCAAACGTTGTAAAATTCTTGGTTATGTGCACAAACCCTAGTATAAATTATGAATCAACGATATACAAATTGGCTTATTTACTAACTAAATAATCACAGAAATACATAAACACACACAATTAGTTCATACATCGTGTTGCTACATTGTACAAAGAAAAGTCCCTAGCGGGCGAAACCAATATGTTGGCTTGGTAAACAAATAATAGAGGATTACTACACTCATAGAAATTGCTAATACTTTACATGAACGATGACCGCTCATTCTAAAATAAATTGCAATTGACATATTTACACGTATTTCTTGCTGTCTCTCTCTGTGGTCGCCGGTCCATCTGCTGGAGAGAGTCGACAAAAGTCTCTGCTTGTGTTTCCCCGAAAATTGGTCTGTCTTTTGTGGTTGTAGGTGGTTAGAATGCATACTTCAGAGTACCATTCATAAATGTTCTCATAGAATAGATGCTTCGGCGGTTGTTAGTATTCTCGTTCTAGACTTGCGTCATTTTTAACAGCAGACTAATAATTATACGTCTAAAATTTGCTCTTATTCTGTAGGGAACGATAGTCTCAGAGTTGAACCACTTCTAGCCGTGTAGCCAATGCTTCACATGGTATAGTCTTGTCCTTTGGTAGAGTTGTAGTTTAAACCACTCCACACACCAGCATCTCCTGGCATGTTTTAGTCTTAGAAATTCAACCATTTGCAACTTACACCGGGGTTTCCGTGGTCTGGTGTGAATTTCATCAGGAGTGGGTTTTATACATTTTAGTAGAAAATTGTGGTTCTGTGACGCCGACGTAATGTCTATGCTCACGTGGGCCATGATCTACACTCAGAAAGGGCCACGTCATGACTCTTACAAGCCCTTAACCAACAAAGTTAAGAAACATGTTAAGTAGAAAAATAAAAGTAACAAATAAATAAACAGTAGCAGTAAAATAACAATAGCAAGGCTATATACAGAAGGTACCAGTACAAAGTCAATGTGCGGGGGCACCAGTTAGTCGAGGTAATTGAGATATGTACATGCAGGTAGAGTTAAAGTGACCATGCCAAGATAATAAACAGAGTAGCAGCAGCGTAAAGATGGGTCTGGGTAGCCCTTTGATTAGCTTTTCAGGAGTCTTATGGTTTGGGGGTAGAAGCTGTTAAGAAGCCTCTTGGACCTAGACTTGGCGCTCAGGTACCACTTGCCATGCGATAGCAGAGAGAACAGTCTATGACTAGGGTGGCTGGCGTCTATTAACATTTTTAGGGCCTTCCTCTGACACCGCCTTATATAGAGGTCCTGGATGGCAGGAAGCTTGGCCCCAGTGATGTACTGGCCGTACGCACTACCTTCTATTGTACCTTGCGGTTGGAGGCCGAGCAGTTACCATACCAGGCAGTGATGCAACCGGTCAGGATGCTCTCGATGGTGCAGAACCTTTTGAGGATCTGAGGACCCATGCCAAATCTTTTCAGTCTCCTGAGGGGGAATAGACTTTGTCGTGCCCTCTTCACGATTGTCTTGGTGTTCTTGGACCATGTTAGTTTTTTGGTGATGTGGACACCAAGGAACTTGAAGCTCTCAACCTGCTCCACTGCAGCCCCGTCGATGAGAGTGGAGGTGTGCACGGTTCTCCTTTTCCTGTAGTCCACAATCATCTCCTTAGTCTTGATCACGTTGAGGGAGAGGTTGTTGTCCTAGCACCACACAGCCAGGTCTCTGACCTCCTCCCTATAGGCTGTCTCATCGTTGTTGGTGATCAAGCCTACCACTGTTGTCATCAGCAAACGTGATGATGGTGTTGGAGTCGTGCCTCCCATGCAGTCATGAGTGAACAGGGAGTACGGAGGGGATTGAGCACGCACCCCTGAGGGGCCCAGTTTTGAGGATCAGCATGGCGGATGTGTTGTTACCTACCCTTACCACCTAGGGGCAGCCTGTCAGGAAGTCCAGGATCCAGTTGCAGAGGGAGGTGTTTAGTCATAGGGTCCTTAGCTTAGTGATGAGCTATGAGGGCACTATGGTGTTGAACGCTGAGCTGTAGTCAATGAATAGCATTCTCACGTAGGTGTTCCTTTTGTCCAGGTGGGAAAGGGCAGTGTTGAGTGAAATAGAGATTGCGTCATCTGTGGATCTGTTGGGGCGGTATGCAAATTGGAGTGGGTCTAGGGTTTCTGGGATAATGGTGGTGTGTGCCATGATCAGCCTATTAAAGCACTTCATGGCTACAGACGTGAGTGCTACGGGTTGGTAGTCATTTATGCAGGTTACCTTAGTGTTCTTGGGCACAGCGACTATTGTGGTCTGCTTGAAACATGTTGGTATTACAGACTCCGTCAGGGACAGGTTGAAAATGTCAGTGAAGACACTTTTTTATTTCTTAACCTTTATTTAACTAGGGCAAGTCAGTTAAGAACAAATTCTTATTTTCAATGACGGCCTACACTGGCCAAACCCCCGGACGAATCTGGGCAAATTGGGCGGCGCCCTATCTCAATCATGGCCGGTTGTGGTACAGCCTGGATTAACCTGTACTGCTCTGGCGTTCCGCCAGCGGAACTCCTCCCACATTCCACTGAAAAGGCAGAGCGCAAAATTCAAAATATATTTTTTTGAAATATTTAACTTTCACACATTAACAAGTCCAATACAGCAAATGAAAGGTACACATCTTGTGAATCCAGCCAACATGTCCGATTTTTAAAATGTTTTACAGCGAAAACAGCACGTATATTTATGTTAGCTCACCACCAAATACAAAAAAGGACAGACATTTTTCACAGCACAGGTAGCATGCACAAAGCCAACCTAACTAACCAAGAAACAACTTCATCAGATGACAGTCTTATAACATGTTATACAATAAATCTATGTTTTGTTCGAAAAATGTGCATATTTCAGGTATAAATCATAGTTTACATTGCAGCTACAATCAGAAATTGCACCGAAAGCAGCCATAATAATTACAGACACCAACGTCAAATACCTAATTACTCATCATAAAACATTTCTGAAAAATACATAGTGTACAGCAAATGAAAGACAGGCATCTTGTGATTCCAGCCAATATTTCCGATTGATTAAGTGTTTTACAGCGAAAACACAATATAGCGTTATATTAGCTTACCACAATAGCCAGAAACACAAGCCATTTCCCAGTAGCAAAAGTTAGCGATCGTAACAAACAAGCAAAAGATATATAATTTTTGACTAACCTTGATATGCTTCATCAGATGACAGTCCTATAACATCAGGTTATACATACACTTATGTTTTGTTCGAAAATGTGCATATTTAGAGCTGAAATCAGTGGTTATACATTGTGCTAACGTAGCTACTTTTTCCCACAACGTCCGGATATTTTTCTGACACTTTTTCTGACACACATATTCTGACCAAATAGCTATTCATAAACATAACTAAAAAATACATGTTGTATAGGAAATGATAGATCCATTAGTTCTTAATGAAATTGCCGTGTTAGAATTCTAAAAATAACTTCATTACGACATACAGCTTCGGTATAGCTAGAGAGTACCCAAAAGCTGGGCGCCAACGACTAGTTCACATGTACGACAGATATATGAAATAGCATCATAAAATGTTTCCTACTTTTGCTGATCTTTCATCAGAATGTTGGACAAGGGGTCCTTTGTCAAGAACAATCGTTGTTTGGATTTAGAACGGCCTCTTTCCCTCTCGATTTAGCAAGCACACTAGCCAAGTGGCACGAATCTCTCCAGGTCAACAAACGGAAGAGAACGGAACACGGCAAACTCCCGAAAAAATTTCAATAATCTGATTAAACTATATTGAAAAAACATACTTTACGATGATATGGTCACATGTATCAAATAAAATCAAAGCCGGAGATAGTAGTCGCCTATAATGAAAGCTTTTCATAAGGCAATCCCCGGTTCCTTCTCACGCCTTCCTGAAAACAGGAAATGGGTGACACGTCATTCCAAGAGGATTTATTCCACTTCAGACCAAGATAAACACTCCATTTCTTCTCTCACCGCCTCTTGACATCCAGGGGAAGGTGTATGACGTGCATGTATACTAATACGTATCATGCCCATTTATAGGCAGGACCTAGAACAGAGCCTCGATTTCAGACTTTCCACTTCCTGGTCAGGAAGTTTGTGCCAAATGAGTTCTGTTTTACTCACAGATATAATTCAAACGGTTTTAGAAACTAGAGAGTGTTTTCTATCCAATAGTAATAATAATATGCATATTGTACGAGCAAGAATTGAGTACGAGGCCGTTTAAATTGGGCACGATTTTCCCCCAAAGTGAAAACAGCGCCCTCTGTCCTCAACAGTTTAAAACCAGGGTGTCTGTAGTGACGCCTCAAGCACTGGGATGCAGTGTCTTAGACCGCTGCACCACTCGGGAGCAACTTGCCAGTTGGTCAGCGCATGCTCGCAGTACACGTCCTGTTAATCCATCTGGCTCTGCAGCCTTGTGAATGTTGACCTGTTTAAAGGTAATTACTCACATCGGCTACGGAGAGAGTGATCACACAGTGGTCCGGAACAGCTGATGCTCTCATGCATCCTTCAGTTTTACTTGTCTTGAAGCGAGTATAGAAGTAATTTAGCTCGTCTGGTAGGCTTGTGTCACTGGGCAGCTCGCGGCTGTGCTTCCCTTTGTAGTCTGTAATAGTTTGCAAGCCCTGCCACTTCCGACGAGCATCGGAGCCGGTGTAGTACGACTCAATCTTAGTCCTGTATTGACACTTTGCCTGTTTGATGGTTCGTCGCAGGGCATAGCAGGATTTCTTATAAGCTTACGCGATAGAGGCCCGTTCATTGAAAGCGGCAGCTCTACCCTTTAGTTCAGTACGGATGTTGCCTGTAATCCATGGCTTCTGGTTGGGGTATGTACGTACAGTCACTGTGGGGACGACATCATCGATGCACTTATTGATGAAGCCAGTGAATGCCATCGGAAGAATCCCGGAACATATTCCAGTCTGTGCTAGCAAAACAGTCCTGTAGCTTAGCATCTGCTTCATCTGACCACTTCCTTATTGACCGAGTCACTGGTGCCTTTTAGTTTTTGTTTGTAAGCAGGAATCAGGAGGATAGAATTTTGGTCAGATCTCCCTCGCCAAATGGAGGGCAAGGGAGAGCTTTGTACGTGTCTCTGTGTGTAGTAAAGGTGGTCTCTATCTCTATATATCTCTCTATCTCTCTCTCTCTCTCTGTCTCTCTGTCTCTGTCTGTCTCTGTCTGTGTGCACATTGAACATGCTGATAGAAATGAGGTAAAACAGATTTGAGTTTCCCTTTATTTAAGTCCCCGGCCACTAGGTGCGCCGTCTCAGGATGAGTGCTTTCCTGTTTGCTTATGGCCGTGTACAGCTCATTGAGTGCGGTCTTAATGCCAGTGTTGGTATGTAGACAGCTATGAAAAATACACAAACTCTCTTGGTAAATAGTGTGGTTTTCAGCTTATGAGAGACTCTACCTCAGGCGAACAAAACCTCGAGACTTCCTTAGATTTCGTGCACCAGCTGTTGTTTACAAATATACATGGACTGCCACCCCTTGTCTTACGAGAGGTTGCTGTTCTATCCTGCCGAAAAAGCTTAAAACCCCCCAGCTGTATGTTTATTAATGTCATCGTTCAGCCACGACTCGGTGAAACATAAGATATTACAGTTTTTAATGTCCCGTTGGTAGGATATACGTGATTTGTAGTTTGTCTATTTTATTATTGATTGATTGTATGTTGGCTAATAGGACCGATGGTAAAGGTAGATTACCCTCTCAGTGACGGATCCTAACAAGCCACCCGGATCTTCGTCCACGATACCTCTGTCTCTTTCTCCTGCGAATTACAGGGATGAGGGCCTTGTCTGAAGTAAATTGAAGAAAAAGTATTCCCCCAGTATGGGGTGAGTAATCACTGTCCTGATATCTAGAAGCTCTTTTCGGTCATAAGACACGGTGGCAGAAACGTCATCAACAAAATAACTTACAAATAACGCAAAAAAAAACATACACAATAGCACAATTGGTTACGAGATCGTAAAATGGCAGCCATCTCCTTCCGCGCCATTATTTATACATTTCCTGGCAGGGTTGATGAGACAGTGGATTGCGCAGTGAGATGGAACATAGTAAATAGGCATTTCAACGTCATAGATTTAGCAGGTGGTATCTTGTGAAATACACAGGCTGGAATGCAGTTTTATCCAATCAGCATTCAGGATTAGACCCACCTGTTGTATAAACATACAACACAGGCTAATAGAGCAGTCTAAAACATGGTTTATGTGTACTGTGGGCCTATTCTAAAAACCATGATGCAACATTGAGCTCAGACGAAGTGTGTAACAAACTAGCTTATTTATTGAAGGCCTAGTTCCAGATTTCATAAATATGTGGTTATAGCAAAATTGTGATAATATTGCCTTCAAATAGCCTTAAACTAATGAGGAACTTGGGCCCACCTTGTTCACAACAGTAGCTAATGAAATTGCCCTTTGTTTACATCTGCAGTGGTTTCATGTCCTGCTCCTGATGTTGAGAATGGCGTTAGGATTCAAGGTCGTTCGCCCCCCTACAAGCACAAGTCTTTTGTGACGTATAAGTGCAACGATGGATATGAGATGACGGGAGAGGCCAGTCTGACATGTGAAATAGGAGGCTGGTCACCTTCTATTCCCACATGCAAAGGTAAGACTTGTTTCGGTGTTTGTTATTTAACACACTTTAGCCTATATTTTAACTTGGATATTTTGTGCGTCATTTGGTGTTTAGGACCAGAAGACCAATATGTCAGCAAACAGGGTCAATTCAAAAATTCTATCTTACATAAACATAATGAGACTAGTCTTCATGACAATCATTATTTTTCACCATATGCATGCCTGTGCATAGCAACCTCAGGTAATTATTTTCCCTGAATGCATTAGTTTGGATTTGGTCATTTTGATTTCCATCTATTATTTCCTTCTAGTCCATTCCTTGCTAATCGCCTGCATGCTTTTTAGGGCTGACCCCAATTATTCGACTGGTTGATTGTCTGGTCAATAATGGGCTGTTGGTCGACCAAGATTTGTACAAATTTTGTCGAGCAGTAAAATAAATGTATTTATTTATACGGCACACAAGACACCGGTCTTATTCACGCCAGTCTCAGTGAACGAATCTATTGCGGAGGCCGAGACGAATCCATTGCGGAGGCCGCATTAATGGCACAGTCCAAGAAGGGGAGTGTGGCTGCACAATGCACGTCTCCCTCCAGAATGATTACTCTCTCTTCACCTCAAACAGCAAGCAAACAGTCTGTTTTTACATCCATTGAGAATGACAATAGTTCCTCAATGTATTTGAAAAATCTTTCCAGCTCTCTCCCTTTCAATAACCCCTCAGCGTGAAAGGGAAAAATGTTATGCTCTGATCCATTGGAAATTTCATAAAATAATAATTCTTATCCCTTGCATAAATTGTCTGTCCTGAGCTCACTGGTGCAGCAAACTAAGGGGCCCAAAATATTTTATACAATGTCAGTCTGGACCCAAGTTAATAGTTGATACAATGTTTCAAGTTTGTTGCAGACTGGCAATGCTTAGCCTGTGTAATTTATAGGATATTTATTTTTCATCAGGATATTTTCTACCTGCAGGCTGCAATGTTTTTACGTAGTTAGCAATAGATGTTATTTTTTAGGGTTGTATACTTTTCATTTAGATTTGGATAGAATTTTGATTAATAACATGACAAAGATTGAGATACGAAGACGTATTATAAATTAAATGAAACTGTTCCACGAAAAGTGTGCATATGAAAACCATAACTTGGCACGCAGATCAGTAGAAATTGTCAAATAAATTGGAATTCTACATGAGAAAGTTTGCAGACTCCTCGTGTAGCCTATTACTGGCAACTTCAGGAGAGTAACGGCAGAATTTCCGAATGTCAGTAGAAGCGGGAGGAGGATGGTCGGACAGGTTACTTTTTCCCCTTATGGTTATCTTGATCTCTGGCTCCCTCTTCAGTCATTTGTGTTATTTCATCACAGTGAGTTTAAAGTAGAGGTCGACCGATTTTATGATTTTTCAATACCAATTTATTGGAGGACCAAAAAAAGCCGATACCGATTAGTCGGACGCTTTTTAATTAAAAAAATATATATATATTTGTAATAATGACAATTACAACTACTTAATAAATACATCAATAAAATCAATTTGGTCTCAAATAAATAATGAAACATGTTCATTTTGGTTTAAATAATGCAAAAACAAAGTGTTGGAGAAGAAAGTATAAGTGCAATATGTGCCATGTAAAAAAGCTAACGTTTAAGTTCCTTGCTCAGAACATGAGAACATATGAAAGCTGGTGATTCCTTTTTAACCTGAGTCTTCAATATTCCCAGGTATGAAGTTTTAGGTTGTAGTTATTATAGGACTATTTCTCCCTATACCATTTGTATTTCATATACCTTTGACTTTTGGAAGTTCTTATAGGCACTATAGTATTGCAAGCCTAATCTCGGGAGTTGATAGGCTTGAAGTCATAAACAGCGCAATGCTTGAAGCACAGTGAAGAGCTGCTGGCAAATGCAGGAAAGTGCTGTTTGAATGAATGCTTACGAGCTTGCTGCTGCCTACCACCGCTCAGTCAGACTGCTCTATCAAATATCAAATCATAGACATAATTGTAATATAATAACACACAAATACGAGCCTTAGGTCATTAATATGGTCAAATCCGGAAACTATTATTTCGAAAACAAAACGTTTATTCTTTCAGTGAACGGGTGGCATCCTTAAGTCTAAATATTGCTGTTACATTGCACAACCTTCAATGTTATGTCATAATTATGTAAAATTCTGGCAAATGAATTAGTCTTTGTTAGGAAGAAATGGTCTTCACACAGTTCACAACGAGCCAGGCGGCCCAAACTGCTGCATATACCATGACTCTGCTTGCACAGAACGCAAGAGAAGTGACACAATTTCCCTAGTTAAAAGAAATTCATGTTAGCAGGCAATATTAACTAAATATGCAGGTTTAAATATATATACTTGTGTATTGATTTTAAGAAAGGCGTTGATGTTTATGGTTAGGTACATATTGGTGCAACGACAGTGCTTTTTTTCGCGAATGCGCTTGTTAAATCACCCGTTTGGCGAAGTAGGCTGTGATTCAATGATAAATGAACAGGCACCGCATCGATTATACTCAACGCAGGACAAGCTAGATAAACTAGTAATATCATCAACCATGTGTAGTTAACTAGTGATTATGTTAAGATTGATTGTTTTTTATAATATAAGTTTAATGCTAGCTAACACCTTACCTTGGCTCCTTGCTGCACTCGCATAACAGGTAGTCAGCCTGCCATGCAGTCTCCTCGTGGAGTGCAATGTAATCGGCCATAATCGGTGTCCAAAAGTGACGATTACCGATTTATAAAAACTTGAAATCGGTCCTAATTAATCGGCCATTCCAATTAATCGGTCGACCTCTAGTTTAAAGCATCAGAAAATCTCAATGCATATATAGTTGATTTTATTAACACACAAGGTGTGGTTATATATGGAAAAATACATGTTTTAAAATCAATTGGTTGAAAAAACAGACAATTTTCCCCCATTTTTTTCGGAACAGCCCTAATGCTTTTAGTAGCAAAGTTGGTTACTATTTAAAACAAACTGGTGTTCAAGTTCAACATTTGATCTATTCAAACAATCCCTTGGTCTAGTGAGCTGCTTACCTTCCATTGAGGTCTGCTGATTTACACTTTATTAATGATTGATTAGCCATCTTGTCCAAGACCATTCTACTCCTCAGACCACACTGGCTGACTAAAGCATTTGAGGGATCACAACCGTAAAGTGTTGTGACAGACTAGACAAGAATACGTACTGGCTTAATTGTATTGCATTCCTTTGTAGCCCTTCCGACTACAACAGGCTAAAATGTGCTTCCCAAAAACATTTTGAATGGTTATTACAGTGACCTGCAGTCATTTGGCTGGCCAATTATCGTCAATTACATGACCGTCACAGCCCTACTAACACCTCAACTGACTTTATTAGCCTAACCTTTGATCCTTTATGGTAATAGAATAAGCCAGTGGTGTGTTTCTGGTGAGGCTTTCAAATTACCTCCACACAAAGTTGCATGTCAGTCTGGCTGAGGTGGAGAATTGTCATTGGTACTGTGAAGTACACACAGCCTATTATGCTCGCTAAATTCCCCTAATTATTTGTGGCCAAAGAGATATGCTTGTCTAAACTTTAATTGACTCTTGAATTATAGATTCAACTTGAACCTGGCCGGCAACAAGTGGTAGTTTATGGTGGCTTTTCTCCTTGATTGTGATCTGAATATACAGTATGTAACAATGTACCTATCAAGTTGTCATGGGGAAATACAACCCATATCAAAAACGTTTGAAGTAAACATCATTCTGAACTCGCATAGGGCTGAACCCTACCTTGAGTTATGTTTCACATAGACTACCTCGAACACAGAAATAAAGTAGTTTGTTCACTGGCATGCCATGCCTCTAACACCACCTAATTCTTTCACTGCATTCTTTTGATTTATTTTATTTATCCAACACCAGTAAGCTGTAATTGTTGGTGTTAAGTGTGTGTGTGTGTGTGTGTGTGTGAACCCTAATATCACCTCTTTTAGTAACAGATGCTGGTCCTGGTCCCACTGATCCACCAGCGGCCTACAGTAAGCTGCCTATTGATGTTTTACATGCTCTTTCCATGACATAGACTGGCCAGGTGAAAGCTATGATCCCTTATTGATATCACTTGTTAAGTCCAATTCAATCAGTGTAGATGAATGTAGATGAAGGGGAGGAGACGGGCTAAAGAAGGATTTTTAAGCCTTGAGACGATTGAGACATGGATTGTGTATGTGTGCCATTGAGGGTGAATGGGCACGACAAAACATGTAGGTGCCTTGGAACGGGAAATGGTACTAGGTGCCAGGCGCACCGGTTTGTGTCAAGAACTGCAATGCTGCTGGGTTTTACATGCTCAATAGTTTAGTGTGTATCAAGAATGGTCTACCAACCAAAGGACATCCAGCGAACTTGACACAACTGCGGGAAGCATTCGTGTCAACATGGGCCAGCATCCCTTTTTAAAAAAGAAAAAAATGACATTCTTATTTACAATGACGGCCTAACCCGGACGACGCTGGGCCAATTGTGCCCGCCCTATGGGACTCCCAATCTCGTCCGGATGTGATGCAGCCTGGATTCGAACTACTACACTAAGATGCAGTGTCTTAGACCGCTGCGTCACTCGGGGGCCCCCGAGTGTGGAGTCTATGCCCTGATGAATTGAGGCTGTTCTGAGGACAAATGGGGTGGGGGGGCAACTCAATATCAATGTTTTGTACACTCCGTGTATATGTTGTTACAACAGTAAGCAGTCTCCCAGTTGCTATCTATTGGTGTTGTATATGATATATTTGATGGTTCAAGCATTATTTAGGCTATTAAGTGATGATTTAATATTTACTGCAAATTCATGATGGCATATTCCTTCCCTCGTTTGTTTCTCTTACAGACCACACATGGAAAATAGTAGGGGGTGTTCTAGGTGGACTTGGTAAGTTGCAAGAATTTTACTATATTCCATCTTATAAAGACGAACAGGATAAGCAGTATTTGTTTGGTTTTATGTTGAACATTTTCGCATCTAGTCATGCAACAATGTTGCTGTACCAATAATTTATTTTGTAACATACTCAGCAAAAAAAGAAGCGTCCTCTCACTGTCAACTGCGTTTATTTTCAGCAATCTTAACATGTGTAAATATTTGTATGAACATAACAAGATTCAACAACTGAGACATAAACTGAACAAGTTCCCCAGACATGTGACTAACAGAACTGGAATAATGTGTCCCTGAACAAAGGTGGGGTCAAAATCAAAAGTAACAGTCAGTATCTTGTGTGGCCACCAGCTGCTTTATGTACTGCAGTGCATCTCCTCCTCATGGACTGCACCAGATTTGCCAGTTATTGCTGTAAGATGTTACCCCACTCTTCCACCAAGGCACCTGCAAGTTCTCGGACATTTCTGGGGGGGAATGGCCCTAGCCCTCACCCTCCGATCCAACAGGTCCCAGACGTGCTCAATGGGATTGAGGTCTGTGCTTTTCGCTGGTCATGGAAGAACACTGACATTCCTGTCTTGCAGGAAATCACGCACAGAACGAGCAGTATGGTGGGTGGCATTGTCATGCTGGAGCGTCATGTCAGGATGAGCCTACAGGAAGGGTACCACATGAGGGAGGAGGATGTCTTCCCTGTAACACACAGCGTTGATTGCCTACAATGACAACAAGCTCAGTCCGATGATGCTGTGACACACCGCCCCAGACCACAACGGACCCTCCACCTCCAAATCGATCCCGCTCCAGAGTATAGGCCTCGGTGTAACGCTCATTCCTTCTATGATAAACGCGAATCCGACCATCACCCCTGGTGAGACAAAACCGCGACTCGTTAGTGAAGATCACTTTTTGCCAGTCCTATCTGGTCCAGCGACGGTGGGTTTGTGCCCATTGGTGACGTTGTTGCCGGTGATGTAAGGCAGCTCCTCACCAGACAACAGGCCTACAAGCCCTCAGTGCAGCCTCTCTCAGCCTATTGCGGACAGTCTGAGCACTGATGGAGGGATTGTGCGTTCCTGGTGTAACTCGGGCAGTTGTTGTTGCCATCCTGTACCTGTCCTGCAGGTGTGATTTTCGGATGTACCGATCCCGTGCAGGTGTTGTTACACGTGGTCTGCCACTGCGAGGGCGATCAGCTGTTCGTCCTGTCTCCCTGTAGCGCCGTCTTAGGCGTCTCACAGTACGGACATTGCAATTTATTTCCCTGGCCACATCTGCAGTCCTCATGCCTCCTTGCAGCATGCCTAAGGCATGTTCACGCAGATGAACAGGGACCCTGGGCATCTTTCCTTTGGTGTTTTTCAGTCAGTAGAAAGGCATCTTTAGTGTCCTAAGTTTTCATAACTGAGACCTATAATTGCCTACCATCTGTAAGCTGTTAGTGTCTTAACGACCGTTCCACAGGTGCATGTTCATTAATTGTTTATGGTTCATTGAACAAGCATTGGGAAACAATGTTTAAACCCTTTACAATGAAGAGTTGAAGTTATTTGGATTTTTACGAATTATCTTTGAAAGACAGGGTCCTGAAAAAGGACGTTTCTTTTTTTGCTGAGTTTATTTTTATTACAATGGTAGTATTCTGTTCAAGCCTTACCTTGCAGGACAGACATGAAGTTATTTGTAATACTTTTCTATTGTTACTGGCACACAAACCTATAACAATACCACTTTCTGTTGACATCCCTTTTTTTAAATTAATGTTGTTCACAATAAGGAGAAGGAATGTTGTGGTGTTAAACTCTTTGCCAAGTAAAAATTAACTTCCTAATATGTTAAACAAAATAATACCTCAAGGATTTAAACTTCTCCTTTTTTCTTTCTAGGCGTTGTTTGTATTATAGTATTTATAATCTACAAATATACAGCATGGTAAGTCATTCTCGTTTCATTAACTAACATCCAATCAAGGCTTGTTTCCTGTCATGGCTCCTCCCTCTTTTCTTTGCGCTCACTAAAACAACTGTTGCTCAGTTTCATGTGTTCTTTTGAGTACTTACTGCCGTCATAGCCACCAATGCCGTTTCAGCTAAATGCTGCATGCTTTATATTTGCGAAGCTTCCTGGTGTTTAATATCATTATACACACACCAGCCACAGTAGTGGAGCTGCAAAGTAAACGCAATGGCCATTTTGTCAAATCTTCTAGTGTTCTTAAACATTGAACTGGTTGGTGTGTCTGTCGTTGATGTCCAGACGGGTTGTCACTCACGTGTCGGGCAAGGGTGACAGATTTTTGGGGCAATGGGTTTGGTCTAGCCTGGGTTCCAGACTTGTTTTGTGCTAACATTCCACTCCTTACCACTCTGTCATATAACAAACAGTTTGCCATGACACATGTCAAGGAGTAGATTGTTACACAGAACAGGTCTGGGTTCCAGGCTAGGTTTGGCCTCCTGGTCATCCAGAAATGTAGTCATGAAATACATTGCTCAACTTTTGGGTTACAGCTATCGATTTGGCTACCTAGGAAATGTACCCACTAATAACTCTGAAGACAAATGTATCCCGTTTATGTTCACTCTTTTAGCAGGGCAGGTGTAGAAATACATGTGAAATGTATTTTCTGGAGTTTTCTAACTGAATTTTTGGTATTTTATTTTTCAGTGCCAGGACTTATTTGCCCTAGTTTCCTCTTGCTTCCTTGATAAGGGAGTCACAGTGAACAGGCTGCTGTGATTTAATGTAATACCCTCCTGCTTATGAATGTAGTAGCCCCTCCCAAACACCGGGTTCATATCCTTTCGAAGGAAGTTCTATTACGTGACGTTTAGAAACCTCATGATGAAGAATGAATTGGTTCATTCCCATTTGGAAGCTTGTGCTTAATGAGTGGCCAAACCTGATTATTCAATAACTATTCATGTTTCCAGTGTACTTCACAAATAACAGTTTTGCCCGTTCTGAAATGAAGGCAATCATATCCATTAAGATGCCCAGCAAGACTCACAGTATAGATGCATCAAGTGCTGTCATTTCTAAACAGTAAAACAGATTTGAATGAAAATACCCTCAAATAAATGTGGCATTCTGTACTGTCGCCTCATATCAAACATTTGATCTAACCTGCTGGAGTATAGATCCTAATTTAATTTTTATTTTCACTGACCAAATAAATACATAGAGGAGTGTGTTTGACGCAACTTCTTAATATAAGTCATGCCACTGAAGGTCAACATATTGGTTTGCTAGAGCAGGTTGCAGGTGTGTTGAAACACTCATATCCTGGAGCTCAAGAGCAAAGATGGTTCATTTGCTTTCACCAAGTTTAGCTCTAGTCAATGAATTTGAAAAGCTTGGTTTTACAAGGAGACCATGCTTGAAACACTAAAGTATACTTTTGAGTGTGTTTAGCTCTTTGAGGGATCAAGGACTCTGGCTCATGATCCAGCTTTGGAATCTTTATTTGAACTTATAGCCTATTTGTATTGTTCTACTGTAGATAAGCCAAGGAAAGATGCATTTTTAAAAAGTAAAGACATTTTGTTTTAATAAAAAGGGAAATAAATGCCTGTAATGTTCCAATGTCTATTTCCAGAGATGAATCATGTTTGAGACTTTTTCCCCTGTAAACTGTTCTTGAATGTGTCACATTGAATGTGTGAGATTCATTATGGCAACTGGCTGAAGTATATTGAGCAAATGTATTGGAGATCTGCTATTCAACCACTTCCAATTTAACATCCACCGTACCTGACAGCTGAATTGCTGCCTTTCAGTAAATGCAAATCTCTTGCTATAAGACCACTGGGCCATGGTGTTCTAGGAGGAAGCCTGCAGCTCTCACTAATATGAGGCTAAAATGAATCAGTTTTTGTCACATGCACAGAATAGCGCGTGTAACAGTAGTAGAATGCTTACTTCCTCAACAGTGCAGAGTAAATATAAAGTAGAAAAACTCACTATACAAAGTAGATGAATCAGCACAGTGAATTTTGAATGTTAAGAGTTTTAGATTATTTACTTTGCCTTATCAATGGAAAAGACAAAACATTCTGCAGTTATATCCCACTCCCCTCCTTTATTCCATTGCTTGGTCATCTCATAGTGGTGGTCTTTACAGCTTCTTTTTTTGTTGTTGATGAAAATGCTATTTAATTTCTAATGTATTTCGTGGGATCTAATCAAGTGGTTGCTTCATATGAACCCATGTTGTTATTTAGTAGAGCACAATGTTAGGTGAATATAAAAGTAGGTTTGATCTTATTCTGATCAATGTACCCTACTAAATAAACAGCAGTGTTAAATGTAAAACAGCATGTTTTCCAGATGGAATGAAAATACGTGTTCCAAAAGGTCGTCTTTCATTATATCTAAGACAACTATCGAACAGGAGCAATTTTAATGAATAAAATGAAGTATTAATGTGTGTTTAAGTATAATGTAGATCTCACCACTGACTCTAAATGCTCTACTTACTCTACGTCTGTGTCTATAACCAGTTTTATTATCAGTGTGGAACCACTTAATGTATGTTGTGGTCAGCCAATTATGAATGTTTTTTCTTCTTCACATGTTTGATTTAATGTACCAATCAATTAAACATCGCTAATTTATACATGAACTGGTGTCATTTGTTTGTCCATTGATTACTTTTGATACTGAACTAGTATCCATAGTTACTGTTACAGTATACTGTGTCTGGGTCATGGCAGTCCTTGGTTCTTTGCCTAATATTTACACATCTCAGATGGGTCTGCTATCTTGCTGAAACTGCTCTGGGCCTCTGATGTAATTTAAAGGAATACGTAAGGATTTTGGCAATGGTCTGCCCTTTATTTAGAGTCTAATGAACTCATGAGAAAAACAAATCTATCTAGTATTAAGGACTTTTGAGGTAGTTTCGCGAGCCAATGCTAACCAGCATTTTCGCAATGACGAAGTTCATGGTATCTACTAGCAGTTACCATAGACTTCCAGTCATTGCGCTAACGCTAGCAACTACCTCCAAACTGCACGCAGACACACACAAATGGTATCCACGAGTTCATATGACCCTGGGGAAGAAGGTGAAGGGCTACATTGCCAAAATCCTGACGTATCCCTTTAAACATTAAGACGATAGTACCAGATGCATCATTATTTAGGAGCCAACTAAATGTTTCACGAACAAGCACGTAGCGATAACGTTCGCTAAGGACGTCATTACGCTTCGAACACACCGACTGTGTTTTGCGTTTCGAAACACCAGAAGTACATTCATTTCCAATGGAACGCTGCGTTTGCCTTGCAGCATTGCATAGGCAGTTGCAGAGCGTTCTGTGTGGTCAAATTGTATGCATGGACTTGACAGAAAGTAGCAAAATGTGAAGGTTGAATTTTTGTTGCACACATATCCAGTAAAAAAAGTGGGATTACATAATAAAAACAGTTTGACTGGAGAGTTTCTTTACATTTTTTTATTCATTTATTTGCCAAGTACACTGCTCAAAAAAATAAAGGGAACACTTAAACACAATGTAATTCCAAGTCAATCACACTTCTGTGAAATCAAACTGTCCACTTAGGAAGCAACACTGATTGACAATAAATTTCACATGCTGTTGTGCAAATGGAATAGACAACAGGTGGAAATTATAGGCAATAAAGGAGTGGTTCTGCAGGTGGTGACCACAGACCACTTCTCAGTTCCAATGCTTCCTGGCTTATGTTTTGGTCACTTTTGAATGCTGGCGGTGATTTCCCTCTAGTGGTAGCATGAGACGGAGTCTACAACCCACACAAGTGGCTCAGGTAGTGCAGCTCATCCAGGATGGCACATCAATGCGAGCTGTGGCAAGAAGGTTTGCTGTGTCTGTCAGCGTAGTGTCCAGAGCATGGAGGCGCTACCAGGAGACAGGCCAGTACATCAGGAGACGTTGGAGGAGGCCGTAGGAGGGCAACAACCCAGCAGCAGGACGCTACCTCCGCCTTTGTGCAAGGAGGAGCAGGAGGAGTACTGCCAGAGCCCTGCAAAATGACCTCCAGCAGGCCACAAATGTGCATGTGTCTGCTCAAACGGTCAGAAACAGACTCCATGAGGGTGGTATGAGGGCCCGACGTCCACAGGTGGGGGTTGTGCTTACAGCCCAACACCGTGCAGGACGTTTGGCATTTGCCAGAGAACACCAAGATTGGCAAATTCGCCACTGGCGCCCTGTGCTCTTCACAGATGAAAGCAGGTTCACACTGAGCACGTGACAGACGTGACAGAGTCTGGAGACGCCGTGGAGAACGTTCTGCTGCCTGCAACATCCTCCAGCATGACCGGTTTGGCGGTGGGTCAGTCATGGTGTGGGGTGGCATTTCTTTGGGGGGCCGCACAGCCCTCCATGTGCTCGCCAGAGGTAGCCTGACTGCCATTAGGTACCGAGATGAGATCCTCAGACCCCTTGTGAGACCATATGCTGGTGCGGTTGGCCCTGGGTTCCTCCTAATGCAAGACAATGCTAGACCTCATGTGGCTGGAGTGTGTCAGCAGTTCCTGCAAGAGGAAGGCATTGATGCTATGGAGTGGCCCGCCCGTTCCCCAGACCTGAATCCAATTGAGCACATCTGGGACATCATGTCTCGCTCCATCCACCAACGCCACGTTGCACCACAGACTGTTCAGGAGTTGGCGGATGCTTTAGTCCAGGTCTGGGAGGAGATCCCTCAGGAGACCATCCGCCACCTCATCAGGAGCATGCCCAGGCGTTGTAGGGAGGTCATACAGGCACGTGGAGGCCACACACACTACTGAGCCTCATTTTGACTTGTTTTAAGGACATTACATCAAAGTTGGATCAGCCTGTAGTGTGGTTTTCCACTTTAATTTTGAGTGTGACTCCAAATCCAGACATCCATGGGTTGATAAATTTGATTTCCATTGATAATTTTTGTGTGATTTTGTTGTCAGCACATTCAACTATGTAAAGAAAAAAGTATTTAATAAGAATATTTCATTCATTCAGATCTAGGATGTGTTATTTTAGTGTTCCCTTTATTTTTTTGAGCAGTGTATATTATTTATTTGATGACATCCACAAATTAATTGTGAGAGTCTATAATATAATTTCCATCAAATGCCGTTTTGGAGCAAAATGCAATAATAGTCAAGATAGCAGAGTAGGCTCTTTCAACAATAAGACCAACGTTGAGGAAGGTGGTCTTGATCACGCTGTTGGGCCGGGACCAGCCCCGCCGAAAGCGCAGGTCTGTGTGGTTCCAGAGATGGCTAAACTCCCGAAAGCAGGCAGAGGAGTTCCACCGTCTCATTCAAGAGCTTCGAATGTTTGGAGAGGAATTCCGAAGTTACTTTCGTCTGGACCAAAGCCAGTTCGATCACCTGCTCCAAATGGTTGGAGCCAGGATCACCCGGATGGATACCAACTACCGGGAGTCCATCAGCCCAGTTGAACGCCTGGCGTTTTGTCTCCGGTAAGCTACATTCTAGGACATTTTGAAAGCCTTTGATACCATCATTGATTGATACATTGTTTTTATGTGCAACCTAGCTACTTAAAAGGGTTCTCCGGCTGTCCCCATAGGAGATCCCTTTTTGGTTCCAGGTAGTACCCCTTTTGGTTCCAAGTAGAACCCTATTGGGTTCCATGTATAACATTTTCCCCAAAGGGTTATACCTGGAACCAAAAATGGTTATCCTATGGGGAAAGCAGAAGGACACTTTTGGAACCTTTTTCTCTAAGAGTGTATGTGAGTCCAATAAGAATGTAATGAATGATTGTAACTGTCTTGAACAACAATGGGTTCTGGAGAAGACTAGCCTACCTTGATCAGGGTAGAAGGCACCTCAACTTTCTTTTCATTTGGTAACATTACATAATTAAAAAAGGATTATAAACCAACTTTGGGAAAAGTTATAGTCCTAATGAACATTCTGTAAAAGTACATCTGATATCAAATAGGGACTATTAACTAGAGAGCCCTTTAGCTAGATAGTACCATTCTTTCTAAGAGTAGAGTTGGCCTGGGCTACAGTTTATTGATATAGTCATAGACTGAATTGTACTGTTTTAAGGCATTGTTAATGATGGTTGATGAGTATTACAATGTAATGAGGTAGCTATATGAGTAGATATAATATGTGGGTGGAATTCAAGTTACACACAATATTGATCATTATTTTGAATTATATTTTAGATTCTTGGCGACAGGGGACTCCTACAGGAAAATTGGATTCAGTTTCCGAGTTGGACGGTCCACGGTGGCAGGCATTGTCCCCTCTGTGGCACAAGCCATTTGGGACTGTCTGATTGGTGAATACATGCCTGTCCCCAAGGAGGAAGACTGGATGGCCATCGCTGCCGAGTTCCTGGAGAGGTGGAATTTCCCCAACTGTCTTGGCTCCATTGACGGGAAACATGTAGTAATCCAGGCTCCACCGTGCTCAGGTTCGCAATTCTACAACTACAATGGTACATATTCAGTTGTACTCTTGGCTGTAGTAGATGCCATCTACTGTTTCCGTGTTGTCGATGTTGGTGCTTACAGCAAGGGAAGTGATGGCGGGACGCTCCGGGACTCTGCCTTTGGCCAGGCACTTCAGGATGGCGCCCTGGAGATTCCACCACCTGCATCATTCCCTGGAGCTGAAGACCTGGGACCTGTTCCCCACGTCTTCGTCGGCGACGAGGCCTTCCCTTTAAGACCCAACTAAATGAGGCCCTACGCTGGACGCCAGCTGCCATTGCCAAAGCCTGTAAGGATCTTTAACAAACGATTGTCCAGGGCAAGGTTAGTTGTTGAATGCGCCTTTGGGATTCTGGCAGCCCGGTGGAGAATGTATTGGAAAGTGCTTGGTCTCAGCCCCTCAAATGTCGATGCCTGCGTGAAGGCCACATGTGTTCTCTATAACTACCTGCGGAGGTCATCCCAGGAGCCGCTCCGGATGGAGATGGGCACGCCAAATGGTCACCTACCTGATGTCACCAGGGCAGGTGCCAACAACACCCCCAGACAGGCACTCCAGGTGAGGGAGAAGCTGACCACCTACTTCTCATCGCCAGCAGGTGAAGTCCCATGGCAGTATGCCGTGGAGTGAAACTGCTCTTTTAAGAGCCCCCTAACATAAAGGTTATTTTAAGAACCATCCACCATTGTCCATAAAGTTGCATTTTTTCCCCAGATTACTTTGTATCATTGTCTCTCTTCATTTGGAAGTTATATTTAAGTGAAATTTGGGAGTAAAGACCACACCGTAACCCCTTCCCTCTCCCATTAACGTCAGTATTATACACACCTGGCATGGTACATCAGGTGAGCGGGAGCACTAATTAAGGTTATACGACATACAGTTAGTATGATAACAAAGGGTAACCTAGGGTCCTTACAAATAGTACAGTTTACCACCATGTTCACTGGCCTGACAAAATACAGGTGGGAAAAAAACGAATTGGGAAGAGATTGTGTTTTTACTTTCATCTAAATAAGGTATTTCTTATTTTTTTTTATACATTTGCTAACATTTCTAAAAACGTTTTTTCGCTTTGTCATTATGGGTTATTGTGTGCGGATTGCGCAGTATCTTTATTTATTTAATCCATTTTAGAATAAGACTAAGGTAACAAAATGTGGAAAAGTGAAGGTCTGAATACTGATTTACTGTAGGCCTATTCTTGTGTGTATTAATAATCTAAACCCGATCTAGTGTGACAGTAAAACAAGAAGTGAATGATATCATGCAATAAACAAATAATCTAAACCCAATCTAGTGTGACAGTAAAACAAGAAGTGAATGATATCATGCAATAAACAAATAATCTAAACCCAATCTAGTGTGACAGTAAAACAAGAAGTGAATGATATCATGCAATAAACAAATGTTGCTTAATGAGTCCGGTGACTTTCATTGCATTTGTCAGGATTTCATCATGTATGTTCTTCCTGTGATTGCCCTGTATAAAACAAGTCTTATCTATTGATTTTGGTCGGAGACGGGAGAAAAGAAGCCTAACCTAAATGGAGTTGAGAGCTCAAAAATAAACGTCTGTACGTTGTAATAAATAAGTTATTCCATTGTAGCACAAATTTTGTTTGTTAGAAGGGGAGAATACTGAGTTGTGTGACATGAGATTATAAATCGATCATAAAATCATCATCCATTTCTAATCTCATGGTGATTGTTATTATATCCCTCCCAGGAACTCTGTCATACAATGAGACAATGTTGCACAGCGTGAGAGTCACTTTTCACTGTAGACACTCAACATAATGGAGAGCCAAACCTTTCAGATCTTGACCAGAAATGACAAACCACTTCTGGTTGTAGCCCCTCCTTCAAACTAATAACCTCAATATAAAAGTTTTCCATCATGATATGTGATTACTGTATATTAAGAGATCAGATATGTGTACATAAAGTTGGTAAAACATGTAAGGAATGTCTTTGCTGTAATCACTTTAAGAACATGGTTACAGCAGAACTGTTCGTGAGGAAGCTGTGATGATATAGTGTTAACCACAAACACACAATAATACTTACAGTATCTTACTGCTTAGAAACCATGCATAAAATATGCAGTAATCTTGCCCAAGTATTTGGAAGCATATCTACAGCTTTGACAAATATTGTGTCAGAGCTGGGAGGAGTGGCAGGAAATTATGAAAGGGTGTGCCGTTTCCTCAGTGACTACATGAGTCACACTTAGAATTGTTCTACATAGCACATTTACATGGAGTGGTTCTGATACTTTAAATACAAAAGTGGTGATTATTTTTTTATTTTATTTTTTTAAACAATCCATCCAGCTCAGCGTGCCACTCCTTCAGGGGTGTAATCAGTAGTCCAAACAGTTGCAAATGTTCAGTTCCTCAACTAAAACGAGTCTCTACTTGACAAATTCAGGTAGCTCCCTCCCCATTTCGTTCCGTTGGCTTCCATTTAAGAAACGTTTTGCAACAGAATCGGCGTAATAAATCAAATCAAATGTTTTTTGTCACATGCGCCGAATACAACAGGTGTAGTAGACCTTACTGTGAAATGCTTACTTACAAGCCCTTAACCAACAATGCAGTTCAAGAAAGTGTTAAGAAAATATTTACAAAATAATCGAAAGTAAAAAATAATAAAAAGTAACACAATAACAAAAACAAGGATAAATACAGGGGTTACCGGTACTGAGTCAGTGTGCGGGGGTACAGGTTAGTCGAGGTAGTTTGTACATGTAGGTATGGGTAAAGCGACTATGCATAGATAATAGACAGCAGTGAAAAACTAATGGAGGGGGAGGGGGGGTGTCAATGTAAATAGTCCGGGTGGCCATTTGATTAATTGTTCAGCAGTCTTATGGCTTGGGGGTAGAAGCTGTTAAGAAGCCTTTTGGTCCTAGACTTAGCGCTTTGGTACCGCTTGCCGTGCGGTAGCAGAGAGAACAGTCTATGACTTGGGTGACTGGAGTCTTTGACCATTTTTTGGGCCTTCCTCTGAAACCGCCTAGTATATAGGTCCTGTATGGCAGGAAGCTTGGCCCCAGTGATGTACTGGGCCATACGAACTACCCTCTGTATCGCCTTACGGTCAGATGCCGAGCAGTTTCCATACTAGGCAATGATGCAACGGGTCAGGATGCTCTCGATGGTGCAGCTGTAGAACTTTTTGAGGATCTGGGGACCCATAACAAATCTTTTCAGTCTCCTGAGGGGGAAAAGGTGTTGTCGTGCCCTCTTCACGACTGTCTTGGTGTGCTTGGACCATGATAGTTTGTTGGTGATGTGGACACCAAGGAACTTGAAACTCTCGACCCGCTCCACTACAGCCCCGTCGATGTCAATGGGGGCCTGTTGGGTCCGCATTTTCCTGTAGTCCACGATCAGCTCCTCTGTCTTGCTCACATTGAGAGAGAGGTTGTTGTCCTGGCACCACACTGCCAGGTCTCTGACCTCCCTATAGGCTGTCTCATTGTTGTCGGTGATCAGGCCTACCACCGTTGTGTCATCAGCAAACTTAATGATGGTGTTGGAGTCGTTTGGCCACGCAGTCGTGGGTGAACAGGGAGTACAGGAGGGGACTAAGCACGCACCCCTGAAGGGCCCCCGTGTTAAGGATCAGCGTGGCAGATATGTTGTTGCCTACCCTTACCACCTGGGGGCAGCCTGCCAGGAAGTCCAGGATCCAGTTGCAGAGGGAGGTGTTTAGTCCCAGGATCCTTAGCTTATTGATGAGCTTTGAGGGCACTGGTGTTGAACGCTGAGCTGTATTCAACTGCATTCTCACATAGGTGTTCCTTTTGTCCAGGTGGGAAAGGGCAGTGCGGAGTGCGATTGAGATTGTGTCGTCTGTGGATCTGTTGGGGTGGTATGTGAATTGGAGTGGGTCTAGGTTTTCCGGGATGATGGTGTTGATATGACCCATGACCAGCCTTTCAAAGCACTTCATGGCTACCGACGTGAGTGCTACGGTGCGGTAATCATTTAGGCAGGTTACCCTCGCTTCCTTGGGCACAGAGACTGTGGTCTGCTTGAAACATGTAGGTATTACAGACTCGGTCAGTGAGAGGTTGAAGATGTCAGTGAAGACACTTGCCAGTTGGCCTGCGCATGCTTTGAGTACACGTCCTAAAAATCCGTCTGGCTTTGTGAATGTTGACCTGTTTAAAGGTCTTGCTCACATCGGCTTCAGAGAACGTGATCACACAGTCGTCCGGAACTGCTGGTGCTCTCATGCATGCTTCAGTGTTGCTTGCCTCGAAGCGAGCATAAAAGGCATTTAGCTCGTCTGATAGGTTCACGTCACTGGGCAGCTCGTGGCTGGGTTTCCCTTTGTAATCCGTAATAGTTTTAAAGCCCTGCCACATCCGACAAGCGTCAGAGCCGGTGTGGTAGGAATAGACCCAGGTTCACTACTGAGTTGACCTGGTTGGTTCCTAGCTGGGGTATTTTGCAATAAACTGTTTACTTAAAACAGAAAATGTTTTTCAAAGAAAACAAGAGTTTTTATTGGACAAATTCCGGGGTGTATTCATTATGTCTCACAACGGAAACCGTTTACCATTTAAGAACCAAATGGAAGCAAACGGAACTGTCACGCCCTGATCTGTTTCACCTGTCTTTGTGCTTGTCTCCACCCTCCTCCAGGTGTCGTCCATCTTCCCCATTATCTAACCCCTGTGTATTTATACGTGTGTTTTCTGTCTGTTGCCAGTTCGTCTTGTTTGTTCAAGCCTACCAGCGTTTTGTCTCAGCTCCTGTTTTTCCCCTAGTCTCTCTTTTTCTCGTCATCCTGTTTTTTAAAAACTTTTGCCTGTCCTGACCCTGTACCTGCCCACCTGACCACTGTCTGTCTCTGACCCTGCCTGCTGTCCTGTACCTTGGCCTCTGCTCTGGATTATCGACCCCTGACTGCCTTGACCTGTCGTTCGCCTGCCCGTGGTTACAATAAACATTGTTACTTCACACAGTCTGCACTTGGGTCGTACCTTGATTCCTGATAGGAATGAAACGGAGAGGGACCTACCTTAATTTATTCAATAGAAACTCGTTTTTGTATTTTTTGTTGTTGATAAGACCCAGGAAATGACAACCTTTTTTTAGTCGCACTAATGCAAAAAATACACAGCATAAATTCAAAGCACACTTATAATTAACATTGCAATTCGAACCGAATGCAGTTCATAAACCCTGCAGAAAACCACTATAACCTATAAAATAATGTGTGCCTCTGAGCTTTCATTGTGTCTTCAGACAGTTACCAATTTGATAGGCCTATGCACAATTCATTACATAGGCATCTCTGTCACAACCATGGTCTGTTCACAATTCCGAGAGGCATGAGGGGAAATTATATTTTCTCTTGTCCTAGGCTATTTTCCTATTCAGTCCCAATCTCACTGAAACATAAATTCCTGACTCCTGTCTCACATGGAAATTCCTAACTTAATTCTATAATCCATAGGTTGCTTTATCAAAGCACTTCTCTCACTTATGCATGTCAAAATACCACTAATAACATTTCCCCCGCTTCTTTGCGATGTCTAGTATATGCTGCCCATCTGAGAGCTTCGGTTGAGAATGTGTGATCAACAAATGGTATGAGAGTAGATGTCTATTTTCAGGGGCGCAACTTTGGTTTTAGAAGTGAGGGGGACATAACTTGGTGGGGGGTCTGGGGTACCTCCCGTTTTTGGGGGCATCTAAAGCTCATTTCCTGCATTTCTACACAATCTAATATGACCCATGGCCCTTTAGCAGTCTCTATTTAGAACATAAAGTAAGCAAAAATGCCTAAGCTAGGTAAGATATCATTATTAAATATGTTTAAGTGATTGATAAGACCGAACTAGATCAATGATAATTCAATAACCTATATTGTGTTGTACCTTTAACCAATAGCTTAACAAATGAACAACTCTTACAAATGAAGTACAAAGATGGTCTTTATTAAGCCAGCCCGAGCCGCCTGCACGCCCCAACACAACTTCCTTCCCATCTTTTTTTTTATGTCTCAAGGAAAGGTTGGAAAACTATTTTTTAAATAAAAAAACACATTAACAGTACACCCTCCATATAATTCATATATTTTTACTTGCACACAATATAGCTGAGTCACCCCGTCCTACCCCTAGGGGTCCACGTCCCTGCAGCGCACCAACCCAACACACCAAACCAACATTTATTATTGGTTTCAGGTGTGTAAGGCCAAGGCCAAAGTGTCAACCAACAGTACAGCAGACCCCCAAGGCCAGGACTGAGAAGCCCAACAGCTAGGGATTGCCTAATAGGTATCTCCCATGACGTGGGCATGTTTTCAATACAGACTCCTTTTGTCGTACTGTATTCCATATGGCATCCAGACCTTATAAAAGTTCCACAGTATACACTTAGTCTTGTAATAAATACAATCTAGTGATGCATAACTTGACATTTCTTCCATCCATTGTGGGTGTAAGGGCACAAGGCGAGACCCAAATGCAGACACCAAAAGGGCTAGGCAAAAGGCAGGTCGGGGACAGGCGAGAGTTCATAAACCAGGTCAGAGTCCAAACAGTACCAGGGCATAGGCAGGCTCGAGGTCAGGACAGGCAGGGGTTCAGTGAACAGGTCCGAGTCCAAACAGTACAAGGGGATAGGCAGGCTCGAGGTCAGGCAGGCGGATTCGTAGTCAGGACAGGCAAGGGTCAAAACCAGCAGGACTAGGAAAAAACAGAGACTGGGAAAACTAGGAGCTAGAAGAAACACTGGTTGACTTGGCAAGACAAACTGGCACAGAGAGACAGGAAACACAGGGATAAATACATTGGGGACTCGTGGAGAAAACAGGAGACACCTGGAGGTGGGTGGAGACAATCAGGGCGTGACAGTGGGAGGATAACCAACCTTCCAATTAATGGCAATGCATTTCTTAGCCGCTATAAATGCCAGGTTACACAGTTTCTTCTGATAAGTCTCCAGTATCAACATTTCCAAGCAAACAAAAACAGTGAGAAGGGAGAATCTGTGCACAGATAAAAGAGCATACTCTTTGACAGAATTCAGCCAGCCTTCACAAGACCACAACATATGCAAATATGTCCCCTTTTGTGTTTTACACTTCCAACAGAATAATTACATTTCTATGTGCATAATATTCAGTTTCACTGGCATATAGTACATTCTATGGATAGGCTTAAACTGCAGTAATTTATGTCTGAGATTCTATGAACACGACTGGGCATTCTAACATATCTTTATCCATTCATCATCATCAACAGCGTCTCCCAGGTCTTCCTATTTATTTTTTATTTTATTTCACCTTTATTTAACCAGGTAGGCTAGTTGAGAACAAGTTCTCATTTGCAACTGCGACCTGGCCAAGATAAAGCATAGCAATTCGACACATACAACAACACAGAGTTACACATGGAATAAACAAAACATACAGTCAATAATACAGTAGAAAAAAATTAAAAAGTCTATATACAGTGAGTGCAAATGAGGTAAGATAAGGGAGTTAAGGGCCATGGTGGCGAAGTAATTACAATATAGCAATTAAACACTGGAATGGTAGATATGCAGAAGATGAATGTGCAAGTAGAGATATTGGGGTGCAAAGGAGCAAGATAGATAAATAAATACAGTATGGGGATGAGGTAGATAGATGGGCTGTTTACAGATGGGCTATGTACAGGTGCAGTGATCTGTAAGTTGCTCTGACAGCTGGTGCTTAAAGCTAGTGAGGGAGATGTGAGTCTCCAGCTTCAGTGATTTATGCAGTTCGTTCCAGTCATTAGCAGCAGAGAACTGGAAGTAAAGGCGACCAAATGAGGAATTGGCTTTGGGGGTGACCAGTGAGATATACCTGCTGGAGCGCGTACTACGAGTGGGTGCTGCTATGGTGACCAGTGAGCTGAGATAAGGCGGGGCTTTACCTAGCAGAGACTTGTAGATAACCTGTAGCCAGTGGGTTTGGCGACGAGTATGAAGCGAGGGCCAACCAACGAGAGCGTACAGGTCGCAGTGGTGGGTAGTGTATGAGGCTTTGGTGACAAAACTCACTATTGTTCGACATGCTTTGTGTCATCGGGAAAAGCCTTTATCAACCCTTGATACAGTTTGGAAATGAACTTTAGAGACTGCCTTAAAATAGTTTCAATCTTTTTGCTTGTCCAGTGTTTGCCGCACAGAGAATGTAAATGTAGAAATAAAGTGTATCTGCAAAAATTCACCTCAGCTCCGTCAGACTAGTCATCCCTGGCTACCTGACCCTGATGAGACCCCTTTCACCATCTGATCCTGCTCCGATGAGGCATGACAAATAATTCCATTTGTGTACATTTATACATTCTATTATCCATGAATAGACTAAATGGTTCAACAATTTAAATGACTATTACTCCCGGATCTCAGACTGTAGCCTACCTATCAACTCAAGATGGAACTTTGAATCCATTCACTGATGGTTATAATATACTGCAAAATCTTCCCTGGCTGTCTGACCCTGCTGGGACACCTGCCACCATCTGATCCTGCTAAGACATGATTAGCATAGTGTTGTGTACTGACTGTGCACCATGACAGTGAAGCCTTGTGAAAATGGATGGGGCGGCAGGTAGCCTAGTGGTTAGAGCGTTGGGCCAGTAACCGAACGGTTGCTAGATCGAATCCACGAACTGACAAGGTAAAAATCTGTTGTTCTGCCCCTGAACAAGGCAGTTAACCCAATGTTCCTAGGCCGTCATTGTAAATAATAATTTGTTCTTAACTGACTTGCCTAGTTAAATAAAAAATAAAAATGAAAAGCCTGTAAAGCTGTTTATACCATGGCAGTGTGAAAAGTAGGGAATTAGCTAGGGAAACTGACAGATCAATAACGGTACATTGTTATACTGACTAATAAAAGCTTGCATTGCACTGAAAAAACGTCAGAATATTGGAGAAGACCCAGATGCAGACAGTGTCGAAGTAACAAAAGTGTATTACTAGAACAGGTGGCAGGCAAAACGACAGGTCAAGGGCAGGCAGAGGTCAGTAATCCAGATCAGAGTCCATAAGGTACAGAACGGCAGGCAGTCTTGGGGTCAGGGTAGGCAGAGGTCAATAATCTAGGGTGGTGTGACAAGGTACAGAACGGCAGGCAGAAATGGTCAAAACTGGGAAAACTAGAAAACAGGAACTAAAAAAAAGACAGGTGCAAGGGAAAAACGCTGGTATGCTTAACGAACAAAACAAACAACACAGGTACAAATACACTGGGGATAATGGGGAAGATGGGCGACATCTGGAGGGGGGGTGTAGACAAGCACAAAGACGGATGAAACAGATCAGGGTGTGACAGGTCTTCAATCGTTTGGCCGCTGGTTTCATCGTTTGATTCAGGTCTAGTGTGATTGAGAAAAAAACAATAGCTAAGTTAGTGACTTTGGCTAACTCTGCTAGCTAATTTTACAATGGTACATCATCAAATTTACTTCTGTTGAAACGGGACAAAACAAAGGTTACCAAACATTTCCATACACATAACAGCTCTTAGATACTGCTACCAGACAGATAGCTAGAGCTGAACTGGCTGTGGTAGCTACTAGCTAGCTAACTATCTGCTCGTACTGTAGGTCATCAGTGGCGGATTTAGGCATAGGCGACATGCGCAGCCGCCCAGGGCGGCATCTTGCCGGGGGCGGCATGGGGCGCCCGCACAAAAAAAGAAGATTGGAATATATATATATATATAAATAATGGTGACATTTGATCGGTTTGGTTCGATCGGTTTTCTATCACTCATTTGCACGCCATGTCGATGATATCATGTCACCGTGTGGGACTGTGGGTCAATTAACCTTGTCGGAGTGGGCGCCCTGTGTCACGTTCTGACCTTAGTTCCTTTGTTTTGCCTTTTGTTTTAGTTGGTCAAGGCGTGAGTTGGGTGGGTAATCTATGTTTTCTATTTCTGTGTTGGTTTTCTGTGTTTGGCCTGATATGGTTCTCAATCAGAGGCAGCTGTCAATCGTTGTCCCTGATTGGGAACCATATTTAGGTAGCCTGTTTTCTGTTGGGTTTTGTGGGTGGTTGTTTTCAGTCTTTGTGTGTCTGCACCAGATAGAACTGTTTCGGTTTTCACTTTGCATGAGGCACGATATCCGCCCGACGGAGCGTGTCGGGGATTTGATGTCACCTGAGTCAGCTCTCCATACTCGTCCTGAGGTGCGTGCTAGCCGTCTGGTGAAGACTGTGCCAGCCCCACGCAGCAGGCCTTCTGTGCGCCTCCCTAGCCCTGCACGTCCTGTGCCAGCTCAGCGCACTAGCTCTCCTGTGGCAGCCCCTCGCACCAGTCCTGCGGTGCCGGCACCACGTACCAGGCCTCCTGTTCCTGCTCCCCGCACCCGCCCTGAGGTGCGTGTTCCCAGTCCGGTACCACCAGTTCCGGCACCACGCACCAGGCCTACTGTGCCCTTTCAGAGTCCAGTATGCCCTGTTCCTGCTCCCCACACTCGCCCTGAGGTGCCTCGCACCAGCCCAGTACCACCAGTGCCAACACCATGCACCAGGCTTCCTGTGCGTCTCCAGAGCCCTGTAAGCCCTGTTCCTCCTCCCCGCACTCGCCCTGAGGTGCGTGTCCTCAGCCCGGTACCACCAGTGCCGGTACCACGCACCAGGCATCCAGTGCGTCTCCAGGGTCCAGTACTCCCTGTTCCTGCTCCCCGCACTCGCCCAGAGGTGCGTGTCCCCAGCCCGGTACCACCAGTTCCGGCACAACGCACAAGGCCTACTGTGCGCCTCAGCAGGCCAGAGTCTTCCGTCTGTCCAGCGCCGCCTGAGCTGCCCGTCTGTCCAGCGCCGCCTGAGCTACCTGTCTGTCCAGCGCCATCTGAGCCGCCTGTCTGTCATGCGCCATCTGAGCCGCCTGTCTGTCCTGAGTCGTCAGAGCCGCCCGTCTGTCCTGAGCTGTCAGAGCCGTCCGCCAGTCCCGCCAGAGCCGTCCGCCAGTCAGGAGCCGCCAGAGCCGCCCGCCAGTCAGGAGCCGCCGGAGCCGCCAGAGCCGCCCGCCAGTCAGGAGCCGCCAGAGACGCCCGCCAGTCAGGAGCCGCCAGAGCCGCCCGCCAGTCAGGAGCCGCCAGAGCCGCCCGCCAGTCAGGAGCCGCCAGAGCCGCCCGCCAGTCAGGAGCCGCCAGAGCCGCCCGCCAGTCAGGAGCCGCCAGAGCCGCCCGCCAGTCAGGAGCCGCCAGAGCCTCCCGCCAGTCAGGAGCCGCCAGAGCCGCCCGCCAGTCAGGAGCCGCCCGCCAGTCAGGAGCCGCCCGCCAGTCAGGAGCCGCCCGCCAGTCAGGAGCCGCCCGCCAGTCAGGAGCCGCCAGAGCCGCCCGCCAGTCAGGAGCCGCCAGAGCCGCCCGCCAATCAGGAGCCGCCAGAGCCGCCCGCCAGTCAGGAGCCGCCAGAGCCGCCCGCCAGTCAGGAGCCGCCAGAGCCACCCGCATGTCCGGAGCCGCCCCTCAGTCCTGAGCCGCCCTTCAGTCCTGAGCCGCCCCTCAGTCCTGAGCCGCCCCTCAGTCCTGAGCCGCCCCTCAGTCCGGAGCCGCCCCTCAGTCCGGAGGCGCCCCTCAGTCCAGAGGCGCTCCTCAGTCCAGTGGGGTCCTTTATTAGGGTTCCCAGGCCAAGGTCGGCGGCGAGGGTCGCTGCTCAAAGGACGTCACTGAAGCGGACAAAGACAATGGTGGAGTGGGGTCCACGTCCAGCGCCAGAGCCGCCACCGCGGACAGATGCCCACCCAGACCCCCCCTATAGTTTCAGGTTTTGCGGCCGGAGTCCGCACCTTGGGGGGGGGGGGGGGGGGGGGGGGGATGGGGGTACTGTCACGTTCTGACCTTAGTTCCTTTGTTTTGTCTTTTGTTTTAGTTGGTCTGGGCGTGAGTTGGGTGGGTAATCTAATGTTTTCTATTTCTGTGTTGGTTTTCTGTGTTTGGCCTGATATGGTTCTCAATCAGAGGCAGCTGTCAATCGTTGTCCCTGATTGGGAACCATATTTAGGTAGCCTGTTTTCTGTTGGGTTTTGTGGGTGGTTGTTTTCAGTCTTTGTGTGTCTGCACCAGATAGAACTGTTTCGGTTTTCACTTTGTGGTTTTGTATTTTGAGTTGTTCACTTCCATTAAATAAGATGAACAATTACCACGCTGCACATTGGTCCTCTGATCCTTCAAACTTCTCCTCCTCAGACGAGGAGGAAGACGACAGCCGTTACACCCTGATTGTAGTTTGTGAGCTAGGCAGGCTATTGCCTGGGTAGGTCTCCCACTCAGAAGTACGAGATGGGGAGGGGGCGGGGTTAGGTTGACCTCAGGTCTCCCCACTGGAAGCCTGAGGTAGGGGGAGTGGATGACTCTATCAAATAGCGCACCTCTTACTTTGTACAGTACTAATGCAATTAGTTTTGCAATTTAGTTTGTGTGTTTTTTGTTTGAAGTGCAATAGTGTAATAATCAGGTTCTCTTCTTTCTAAGTGTGTTATTCTATTTGTGTGATATAGGATTTGTGCAATTTTGTTTTATTTGTGTGTTTTTTGTTAGCAATAGGGTAATAGTGTAATAATTAGATTCTCTTTTTTTATTTGTATTTATATACTTAAATTTGTTTCTATTTGTCTTTGTTACTTCTTTTTATTTTATTTATGAGTCTTATTTTTGTATATATATATATATAGTTTTAAATGTTATGATTATTTATTTGTGTTGTTCCAAATGTCGGAATAAAAATTACAGTTAGTGCAGAATGGTGCTTTTTTTGTTGGGGGCGGCTAAAGGGGGGGGGGGTAGTTCGCCCAGGGAGCCATATAAGCTAGAACCGCCACTGCAGGTCATTCACCTAAGTCAAGAGGGGATGAAATATTAGCTAATGTAACATGTCAGTTACACTACTAGCTCAGCACTGGGAATACACTTTTTTGTTGTTGTCAAACAGCAGTTACCTTGCCAGCTAGATCACTCAACTAAACAGTAGCCAGTTTCTGCTCTGCTTGCATTTACAACTCTGAGAACAAAAGCACTTGCACTGAGACGCAGTGCCTTAGACTGCTGCGCCACTCGGGAGGCCATGAACAGAAGTTCTTCCACACCGATCTCGACAAGCCACTTCTGTATGGACCTCGCTTTGTGCACGGGGACATTGTCATGCTGAACCAGGAAAGGGCCTTTCCCAAACTCTTGTCACAAAGTTGGTAGCACAGTATCGTCTAGAATGTAATTGTATGCTGTAGAGTTAAGAGGCCTAGCCCGAACCATGAAAAACATTCCCAGACCATTATTCCTCCTCCACCAAACTTTACAGCTGGCACTATGCATTGGAGCAGGTAGCATTCTCCTGGCATCCGCCAAACCCAGATTCATCCGTCGGACTGCCAGATGGTGAAGTGTGATTCATCACTCCAGAGAACGCGTTTCCACCGCTCCAGAGTCCAATGGTGGCGATCTTTACACCATTCCAGATTATGCTTGGCATTGGTGATCTTAGGCTTGTGAGATGCTGCTCGGCCATGGAAACCCATTTCATGAAGTTCCCGACAAACAGTTATTGTGCTGACGTTGCTTCCAGAGGCAGTTTAGAAGTCGGTAGTGAGTGTTGCAACCGAGGACAGACAATTAATACGCGCTACGCGCTTCAGCACTCGACGGTCCCGTTCTGTGAGTTCTTTAGTAAGGCCATTCTACTGCCAATGTTTGTCTGTGGAGATTGCATGGCAATTTTATACACCGGTCAGCAACGGGTGTGACTGAAGTAGCCAAATCCACTAATTTGAAGGGGTGTCCACATTATTTTTTATATATAGTGTAGTTACTCTATCATTACTAAGTATTACTAAGTAATTTACTCTGAATTCTTTACATAGTGGCGCAGCCAAGCCGACAAGGTAGTGCAACGCCCCTCTTATTTGGGGAGAACCCTGCATAGTGACCATATCTTGGTTTTAGAAGGGAATTTCACCCTGAATCTCCCACGGAATATAGTCACTACTATATTAACAACATTACGTTTTTGCAGTGATGTAAATGACTTAACTAAAAAATACTTGAAAGTACTACTTAAGTCGTTTTTTTTAGGTATCTGTACTTTACTATTTATATTTTTGACAACTTTATACTTTTACTTTAATACATTCCTAATGAAAGTGATGTACTCCATACATTTTCCCTGAAACCCAAAAGTACTCGTTACATTTTGACAGGAAAATGGTCTAATTCACACACTTATCAAGAGAACATCCCTACTGCCTCTTATCTTTCCTAAACACATGCTTCATTTGTATATTCTCTCCGAGGGTGAGAGCGTTCCCCTGGCTATCCGTAAATAAATAAAAACTATAAAATGGTGCCATCTGGTTTTCTTGATATAAGGAATTTGAAATGATTTATACTTTTACTTTTGATACTTTAGTATATTTTAGCAATTACATTTACTTTTGATACTTGAGTACATTTAAAACCAAATACTTTTACACTTTTACTCAAGTAGGATTTTACTGGGTGACTTTCACTTTTACTTGAGTCATTTTCTAGCTATCTAGGTATCTTTACTTTTACTCAAGTATGAAAATTGGATACTTTTTACACCACTGCGTTTATCATAAACGTTATAAACATTATCCAAACCACAAGCTAGAACGAGCACATTTTCATTTGACGTATTTTCATCGGGAAGTTTCGACTTCCTGTGTATTCGTCAGCTCATAGTGAATCACAAAGTCAGGCATTCATAGCAAATGCAGACACCGCCCCACTACATACAAACTTGCCTGATAGTGTTGTTTATTTCGAATGACCAACACACACTAATATCAGAACTTCTCAAGGCACACATTTTTTATGGTCTGTTTTTCACTCACATTTGTCATCAAGCGCGAAAATGTGTTATCTTTCATAGTTTCTACCTACCAGAGATGTACTGTGTCAGCTCGTATATTTAGCAATGAATCAGCTGATAGGAACATTACTGAAAGACTCCTCCGAACAAGGACAACCATATACATGCCCACAAAAACGTAGGTTGGGAAATACTGAGATTGAGACTAAGCGAAATGTCATATCAATACACCGAAATTCGTCATTCGGTGTGTCGTTCAGTGGGCGAAGCCCAGACCTGCCTTCCTCCTGCGCAAAAAAAAAAGAAATTGCAGCGCCTACAAGCAGTGGCAGCCCCCCCCAAAAGACCATTCTGCACTAACTGTAATTTTTATTCACCACAAAAGACTCAATATATCACAAAAGATACAAAATAGCAGCATAATATGGACGTATTTTAAGTTAGCCTACAGCATTGGAAATTCTCCTTACTGAGCTCAGGACTTAGTCAATACAATCACAGAAAACCTTTGTCACCTCAATAAAAGTTAACCAAATCAATAATGTGCTAGTTAGGTTGTAATCATTTTGCTGCGGACTACACACATTATCATGATGAAACTGTGAAATTATATCCAATGTTATCCTGTCTGGCTCTGGCCCTCCTCCCACATTCCACTGAAAAGGCAGAGCGCGAAATTCAAAATATATTTTTTAGAAATATTTAACTTTCACACATTAACAAGTCCAATACAGCAAATGAAAGATACACATCTTGTGAATCCAGTCAACATGTCCGATTTTTAAAATGTTTTACAGCGAAAACACGACATATATTTATGTTATGCTCACCACCAAATACAAAAAAGGACAGACATTTTTCACAGCACAGGTAGCATGCACAAAGCCAACCTAACTAACCAAGAACCAACCAAACTAACCAACAAACAACTTCATCAGATGACAGTCTTATAACATGTTATTCAATAAATCTATGTTTTGTTCGAAAAATTTGCATATTTCAGGTATAAATCATAGTTTACATTGCAGCTACAATCAGAAATTGCACCGAAAGCAGACAGAATAATTACAGACACCAACGTTAAATACCTAAATACTCATCATAAAACATTTCTGAAAAATCGATGGTGTACAGCAAATTAAAGACAAACATCTTGTGAATCCAGCCAATATTTCCGATTTTTTAAGTGTTTTACAGCGAAAACACAATATAGCATTATATTAGCTTACTACAATAGCCTACCACACTACCGCATTCATTCATCAAGGCACGTTAGCGATAGCAATAGGCACGTTAGCGATAGCGAATAAACCAGCAAGATATATAATTTTGACTAACCTTGATAAGCTTCATCAGATGACAGTCCTATAACATCAGGTTATACATACACTTATGTTTTGTTCGAAAATGTGCATATTTAGAGCTGAAATCAGTGGTTATACATTGTGCTAACGTTGTGCTAACGTAGCATCTTTTTCCCACAACGTCCGGATATTTTTCTGACACTTTTTCTGACACACATATTCTGACCAAATAACTATTCATAAACATAACTAAAAAATACATGTTGTATAGGAAATGATAGATACACTAGTTCTTAATGCAATCGCCGTGTTAGAATTCTAAAAATAACTTCATTACGACATCCAGCTTAGGTATAGCGAGAGAGTACCCAAAAGCTGGGCGCAAACGACTAGTTCACATGTACGACAGATATATGAAATAACATCATAGAATGGGTCCTACTTTTGCTGATCTTCCATCAGAATGTTGTACAAGGGGTCCTTTGTCGGGAACAATCGTTGTTTGGTTTTAGAACGGCCTTTTTCCCTCTCGATTTAGCAAGCACACTTGCCAAGTGGCACGAATCTCTCCATCGTCAACAAACGGAAGAGAACGGAACACGGCAAAACTCCCGAAAAAATTTCAATAATCTGATTAAACTATATTGAAAAAACATACTTTACGATGATATTGTCACATGTATCAAATAAAATCAAAGCCGGAGATATTAGTCGTCCATAACGTCAGCTTATCAGAAGGCAAATCCAGGTCCCTCCTCGCGCTCTCCAGAAAACAGGAAACTGGTGACACGTCATGCCAAGAGCTATAATTCGAGCCCAGATCAAGTTACACACTCAATTTCTTCTCTCACTGCTTGTCGACATCTAGTGGAAGACGTATGAAGTGCATCTAAACTAATAAATATCAAGGACTTTAATAGGCAGCCCCTAGAACAGTGCATCGATTTCAGATTTTCCACTTCCTGTCAGGAAGTTTGCTGCAAAAGGAGTTCTGTTTTACTCACAGATATAATTCAAACGGTTTTAGAAACTAGAGAGTGTTTTCTATCCAATAGTAATAATAATATGCATATTGTACGAGCAAGAATTGAGTACGAGGCCGTTTAAATTGGGCACGATTTTCCCCCAAAGTGAAAACAGCGCCCTCTGTCCTCAACAGGTTATGTAGCATGTTGGACAGAAAACGGAATATTGTCGCACTATGTGTAATTGCATAGCAAGCAACATAGGCTAACAAACATCAGTGTTATACTAGTGTAACCGATGTGAAATGGCTAGCTAGGTAGCGGTGGTGCGCGCTAGCAGCCTTTCAGTCGGTGACGTCACTTGCTCTGAGACTTGAAGTAGTGGTTCCCCTTGGGCCGCGGTCTTTGTGGAGCGATGGGTAACGATGCTTCGTGGGTGTCAGTTGTTGATGTGTGCAGAGGGTCCCAGGTTCGCGCCTGGGTATGGGGGAGGGGACGGACTTAAAATTTAAACTGTTACATTGGTGCCGTGACCCGGATCACTGGTTGCTGCGGAAAAGGAGGAGGTCGAAAGGGGGGTGAATGTAACCGATGTGAAATGGCTAGCTAGGTATCGGTGGTGCGCGCTAGCAGCCTTTCAGTCGGTGACGTCACTTGCTCTGAGACTTGAAGTAGTGGTTCCCCTTGGGCCGCGGTCTTTGTGGAGCGATGGGTAACGATGCTTCGTGGGTGTCAGTTGTTGATGTGTGCAGAGGGTCCCTGGTTCGCACCTGGGTATGGGCGAGGGGACAGACGTAAAATTTAAACTGTTACATTGCATTTTCCTACTGGGCGAACAAAATACAATACAAAATATAACATGTGTAAATACCTGTTGTTAAATGGGAAACAGCACGTTAGTTGTGCAGGGCTTAACAGTATTGATGGCTGTCGATGGCAAAATCTGTAGCATGAAGACAACTGTGTCAGCAGTGGCTTATGTGACCATGACATCGGTGTATGCTAGCTAACACACTTATTTACAGCAATCATATGCCAAAGCACATCCCAGAAAGCCCCTCAATCCTTAACAGGTACCATATACCCACACATGTATAAATCAGTAATGTACAGCAAACTTGTACACATTGGAAAATAGAAAATAGAAAACAGTATTCAGAACGTGACCTACCCCTTGCATCACATTTTCCTACTGGGAAGACCTGACGTTCGCGATCTCCCCCTATCTGCAAGCGGGGCCAATCACAACACACCTTATTGTCATCAGAGTTGAACTAACCAATAAGAATGCTTGAACATTAAATACACATTTCTTTAGAGGCAAGTGGAAACATAACCAACCCTGTTACACTAGCCTATTTCATTAAATGCATAATATTATACTCATAAAGAGATGACATAGCTGCATACCTTTATCTTTTTCGCGTTTCTCCTCTTCTTCTTTCCTCTTTTTCCTAAACTCGGCACCTGATGGCTTAGATCTTTTCTTATCCATTTGTGTTGATTTGGCACTGGAGCATCAATACATTACCCATCCCCCAACACTGTCAACCAAGTCAAGATTAAACCAATTCACCTTGGTGGTGTGCAGACTGGTTTTATATTATTCTTAACGATTTCGCACAAACCAAAAAAAAATGCAACAATATGTCTGTGAAACTATATATTCACAGTATTATGAATGAATTGTGGTTTATTTGGTAGCATTTCGTAGTGTGACTGATTTGACTAATTGCATTAGTACTGTACAAAGTTAGAGGTGCGCTATTTGATAGATTCCCCCGCTCCCCCTAACTCGGGCTTCCAGTGGGGAGACCTGAGGTCAACCTACCCCCTCCCCATCTCATACTTCTGAGTGGGAGACCTTCCCAGGCAGTAGCCTGCCTAGCTCACAAACTAGAATCAGGGCACACACTCCGACAAGGTTAATTGACCCACAGTCCCACATGGTGACCTGATATCAATGTCACCATTACAAAAAAAATAGTGCGGCCGCCCCGGGCGGCTGCCTATGTTGCCTATACCTAAATCCGTCACTGCCTACAAGAATAGTCCCAGTAAACAAAAATTACGCTGAAAATATGTCTAAAATATGTATTTTTCCAGACGTTGAAGTTCGATTTAGGTTCTGAATGAAAGGTGAAAATATGTATTTTCCGGACATTGAAATCAGGTAAATTTTCATTTCTCAATGAAAGTTGAAAATATGTAATTTATAGACATCTATGTTTGGGCCAAATCAAGGCTGGACCAGACTGGACTAAATGTGAAGCAAACATTAGACGCCTATTTTTTTTTTTTTTTTTAAACCTTATACTTTTACTCAAGTAGAATTTTACTGGGTGACTTTTATTTGAGCCATTTTCTATTAAGGTATCTTTACTTTTACTCAAGTATGATAGTTGGAGACTTTTTCCACTGCTGGAAATTGGGTAACGGTGCATATGTATGCACCCAATGCAATTATGCAGTCCAGTCTGTCTAATACAGCGGTCTCCAAACTTTTCTAGAATGAGCTACTTAAAAATAGTTTTTTTTTACATGTTGTGAGCTACAAAACTAGCTTTCAAATAGGCACATTCTTCTCTTCCCTGCAACTCTTCCCCAGGTACTTAGTGTACAATAGAAAGTCGTGCACTATATTTTCTGGCAATATACCTGGTAGAATAATGGTTAAAACAACTCGGAGGGTCCATGTCAATGCTTAAATCTGAATACCTTTTTCAGGGATGGGGGGATGAAAGAAATGTTTTATTTTTGTATAATTCCCCTTTAATTGGGCATCTAGCTAGTGAGGAATGTGCCATCTAATGTGTTGATAGCAGCAGTAGTACAGAGCCATTGCTCATTTCATGGCTAAGTTAGCAAATGACAAATAATATATATAAATAACATACTTACTCATGATATACACTACTTCTGCCATGTAAACCTACTTTGCAGTTAACGTTTAATTGAGAAGGTTTCTGGGAAAGTATTTCTGTCATCTCTCAAGATGGTTATCACATTAATTGGCTACACACAGTGATAGACAAATTGAGACCCCTGATCTAATACATCCACAGTGGGATTTCGACTGTTTGTATTTATTGTAAATATAATTCATTATTGTATTTTATTTTTAAGTTATGTAACACCATTACAACCTTGTTTAGCATTATTTAGTCCAAATATGCCATTATTCCACTCTTTGGATTAGTTTACATGGGGAACTTTTATTTTGAAGGCAAACTGCAAATTCCACTATTCTCACTAGCTTCAAGACCGCTGCCACCCAGGAAGTTCGCAAAATAAACGTTAATTTGCTGTTGCGAAACAGGCAGACAGAGTTGCCAGTTGAAGAAGTCGTAGCTAGACTACTTGAACAATAAGGTAAGACTATGAGTTTTCCTAATACTAAAACTGATCATTATTGGACATTGTTATAGAAGAAAGTGCGATGTACGCAAACACAGTAGCTAGCTAACGTTAATTAGCCATGCTAGCTAGCTCGCAGTCTCCAGTACCAGCTAGCTAACTTAGTTGTGCCTGTATTTTATTATTAACACAGTGTGATTACAACAAGTGGATATTGAGAAAAATTAATCCGTATAAGAGGGGATCAAACTTTACAGTACAGATTATCAAGCAAACCAACCAATCCAGGAAACCGTATGCTGCTGCTTCTTGTTACAGGAAACGAAGACGTCATGCAGCCCTCTAAAGACGTCTGTTGGCCCTTGACAATCTGGATGGTCCACCTTGCCTTCATGGTTCTCACTGTTCAAGGTAGGGTCATCTAGAAGCAGAACTCTATTTCTCCGAGTGCATGTTTTCATTCATTGGTTTGAAGCGTGTACCACATAGTTTCTAAACCCAGAGGCGCAACACTCCGAGTCTTCCGGGAACGCTTGTCAAATAGACCAGGCCAGGGTTTGAGAAGGTAATGAGAAAAGTTGGGATACAAATTGGGGGAAACCAACATTAGTTTCCTATTGACCCCCATTGTAAAATCGGCAACTTGGTCGTCGTCGATTATTTATTTTTGTTATACAGAAATAACACATGTCGATAGGCTGCAGTGTTGTTCAGGAGTACATGAAGCCAGGTCAAAAATCCAAACCGATGGTTTGCAATGCTTCCATGCAGGGAAATAGAGCCAATGGAAAGACCCGAGGTAAAGTTGTTTTTAGATTCGGACATTCAACATACATTAGCCAAAATCCATTTTAAATGGTAAAAATCAATAACTAATTCATTGATTGTCACAAACATAAAAATAGATATGGTTTAGTCTATAAATGACATTTTACAAACAACCTGTTTTGAATAAAAATTCCAGTTTTGATTTGATGGAAATGCAAATCTTTAAAATGCAATTAAAGCTGTATAAATCATTAACTAATTCACCGTTTGTCACAAACATCAAACTATGTAGGATTTATTCTATAAATGTCTAGCATACTTTTACAACCTTTGTTTTGAGTTCTGATTTGATAGAAATACATACCATCTATAAAATGCAAATTTTAAAGCTATATACATCAATAACGTTTTCACAGATTATTACAGAAAAATTAAACTATGTAGGATTTATTCTATAAGCGTCTAGCATACTTTTACAACCTTTTGTTTTGTGTAAACAACAGTTTTTGATAGAGGGCATGTAGTCCGTCTAGAGGGCATGTGGTCAAAGTTCTAACGAGTCTGCTATACCCTATTAGAAGGGGCCTGGCCATAACATTTGGCATCTTAAGTCATATTAAATTAGATTACAGGAAAAAAACTACAGGATGAAGGTGTCAGGCCTGACTAACAAAGAAGACCGGTTGGTGGATCAAGAGGACCAAGACAACCAATAGGATCAACATGGACATTCCACAGTGGAGATAAGGAAAACTAAGAGTGAACCATAACATACACTACAGTTCAAAAGTTTGGGGTCACTTAGAAATGTCCTTGTTTGTGAAAGAAAAGCAACAAAATTGTCCCTTTAAAATAACATCAAATTGATTAGAAATACAGTGTAGACATTGCTAATGTTGTAAATGACTATTGTAGCTCGATACAGCTGAGTTTTTATGGAATATCTACATAGGCGTACAGAGGCCCGTTATCAGGAACCATTACTCCTGTGTTCCAATGGCACGTTGTGTTAGCTAATCCAAGTTTATAATTTTAAAAGGCTCATTGATCATTAGAAAACCCTTTGCAATTATGTTAGCACATTTAAACTGTTGTTCTGATTTAAAGAAGCAATAAAACGGGCTTTTAGACCAGTTGAGTATCTGGAGCATCAGCATTTGTGGGTTCGATTATAGGCTCAAAATGGCCAGAAATAAAGCACTTCTTCCGAAACTCGTCAGTCTATTCTTGTCTATTCTTGAAATGAAGGCTATTCCATGCGAGAAATTGCCAAGAAACTGAAGATCTCGTACAACGCTGTGTACTACTCCCTTCACAGAACAGCGCAAACTGACCCCCCAAATCAGCTCTACATAATTCAGCAGGAAGGTGTGCAACTACCACACATTTATACCCATTATACCAGTAGAGAAACTACGTCACCTACATAGGTATTACCATATCCCTTTCGATTCAATTTCCTTGCAGAAAGAACTATTTGCAAACCTTTTAAAACATCCAGAAAGACAGTGGTCTTAGAAAGGTATTTATACTTTAAAAGACATATTTTATGTAGATGAAAGAATTCTGCCAGTGTTTTAATGTCCTAGTTTCATCTTTTTTTCTTTACCTCCAACTCTAAATATCCAAGTGAGCCTATGAGGACCTTGGGGATCAGATTTACCATTATACCCATTGATCAAACGTATAACAGAAGGACACTGCTCAAAAGGAGTTGTTTGTGATATCTAGACTCGCCACTTTATTATGTTCACCACCCTATTCACAAAAATAAATTGCTCCTACATACACCAAGTCCCGTGGTCTTGGCTTGCTAGACACTAAAGCATGCAGAGAAGTATTCAGGTATTCTGTTACTGTAAGAACTTTAGAATGTGCAAAATGACAGCACAGTCTGATGGTCTTTTGTAAGTCAGAAAAGTTCCAAAACGTGTACTGACTGTAATAAACTTCAACTGGACATAACGTGAACAGTCTAGCTCCTTTCCCAGTTTCATCAACAGTTTTGAATTCACGCTGTTCCAAATGCAAAGGGGGTTGTACCTAATAAAGTGACAACTCAATCTATAGACTTTCCAGAATGTGTTCTAGAAATACCCAGGGTATAAAATATTTGGCTTTAAGTGTTGAACAGTTGAATCTATTACCTCAGGAGATGGTACCGTTCAGCTTGTCTGGAGATGACAAAGAAGAACTTCAACAAAGCCAAAGTAGAAAATGATTGGAAGGGCCCTCTTTCTTGTTAAATTAGAGACATGAATAAATGACTGTTGTGCCTTGTAACTACTTTAAAATGTGTTGCACTAAAAATGCAAACATTGATTTGGCATACAATGTAAGATTGTAAACATTGTACAACTTCATATAGAACAAATTGCACTTGAAATAAACATTTCTTTAAAGTTATTGCAAATAAATGCATAATGTCACTTTTCTGTGTATCACTGAATTAGTTATAGATTTTTTTCTGTCTTTAAAAGCAATATTTGAGATTTTATGTATTTATCAAATCAAAACTGGAATTTCTACTCCAAGCAAAGGTTGTAAAAGTACACTAGACATTTATAGAATAAATCATACCTTGTTTGATTATGTCATCAGTGAAAACGCTATTGATTTATACCGTTTAAATGGCATTTTATAGATGCCATAGTTATGTATTTCTATCAAGTCAGCTTGAATTTCTTCTCAAAACAAAGGTTGTAAAACTATGCTAGACATTTATAGAATAAGTCATATCTAGTTTGATTTTGTGACAAGCGGTGAATTAGTTATTGATTGTCAAATGGCTTTTGGCGAATATCCGTTGAATGTCGAATGTGCGATTATAAAACCAACTTTACCTCGGTGTGAAAAGAAGCCAGTGGCTTCAGGCTATTTGGAGTGGGATATGTGGGGACGCTGTGTTCAAGTAGGATACACATACAGTGCATATCCCCGTTACTTTTCCCACATTTTGTTAGGTTAACCTTTTTCTAAAATAGATTAAATAGTTCCCCCCCCCCCCTCAATCTACACACAATACCCCATAATGTATTTAAATATATATATTTAACCAGGCAAGTCAGTTAAGAACAAATTCTTATTTACAATGACGACAAAGCAAAACAGGTTTGTGCAAATTTGTAGTATTCAGACACTTTACTCAGTACTTTGTTGAAGCACTTTTGGTAGCGAATACAGCCTGGCGTCTTCTTGGGTATGGCATTACAAGCTTGGCATACTTGTACTTGGGGAGTTTCTCCCATTCTTCTCTGCAGATCCTCTCAAGCTCTGTCAGGGTAGGTGTGGAGCGTCGCTGCACAGATATTTTCAGGTCTCTCAAGCTGTTCGATCTGGTTCAGGCTCTGGCTGGGCCACAAGGACATCCAGACTTGTCCCGCAGCCACTCCTGCGTTGTCTTGGCTGTGTGCTTAGGGTCGTTGTCCTGTTGGAAGGTGAACCTTCGCCCCAGTCTGAGATCCTGAGCGCTCTGGAGCAGGTTTTCGTCTAGGCTCTCTGTACTTTACTCCATTCATCTTTCCCTCAAACCTGACTAGTCTCCCAGTCCCTGCCGCTGAAAAACATTGACACAGCATGATGCTGCCACCACCATGCTTCACCATAGGGATAGTGCCAGGTTTCCTCCAGATGTGACGCTTGGCATTCCGGCCAAAGTTTTACATTTTTGTTTCATCAGACCAGAGAATCTTGTTTTTCATGGTCTGAGAGTCCTTTTAGGTCCCTTTTGGCAAACTCCAAGTGGGCTGTCATGTGCCTTTTACTGAGGATTGGCTTCCGTCTGGCCACTACCATAAAGGCCTGATTGGTGGAGTGCTGCAGAGATTGTTGTCCTTCTGGAAGGTTCTCCCATCTCCAAAAAGGACCTCAGGAGCTGTCAGAGTGTCCATCGGATTCTTGTTCACCTCCCTGACCAAGGCCCTTCAACCCCGTTTGCTCAGTTTGGCCGGGCGGCCAACTCTAGGAAGAGTCTTGGTGGTTCAGAACTTCTTCCATTTAAGAATGATGGAGTCCACTGTGTTCTTGGGGACCTTCAATGCTGCAGAAATGTGTTGGTACACTTTCCCAGATCTGTGCCTCGACACAATCCTGTCTCGGAGCTCTACAGACAATTCCTTCAACCTCACTGCTTGGTCTTTGCTCTGACATGCACTGTCAACTGTGGGACCTTTTTATATACCAAGGAGAGTAATGGAGACTGTATCAGATGACTTGGCCTCCACATTCATCTGACCTCAACCCAATAGAGATGGTTTGGGATGAGTTAGACTGCAGAGTGAAGGAAAAGCCAACAAGTGCTCAGCATATGTGGGAACTCCTTCAAGACTGTTGGAAAAGCATTCCAGGTGAAGCTGGTTGAAAGAATACCAAGTGGGTGCAAAGCTGTCATCAAGGTAAAGAGTGGTTACTTTGAATCTCAAATATAAAATATATTTTTATAAAATTAAACTTTCTTCTTTCGCATACTCAAGTGGCCTATTTTAGGACGCAAATATGGGTATTCGGACACGGCCAGTGTCTACTGGTGTCCTAGCTAGCTTCTTCTGCAGGGTTTATCAGTGGTTGGCATCCAACGTTATGTACTGGAGCACCCCCAATAGAAGTATAAAGAGGAGTTCGTACAGAAATGCCCACATGCAGGAACGCCCTTACTTGCGAGCTGCAATTACGCCCTTCTCGACCGGGTTAGAAATTTGGCAAGTCTGTGAAGTGAAAAATTCGAAAGGCAACCTAGATTCGATCCAATGTCTTTATATAGCTGAGCCTGTCATTACTACAACCGTGTGACACTGACACGTTAACATTTTTTGTTAAGACCAATTTTATATGGAATAGGAGTGCCTTTTCAGTTGACGACATGCGCAGTTCAGTGCGACGCGACTGGTAGACCAGACGACGCGTTTCTTCGCGTGAGCTATGCTAGATAACGTTGCCATGACATAGCATTTTTTAAAACCTTTTATTTAACTTTGCAAGTCAGTTAAGAACAACTTACAATGACGGCCTACACCGGCAAAACCCGGACGACGCTGGGCCAATTGTGCGCCGCACTATGGCACTCCCAATCCCGACCGGTTGTGGTACAGCCTGTATATCTTCATACTGTACTGTCTTTGCTTATACCATCTATGGTTTGAAGCATTGGCTCACGTCAGATTGCGCGACGGCCGTCTACACTGATAGTGTACTGAAATTCTATCGAATAACACATTCGTTCTCATTATAGTTAATGTTCTGATTAGTGTGCCGAATTCTGCAGCACAGCTGACGGTTCTAGCTGCGACGTCATCGCGTTAGCCAAATGTTACAAAGTAGTGAGACAGTGCCAGTTGTCAGTCAGATGCATGGTGATTTCTTAGAACAGTCCCGTATCTTTAGTGGCATACAACTTCATCAACAAACTGGCAAACTAGCTACCGTAATGGCCATTCAAACAAGCTAGCACAAGGCTGCTAGCTGGGGCAAGAGGAGCTGATCAAGCATGTCTTTCCGTAGGAGCCAGCAAAGATGGTTCACTCAGGCTGTTTACATTTGGGGGGAAATTCTGGTCTACTTAACGGGGTGGGTCTCCTATAGACACCAATGCACTGGTAACTGAGTCTGATCTACTTAGTTCGTTTGCCTTTAATTGAACCAGAAAAAAACAGAGTGGGGTGTCTCGCTTCCACTTCCGTCTCTGGTAACCAGTGCGTTATATCTGCGTGATTTTCAAAACTAAGAACTAGTGTTTGGAGAATGAGCAAAATCTACATTTTTAAGAGATGCTGCTTTCAAGACAGGTCAAAACTAACATTTTCGACTTGGAAACCCACTGTAGAAAAATGAGCTCAGAGCTTCCCACTTGGAAAATATCAGAATCGACCAATGGGAAGCTTTACGCAAAACACGTACGTAAATGTTAACCCTTCGAGTGTCTGAGTTGTCTTGAAAGCACCATGAGTTCCACGTTTAGTTAGACACATGGCTCCTGGCAACTGCGTGTCGGGTTAGAATGAGGCCATCTGACGTGAGACAATGTGGGTTTTGAAGGTGTTGTCTCCAGTATTTGTCCACCTTGGTCATTCAATTTTGTCTCCTTTGTTTTCAGGTCAAGACTGCTCCAAACCCATACCGTTAGAAGGGTCAAACATGTTTCTTACATCAACTCAAGAGAAATTTGGAGATGGAACAAAAGCAACTTTTGAGTGTGCAACTGGATATGTCAGTGCAGGAGGGTCTCGATTAGTCACCTGTACTGCTGGCGTGTGGAGTACAGTGACACTAACATGCGAATGTAATTCCAATAATTGTATTTTTTATTGTGCTAAAAAGTTCGGCCATATTCCTGTAAATGTTTTTAGTAATAAAAATAAATAAGCTCCCAGTTATTTATTGGGTAAACCACCAATGTTTCAGTATCACTGCCTTCTTCAGGGTAATATCATGAATGCTTGAACCAGGGCTGCGTTCAGTAAATGTTTACATTCCTGAGCGTTAAATTAAACGGAAACGGTGCTGTACGGAACGACCTGTTGAAAAACCTGGAGGGGTTGGGGAGCCTTGTCATCGTGGCTCTGTCCTTTTTAAATACGTCACTCATTGCTTCAAGCCACACCTCGCCACACGGGAGCAAATGTACCTCAAAGTCTGTTCCAGAGCGATTTGGGGAAACGTGATGTTCAGCACAAACCGTTCTGCAATGTAGCAACCGTTCAAGCGAACTGAACGCACCTCAGGTTAATTAATTGGAAACAAATATATATATATATATGAAATAGTAAAAGCATTTTCATGTTAATACTATGTACAATATCTAATCATGTTGTAATATGATGAAAACAATAGCCTAATATATTTAACATGCTGTAAACTATTGTCTTTTAACAGTAACTTTTTCATCCTCACCACCCTAATTACTATGACATATTCCTCACTAGTCAATGGTTGCATTAATTGCACTGGTTGTTTATATAAGCTGGTTCAAGCATTCATGATATTACCCTGAAGAAGGCACAGTGATGCAGAAAGTTGGTGGTTTACCCAATAAATTACTGGGAGCTTGTGTATACAGTGTGCAACTCTCTTATTTATTTTTATATCCTATAGTTTACTCACCGTTAGTCAGCACCTCCTCTAACTCTTTTGGGTATGCACCAGCTCATGCTTTTCACTAAACAGTTTTTACCCACCCACTCACAACTTGATATTCATTGCCCATTCATAAAACTCACTGAAAAAGTAGCCTAGCCTGGAATCTGGACCTGTTATGTTTCAACATTCCACTCCATGTCATGTTTGGCATATGAAACAGAGTGGCAAGGAGTGGGATGTTGGCACAAAACAGGTCAGGCTAGCCTACATTTCCTCCGTACATGACTATTTTTCTTTATGGTTGTTTCAGTAAGGTCGTGTGGCTCACCAGGAGAAGTGATAAACGGCCGATATAATCTCTCGGGGGTTCTGTTTGGCGCCAGGGCTGTTGCTTTCTGTGACACTGGGTCAGTGCAAGGCTATTTGCCTCATGTCTCTCTGTCTCTGTCTCTCTGTGTCTCTCATAGGGCTGATCCATAGAGAGAGCATTCATCTTTGTATCTGTGCCATTATAGCATCTGTGACCTCTACGTTTTAAAGTTGTCCATTTTTATTCTTCTTCACTGGGCTCCCAACTCATAGCAATCCCCACCCAGTTGGCTATTTTAAAATGCTGGAAGCCATATTAGCAATGTCCATGATGAGTCTATCTTCATGGGCTGAACTAAGTGCTTTAACATGTCAACTGTCATGCTTCACAAAGCTGTTAATTTGTAGGCCTAATTTTATGATTTCCAGGTAGGCCTTAATCAAACTTCCCCTCCCTAAAAGCTGAAGGAAATGTTTAATGTTTAGCCTATGATCTTCCTTTACTATCTTGCTTGAGATCAGAGTTGTCTCTGTTGTAACCCTTGCTATCCTAAAATTAATGCTCCAAATACTGTCTAATCATTCACTTTTTCAGCTATACACTTGTGGGCAGCGGTGTAAGGAACTGTTTGGTTGGAGGCTGGGATGGCAGAGTTCCTGTATGTGAAGGTTAGTCATCTGAAGGAGCATGTCAAGTGAAAATAACAATAACTGTAACAGTTCTATGCTTGTGCCTAGATCAAAACGGTTCATAACTGCTGTTGTGTTCTACTCTCCAGTGGTGAAGTGTGGAAAGCCCCCCACCATTGTCAACGGTGGAGCTGTTATCCCACCTGAAGACGAGTACAGCTATAGAAGTGTTGTGGAATATAGCTGTGAGAAGGAATTCACTCTGGTTGGAACTAAATCCATAGTCTGTGAAAAGGACGGAGAATTCCAGCCAGCTCCACCTGAGTGTAAAAGTACGTTGAAAGCTTGCCTTTGTACCCCCTTCTGTTTTAAACAGTCACAATTATGGTTGTTAACAAAACATAGAACTGTTCGTATGAACTGTTCACACTGATAAGATATTGTAATCAGATTACAGATACTTTTGAAAACTAGATTACTTCTTGGATTATTTGACTTCAGAAAGGATTCAACACCTTTCTGTTTTCTCAATGACATTCAATTCAGCTTTGAAAAACGGAGCAATTTTTAAGTTTGTTCCATCTGAGCGAGTCTGACCACAAGTCAGAGACCACTATGATGACACCCCAAATGCGTTTGATGAATCCTTTGTCTACTTCTAATGCCTCTTAAAGGGAAAGTAATCAGATTACATTACTGCGTTTGAGTAAGTCAAAAGTTATGTAACTGATTACAATTTTGGACAGGTAACGGATTACATTTAGAAATGAACCTACCCAGTCCTGTCCACTACACAATCATGGTCCAGATGATAAAATAAGTGTATAAATATCACAGTATCAAGCCTGATGGCACAGATGTCCATGAGACCGCCTAAGGAGTGGTCTGAACAGTGGACACCCTAATGCAGGGCTGCCCAACCATCTTCCTGGAGATCTACCATCCTGTGGGTTTTCAGTCCAACCCTAATTTAACACACCTGGTTCTACTTATTAGCTGCTCAACAAGACCTTAACTAGCTGAGTCAGATATGCTAAATTAGGGTTGGACTGAATACCTACAGGACAGTAGATTTCCAGGAAGAGGTTTGGGCAGCCCTGCCCTAATGTGTACTATACACTTAAAATCATGATGCAACACAAAAATCTAGCCTATTTATTGAATAGATTAGTTGCATAATATACATAAATAGGTGGTTATAACAACATTGTGTTTATATTGCTTCAAGTAGCCTAAAACCCAAAAATAAGAGACTTGGGCCACCTTTACTTCACAACCATAGAGAATAAACATCTCTTTGTTTACATCTGCAGTGGTTTCATGTCCTGCTCCTGTTGTTGAGAATGGCGTTAGGATTCAAGGTCGTTCGCCCCCCTACAAGCACAAGTCTTTTGTGACGTATAAGTGCAACGATGGATATGAGATGACGGGAGAGGCCAGTCTGACATGTGAAATAGGAGGCTGGTCAGCTTCTATTCCCACATGCAAAGGTAAGACTTGTTTCGGTGTTTGTTATTTAACACACTTTAGCCTATATTTTAACTTAGATATTTTGTGCGTCATTTGGTGTTTAGGACCAGAAGACCAATATGTCAGCAAACAGACTTTTTGAATTGACCCTATCTTATATAAACATATTGAGACTATTTTGATAAGACATTATGGTATGTGGAGGGATAACAACAGTAAATTGATGTGACAGACTGGACAAGAATAGTTATTGGCCTAATTCTATTACATGCCTTTATAGCCCTTCCGACTACAACAAAGCCCCCTACTACTACTACTACTACTACTACTACCACAACAGCTACTACCACAACAGCTACTACCACTGCTACAAAGAAAACCACAAACCAAGGTAGAGTACATTTTGATACTGCTTGGCACAATCCTAATCTAATTTTACAGTGAGCTACAAAAGTATTGGGATGGTGAACATTTTTGTTGTTTTGGTTTTGAAATGATACAATATCTATGCAGTTAAAGTGCAGGCTTTTTGTACATAGTCCTCCCATTTTAGGGGACCAAAACTATTTGGGACAAATTCTCTTAGGTATATTAAAGTAGTAAAAAGTAAAGTATTTGGTCCCATATTCATAGCATGAAAAGACTACATCAAGCTTGTGACTCTGCACATTTGTTGGATGCATTTGCTGTTTGTTTTAGTTGTGTTTCAGATTATTTAGTGCCCAATAGAAATGAATGGTAAATAATGTATTGTGTCATTTTGGAGTCACTTTTATTGTAAATAAGAATATGTTTTTAAACACTTTTACATTAATGTGGATGCTACCTTGATTATATGGATAATCCTGAATGAGTTGTGAGGAATTATACAATAACGGGAGGTTAGCATTATGCGTCTTAACTTTTTCACTCATTATTCACGATTCATTCAGGATTTTCCGTAGTCATGGTAGCATCCACATGAATGTAGAAACACCCCCTTTTTTAAATTATTATTATTTTATTTTATTTATTTAAATTTTCTCCCCTTTTCTCCCCAATTTTCGTGGTATCCAATCGCTAGTAATTACTATCTTGTCTCATCGCTACAACTCCCGTACGGGCTCGGGAGAGACGAAGGTCGAAAGCCACGCGTCCTCCGAAGCACAACCCAACCAAGCCGCACTGCTTCTTAACACAGCGCGCCTCCAACCCGGAAGCCAGCCGCACCAATGTGTCGGAGGAAACACCGTGCACCTGGTCCCCTTGGTTAGCGCGCACTGCGCCCGGCCCGCCACAGGAGTCGCTGGAGCGCGATGAGACAAGGATATCCCTACCGGCCAAACCCTCCCTAACCCGGACGACGCTAGCCCAATTGTGCGTCGCCCCACGGACCTCCCGGTCGCGGCCGGCTGCGACAGAGCCTGGGCGCGAACCCAGAGACTCTGGTGGCGCAGCTAGCACTGCGATGCAGTGCCCTAGACCACTGCGCCACCCGGGAGGCCCCGAAACACCCCCTTTTGACAAAATCGCAATGTTATTTTTGCACTAGTTGGCTGAACCTGCACAAACTCCTTCATAGCTTGTTTTCCATCTTTTTAAATGGGAGCAAATTTGAAATAAAAGTGCTGAAAACAATGACGGCTCAACGTTCATTTTGTCATGGCTTTGGCGTCCCTCTGCAGCAGACATGTGGTGAACAATATGTTTGGAACATTGAATCGCAATAAAATCACAGTATCTAATCGCAATACCTATGGAATCTTGAGAATCGCAATACATATCGTATCGGCACCTAAGTATTGCGATATAGTACCGAGAGGTTGTTGACAATTACCAGCCTCTCTCTGTCACACACACACACACACACACTTGTCATAAAACTAGAAGTACAATATTGTCTGATGCAGAGAACTAACTTAGTGAAAGAAGTCCTCATTAGCCTTCCATGTATACAGTACCAGTCTAAAGTTTGGACACACCTACTCATTCCAGGGTTCTTTATTATTTTCTAAATTGTAGAATAATAGTGAAGGCATCAAAACTATGAAATAACACATATGGAATCATGTAGTAACCAAAAAAGTGTTAAACAAATATATTTGATGACAGCTTGGCACTCTCTTGGCATTCTCTCAACCAGCGTTCTCCTGGCATCCACCAGACCCAAATTCGTGATTCATCACTCCAGAGAACTATTTTCCACTTCTCCGGAGTTCAATGGTGGCGAGCTTTACACCACTCCAGCCGACACTTGGCATTGCGCGTGGTGATCTTAGGCTTGTGTGTGGCTGCTTGGCCATGGAAACCCATTTCATGAAACTCCCGACGAACAATTATTGTGCTGACGTTACTTCCAGTGGCAGTTTGGAACTCGGTAGTGAGTGTTGCAACCGAGGACAGATGGTTTTACGCGCTTCAGCACTCAGCGGTCCCGTTCTTGTCTCCCGGGTGGCGCAGTGGTCCAGGGCACTGCATCGCAGTGCTAGCTGCGCCACCAGAGTCTCTGGGTTCGCGCCCAGGCTCTGTCGCAGCCGGCCGCAGCCGGGAGATCCGTGGGGCGACGCACAATTGGCATAGCGTCGTCCGGGTTAGGGAGGGTTTGGCCGGTAGGGATATCCTTGTCTCAGTATGTAAAAATGTAATAAAATGTATGCACTCTACTGTAAGTCGCTCTGGATAAGAGCGTCTGCTAAATGACTAAAATGTAATGTAATTTTCTGTGAGCTTGTGTGGCATACCACTTTGCGGCTGAGCCGTTGTTGCTCCTAGACGTTCCCACTTCACAATAACAGCACTTACAGTTGACCGGGGCAGCTCTATCAGGGCAGAGATTTGATGAACTGATTTGTTGGAAAGGTGGCATCCTATGACTGTGCCACGTTGAAAGTCACTGAGCTCTTCAGTTAGGCCATTCTACTGTGTGTGTGTGTGGACCAGAAGTCCCCACAATAATAGTAAACCAACAAAAATTTGACCCAACTGGGGACAGTTGGTTCCCAAAAGGTCAAATGCTATTTGTAGGGGGTTTAGGGTTAGAATTATGGTTAGGAGCTAGGGTTAAGGGTACAGGCTAGGAAAATAGGATTTTGAATGGGACTGAATTGTATATCTCCACAAGGTTATCTGTGCAAGACTGTGTGTGTGTATGCTCGCCAGGACCAGACATGAGTGCTGCAGCTCTGTGGTAAAACATGATTATTTACTAGCATAACAACTGCCATCGTTAATGCAGTAAAGGTTGGATGATATTTTGGACACATTTTGGATGATATTTTTTTTGCTTGTTACAACGCTAAAATCAGCTTTCAAACAATTCCTACTCAGTGGCCGAGTCTACCAGCAGCATTGGAGCATTCATGACCCATCCCCAGTCCATCTAGTGGGCGGGGATACCTGGCCGAATTTCTCTGAGTATGAACATCGACTGTCGCAACATGAATGGAAATGGGTGTAGGTGCAAGCTGGTGGCGTTGATATTTGGCATTCTCTGACACATACACAGGCTTGCAGTGTGTAGCCTCCAGATTGCGAGCCTGACAACTAGGGCAAAGCAGTTGGCTAGGTACTGCTCTGTTTCAGCGGTCCTGGGAAGCCTAGCAGTTTGGAGAAGGAGGTGCTTTTCCTGTACCCTTGAGTGCCTACAGGGACCTTTTGAAGTGTTTGGATCATTTTTTTTTGTACATTTGATTGTTTGATTCAAGTAAAGTATTTATTGTGTGTGTATGTGCAAACCTTAATATCTCTTCTTTGTGTTACAGATCGCGTACCCGGTCCCCCGGAGGCCAAAAGTAAGCGGTCACCCAGTTGCTATCTATTGGTGTTGTATATGATGATACAACAGTTAGCTCTCATCCGTACATGTTGTACGGTGTTCTCTTTGATGGTTCAAGCAGTGTTTAGGCTATTTAGTGATGATTTATCTTCATTGCAAGTTCATGATGGTATCTTCCTTCCCTCGTTTGTTTCTCTTACAGACCACACTTGGATAATATTAGGGAGTGTTCTAGCTGTACTTGGTAAGTTGTAATAGAGATTACAAGTGGTGTGGATAATGACAGTAACAGTGGTGACCTGTTAAATCAAGTCGTACCATCTTCTCCAAAACAAGTTCCAAGAATTGTACTATATTCCCATCTTATAAAGACGAACGGGATAAGCAGTATTTGTTTGGTTTTATGTTGAACGTTTTCAAATCTAGTCATCATGCAACAATGTTTACTTGTTGCTCTACCAATCATTCATTTTCTAACATATGCTCACCAATGGATTTTTATTACCATGGTAGTATTCTGTTCAAGCCTTACCTTGCAGGACAGACATTAAGTTATTTGTAATAATTTGCTATTGTTACTGGCATACAAACCTATAACAATACCACTTCCTGTTGACATCCCATTATTTTTTGTCATGTTGGTCACAATTAGGAGAAGGAATGTTGTGGTTTTAAACTCTATGCCAAGTAAAAATTAACTACTTAATATATTAAACAAAATAATACCTCAAGGATTTAAACTTCTCCTTTTTTCTTTCTAGTCGTTGTTTCTCTTATACTATTTAGAATCTACAAATATAAAGCACAGTAAGTCAATCTCATTTCATTAACTAACATCCAATCAAGGCTTGTTTCCTGTCATGGCTCCTCCCTCTTTTCTTTGCGCTCACTAAAACAACTGTTGCTCAGTTTCATGTGTTCTTTTGAGTACTTACTGCCGTCATAGCCACCAATGCCGTTTCAGCTAAATGCTGCATGCTTTATATTTGCCAAGCTTTCTGGTGTTTAATATCATTATACACACACCAGCCACAGTAGTGGAGCTGCAAAGTAAACGCAATGGCCATTTTGTCAAAACTTCTAGTGTTCTTAAACATTGCGCTAGTTGGTGTGTCTGTCTTTGAAGAGGTCCAGACGGGTTGTCACACACATGGCAGGCAAGGGTGGCGGATTGGTGAGGCCAATGGGTTTGGCCTAGCCTGGTATCCATAACATTCCACTCCGTGCCATATAGCAAACCGTTTGGCATATGACATGTGGCAAGGAGTGGCATGTTAGCACAAAACACGTCTGAGTTCCACGCTAGGTTTGCCCTCCTGGTCACCCAGAAAAACAGGCATGGTGACCAGTGCTCGACTTTTGTGTTACAGCTCTCAAGTTGGATACTCAGGAAATGTGGCCACTAATATCTCTGAAGACAGAGAGTTGTAGCACCCTTGGCCATGGTAAGAAGATGGACTTCTGAGCACACCGTTTTTATTTATTTTTATATAATAAGATGTCGCCGTTCCAATTCATCCCAAAGGTGTTCGATGGGGTTGAAGTCAGGGCTCTGTGCAGGCCAGTCAAGTTCTTCCACACCGATCTCAACAAGCAATTTTTGTATGGACCTCGCTTTGTATAATAAGAAAATAGAATAACAAAATATGGGTGATGTGATTGAGTATGATGTAGCAGTGAAATGCTAAATGTTTTTATTTTGATGGGTGAGTATCACTGAGCTCTTCAGTAAGGTCATTCTACTGTCAATGTTTGTTTATGGAGATTGCATGACTGTGTGCTCCATTTTATACACCTGTCCGCAACAGGTATGAATGAAATAGCCAAATCCTCTAATTTGAAGGGGTGTCCACATACTTTTCAATATATATTGTATGTGTCAAAGTCCAACAGATTTATCCCGTTTATGTTCCACAGGTCCACCCATTCTTTTAGCAAAGAATGTGTGGAAATAAATGTAAAATGTATTTTCTGGGGTTGTCTAACTTTATTTTTTTGTTTTCCTTTTCAGTACCAAGTCTTCTGATCTGCTTTAGTCTCCTCTTGCATCCTTGAGAAGGGAGTCACAGTGAACAGGCTGCTGTGATTCAATGTACTACTCTCCTGCTTATGAATGTAGTAGCCCCTCCCAAACACCGGGTTCATATCCTTTCAAAGGAAGTTCTATTACGTGATGTTTAGAAACCTCATGATGAAGAATGAATTGGTTCACTCTCATTTGGAAGCTTGTGCTTAATGAGTGGCCAAACCTGATTATTCAAAAACAATTTATGTTTCCAGTGTACTTCACAAATAACTCTTTATCTGAGCCTGCTTTATCTCATTGCCAACATTCTTAGTTACAATTCTCCCCTTTAGGGCAACCCTGCATCACAAAGCCAGATTTGTACCCTTTGAAATAAAGAATTTGAAGGAAATCATATTTATTAAAATGTCCAACAAGATTTCCCTGTGTATTTATTTGGATAGTGAAGCTAAAACTTAAAAATTTGGCTCTATACTGAAAAACAGCTTGTATCTCAAGGCCATCAGACTGCTGATCAGCCAACAACCATCTCCTGTAGTTAGAGTAGTAAGTAGTACTCCTGGAGTAAGTAAGAGACAAAGAAAACACAAAGGTAATCCTTTTTAGATAAAACTATACTAAATATATTCACGTCATGCAATTATTTATATAAACACACTGTTTTGCAATGAAGGTCTACAGAAGCCTCAACACAATGGTGTAGCCTGAGGACTACTGCTTTCCGTCCTCTGGGTACATTGACTTCAATACAAAACCTAGGAGGCTCATGGTTCTCACCCCCTTTCATAGACTTACACAGTAATTATGACAACTTCCAGAGGACGTCAACCAACCTCAGTTCATGCTGCAAGAGCTCTGATATGTTGTCCACCCAATCAAAGGATCAGAAGGAATCTAGTACTGAAAGCATAAGCTACAACTGCAGTGCATAAAATGTGGGGAGTAGACTCAGAGATAGAAAATTTAACAGTTTTAAACAAATTAATTTCTTTAAAAATGAAGGAGAAGCAAAAGAGAGCAAGAGCTAGCTCTTTCATTGTTTTTTTGTGTGTGTGTCCCCCTGCTTACTTAGCTAGTTTAGCCTACTCAAACGCCTGGCTGAAACAGTGAGGGATGCTATGTTAGTTAGCTGGCTATGGCTACCCAACACTAGAACTCTTCCAATGTAAGCTTTAGGTTTTATAAATATATTGCCCTCGGGCCTGTCGGTGTAAGTGCTAAATTGCTTGCTGACTACATTGTACTGGATGATTGTAGCGGGTTTACTAACGCGTTAGTTCTAATAACTATGTTGACTATGACTAGCTAATATGGTGACAACGAAGTAGGCTGTGTGTAGCGGTTAGCTGTTATGATATGACGGTTTGGCTTAGAAAGGTTTTTTTGCCTGGTCACAGACAGCTGATGTCCACACGTGAAGGGAAAAGGTGAGAGGAGGAGAGTGCGTAGATGCGAGAAAGAATTATACAATGATCAAAGGGTTCATGCTGTTTGTATGTGGCGGCTATGAAAATGAACTGTTTGCTTGTGATCAGGTCTTCATTCTGGCAATTCTGTTTAAAAAAAATCTAAAACAAGCAAACTGAACAAAATGGGAATAAACATACCTGAATTTGTTAAATATAAACTATTTTGCAACTGTTGGACTAATGATCACATCCTAGATCAGCTAGATGCAGGCAAGAGTGTGCAAAGCGGTATGTGTCAATGTCTGTCACCTTGATTACTCAAATTTCTCTTGACCTGTGCGCCTACTTTGTAAACTTACATTCATAGACTAGGTTGTAGCAACCTAATGATGGGAATAGGGAAACATTTTGGATCATGTAGTAGCCTAAACCTATCGATGTTACATTGAGCTAGGTGAATGGAATATGAATGACAGTCATCCAATATGTTGTAATAGAAATAAGAACATGCTCACACATTTAAAAAAAAAAATCTTCCCTCATCTTAAAAGGCACCGACCGCCACTGATACACACACACAGCCAACGCTGCTGTCCCATGTATATAGAGACATTAAACACTGGAACATTTATTTTATACTGTTTTCACCCTGTGTGTTCATATACTGTATTCTTCACATTGCTCATTCTAATAGATCTACTACTGTGCATTTTATTGTATTTATCAACTGAATTCTTGACATAGTTCACTAATAAATCTACTGCTGTACATGTACATTTTTCGTGTGTATATATATCTTGGTATATATATCTTGGTTTATATACACAGATTGTATTTGGATTACTGATAGTGTTATTTGGGTTGTTAGCTGGATTCATCCTGTCATTTGTGATGTCTTGTTTCAAATTTTTTCTTATTTGTGTACTTACATGACATTTTTTACAGCACTGTTAGGAGCCAGTAACAAGCATTTTGATGTACCTGCGATAACATCTGCTAAACTGTGTATGCGACCAATAAACTTGGATTTGATCTATCTCGTCCCCCCCATTTCAAGGTGTCATAAGTATTTGGACAAATTCATTTGTGTATTAAAGATATGCTCCGGAACTTTGGCGACCAAGTGTTTTTTTTAACTTCTCGCTTTTGACTGGATGTGTCGACGTGTAGTTCATACATGCATAATCTATGAGCAGAATTAGTGTTTTACCTCAATTAGCCAAGAAATCCCTCGTTTTGAAAGCAACAGTTTTCTGGAAGATGTGCATTTTCCTCCACGTGAGCCAGCCCCCTAGCAATTCAAGTTCAACCAATGAGCTTCAGCCCCTCACCATATCAGTGACAGCTAGCAAGATGCACATGATGCACCCACAGCAGAGCAAGAGAGAGCAATGACGTGGTGTACAAATCTGCAAATGTGTAGTATGCAATTTTCAGGGAAATGTTTTGGCTTGTGAATGCTACTTCAGAACTATTGGCTAAAATGTACACAAAAGTACCGGAGAATCCCTTTTAAAGTAGTCATGTTTTTTGGATGCATTTCCAGTTTGTTTTTGTTTCAGATTATGTTGTGCCCAATCGAAATGTTTTTTTTTTTCTAAACAAGAATATCTAACCAGTAGAAAGAGGAAGGGACTCCCTGACTAAGGCCATGCAGCCGAAACGCGTCGGTTTTTAAAAAACTTTGTTTCTATTGAACATGCCATACTAATGAAGGCATTTTAATTAATTATATGAAGAGTGCCTTGGTCCTCCTTTCTTTTTGATGAATATCTAACCACTTGGTTGCTACCGTGATTATGGATAATCAAGAATGAATCTTGAATATCAATTAAAATTGTATTTGTCACATGCTTTGTAAATAACAAGTGTAAACTAACAGTGAAATAAATGCTTACTTATGGGCCCTGCCCAACAATGCAGAGAGAAAAATAACACCATGAATAAATACAACGATAAAAGGGGAAAGGGGGATACCTAGTCAGCTGTACAACTGAATGGCTTCAACTGAAATGTGTCTTCCGCATTTAACCCAACCCCGATAACTTGATGCATGGGGAAAAGTATTCGGAAAGTGTTCAGACCCCTTGACTTTTTTCACATTTTGTTACGTTACAGCCTTATTCTAAAATGGATTCAATCATTTCCCCCCCTACATCAATCTACACACAATACTCCATAATGACAAAGCAAAAACAGTTTTTTAGACATTTTTGCAAATGTATTAGAAATTAACTGAAATATCACATTTACATAAGTATTCAGACACTTTATTCAGTACATTGTTGAAGCACCCTTGGCAGCGATTACATCATTGAGTCTTCTTGGGTATGACGCTACAAGCTTGGCACACCTGTATTTGTGGAGTTTCCCCAATTCTCTGCAGATCCTCTCAAGCTCTGTCAGGTTGGATGGGGAGCGTCGCGGCGCAGCTATTTTCAGGTCTCTCCAGAGATGTTCAATCAGGTTCAAATACGGGCTCTGGCTGGGCCACTCAAGGACATTCAGAGACTTGTCCCAAAGCCACTCCTGCGTTGTCTTGGCTGTGTGCTTAGGGTCGTTGTCTTGTTGGAAGGTGAACCTTCGCCTCATTCAAAGGTCCTGGGCGCTCTGGAGCAGGTTTTCATCAAGGATCTCTCTGTACTTTGCTCCGTTCATCTTTCCCTTGATCCTGACGAGTCTTCCAGTCGCCGCCGCTGAAAAACATCCCCACAGCATGATGCTGCCACCACCATGCTTCACAGTAGGGATGGTGCCAGGTTTTCTCCAGACATGACGCTTGGCATTCAGGCCAAAGAGTTCAACCTTGGTTTCATCAGACCAGAGAATCTTGTTTTTCATGGTCTGAGAGTCTTTAGGTGCCTTTTGTCAAACTACAAGCGGGCTGTCGTGCCTTACTGAGGAGTGGCATCCGTCTGGCCATTCAAAGGGCTGATATAAATACTATGCATGCCAGTCTCTCTTGATTAAGAGTTGAGGAGAGACTGACTGCATCAGTTCTTCTTTTTATAAGAAACATGAATGTGGGCCTCCCGAGTGGCGCAGCGGTCTAAGCATCACTACAGACCCGGGTTCGATCCTGGGCTGTGTAGCAGCCGGCCGACGACCGGGAGACCCATGAGGCGGCGGTCAATTGGCCCAGCGTCGTCCTGGTTAGGGGAGGGTTTGGCCAACTGGGATGTCCTTGTCCCATCGTGCTCTAGCGACTCTTTGTGGCGGGCCAGGGGCATGCACGCTGACCTTGGTCGCCAGTTGTACGGTGTTTCCTCCGACACATTGGTGCGGCTGGCTACTGGGTGAAGCGATCAACGTGTTAAGAAGAACTGCGGCTTGGCAGGGTCGTATCTCGGAGAACGCATGTCTCTCGACCGCTGCCTCCCGAGTCCGTACGGGAGTTGCAGTGAAGGGCCAAGACTGTAACTACCAAATGGATATCACGAAATTGGGGAGAATTTTGTTTTTACATCCCAAATTGTTTGCATAGTCAACTTACTCACGGCTCTGACACACACGCTTACCCCACCAGACATGCCACCAGGGGTCTTTTCACAGTCCCCAATTCAAGAAAGTGTACAGTATTAAATAGAGCTATTATTGCATGGAACTCCGTTCCATCTCGAACTGCTCAAATTAACAGCAAACCTGGTTTCAAAAAACAGATAAAGCAACAGCTTACGGCACAACTTCTGTCCCCTATTTGACCTAGACAGTTCGCATGTGTTGATTTGTAGGCTAAGTGTGCCTTTAAAAAATATATATATCTAAAGTCAGCAAAAAAAGAAACATCCCTTTTTCAAGAACCTGTCTTTCAAAGATAATTCATAAAAATCTAAATAACTTCACAGATCTTCATTGTAAAGGGTTTAAACACGGTTTCCCATGCTTGTTCAATGAACCATAAACAATGAATGAACATGCACCCGTGGAACTGTCGTTAAGACACTAACAGCTTACAGATGGTAGGCAATTGAGGTCACAGTTATGAAAACTTAGGACACTAAAGAGGCCTTTCTACTGACTCTGAAAAATACCCAAAGCAAGATGCCCAGGATCCCTGCTCATCTGCGTGAACGTGCCTTAGGCATGCTGCAAGGAGGCATGAGGACTGCAGATGTGGCCAGGGCAATACATACTGTGAGACGCAAAAGACAGTGCTTCAGGGAGACAGGACGGACAGCTGATTGTCCTTGCAGTGGCAGACCACGTGTAACAAAACCTGCACAGGATCGGTACATCCAAACATCACACCTGCGGGACAGGTACAGGAAGGCAACAATAACTGCCCGAGTAACACCAGGAATGCACAATCCTTCCATCAGTGCTCAGACTGTCCGCAATAGGCCGAGAGAGGCTGGACTGAGGGCTTGTAGGCCTGTTGTAAGGCAGGTCCTCACTAGACATCACCGGCAACAACATTGCCTATGGGCATAAACCCACCGTCACTGGACCAGACATGACTGGCAAAAAGTACTCTTCACTGACGAGTCGCGGTTTTGTCTCACCAGGGGTGATGGTCGGATTCGCATTCATCGTCGAAGGAATGAGCGTTACACGAGGCCTGTACTCTGGAGCGGGATCGATTTGGAGGTAGAGGGTCCGTCATGGTCTGGGGCGGTGTGTCACAGCATCATCAGACTGAGCTTGTTGTCATTGCAGGCAATCTCAACGCTTTGCGTTACAGGGAAGACATCCTCCTCCCTCATGTGGTACCCTTCCTGCAGGCTCATCCTGACATGACCCTCCAGCATGACAATGCCACCGGCCATACAGCTCGTTCTGTCCGTGATTTCCTGCAAGACAGGAATGTCAGTGTTCTGCCATGGCCAGCAAAGACCCCGGATCTCAATCCCATTGAGCACGTCTGGGACCTGTTGGATCGAAGGGTGAGGGCTAGGGCCATTCTCCCCAGAAATGTCCAGGAACTTGCGGATGCCTTGGTGGAAGTGGGGTAACATCTCACAGCAAGAACGGGCAAATCTGGTGCAGTCCATGAGGAGTAGATGCACTGCAGTACTTAATGCAGCTGGTGGCCACACCAGATACTGACTGTTACCTTTGATTTTGACCCCCCCCCCCCTTAGTTCAGGGACACATTATTCAATTTATGTTAGTCACATGTCTGTGGAACTTAATCAGTTTATGTCTCAGTTGTTTAATCTTGTTGTGGTCATACAAATATTTATACATGTTAAGTTTGCTGAAAATAAACGCAGTTGACAGTGAGAGGACATTTCTTTTTTTGCTGAGTTAATAAATATATACATACATATTGATGTAGTTTGGTCCTTGAGCTGTTCTTGTCTATTAATGCTCCGTATTATGTCATGTTTCATGTTTTGTGTGGACCCCAGGATGAGTAGCTGCTGCTTTTGCAACAGCTAATAGGGATCCTAATAAAGTACCAAATACCATAAAGGCCTGATTGGTGGAGTGCTGCAGAGGTTGTCCTTCTGGAAGGTTCTCCCATCTCCACAGAGGAACTCTGGCGCTCTGTCAGAGTGACCATCGGTCTCTTGGTCACCTCCCTTCTCCCCCGATTGCTCAGCTAGGCCGTGCGGCCAGCTCTAGGAAGAGTTTTGGTGGTTCAAATATTCCATTAAGAATGATTGAGGCCACTGTGTTCTTGGGGACCTTCAATGCTGCAGAATATTTTAGTACCCTTCGCCAGATCTGTGCCTTGACACAATCCTGTCTCGGAGCTCTACGGACAATTCGTTCGAACTCACGGCTTGGTTTTTGCTCTGACAACTGTGTGACCTTATATAGACAGGTGTGTGCCTTTCCAAATGATGTCCAATCAATTTAATTTACCACAGGTAGACTCCAATCAAGTTGTAGAAACATCTTTATTTTATTAAAAAAATATATATATTTCACCTTTTTAACCAGGTAGGCCAGTTGAGAACAATATCTAATTTACAACTGCGACCTGGCCAAGATTAAGCAAAGCAGTGCAACACAAACAACAACACAGAGTTACACATGGAATAAACAAACGTACAGTCAATAGCACAATAGAAAAGTCTATATACAGTGTGTGCAAATGAGGTAAGATTAGGGAGGTAAGGCAATAAATAGGCCGTAGTGGCGAAGTAATTACAATTTAGAAATGAAACACTGGAGTGATAGATGTGCAGAAGATGAATGTGCAAGTAGAGATACTGGGGTGCAAAGGAGCAAAATAAATAAATAACAATATGGGGATGAGGTAGTTGGATGGGCTATTTACAGATGGGCTATGTACAGGTGCAATGATCTGTAAGCTGATGCTTGAAGTTAGTGAGGGAGATATGAGTCTCCAGCTTCGGTGATTTTTGCAATTCGTTCATCATTGGCAGCAGAGAACTGGAAGGACAGGCGGCCAAAGGAGGAATTTGCTTTGTGGGTGACCAGTGAAATATACCTGTTGGAGCACGTGCTATGTGTGGGTGCTGCTATGGTGACCAGTGAGTTGAGGTAAGGCGGGGCTTTACCTAGCAAAGACTTATAGATGACCTGGTGCCAGTGGGTTTTCGGCGATGAATATGAAGGCGAGGGCCAGCCAACGAGAGCACACAGGTCGCAGTGGTGGGTAGTATATGGGGCTTTGGTGACAAAACGGATGGCACTGTGATAGACTGCATCCAATTTGCTAAGTAGAGTGTTGAAAGCTATTTTGTAAATGACATCGCCGAAGTCGAGGTTCGGTAGGATAGTCAGTTTTACGAGGGTATGTTAGGCAGCATGAGTGAAGGATGCTTTGTTGCAAAATAGGAAGCCGATTCTAGATTCTATTTTGGATTGGAGATGCTTAATGTGAGTCTGGAAAGAGAGTTTACAGTCTAACCAGACACCTAGGTATTTGTAGTTGTCCACATAGTCTAAGTCAGAACCGTCCAGAGTAGTGATGCTGGACGGGCGGGCAGGTGCGGGCAATGATCGGTTGAAGAGCATGCATTTAGTTTTACTTGCATTTAAGAGCAGTTGGAGGCCACAGAAGGAGAGATGTATGGCATTGAAGCTCGTCTGGAGGTTCGTTAACATAGTGTCCAAAGAAGGGCCAGAAGTATACAAAATGGGGTCGTCTGCATAGAGGTGGATCAGAGAATCACCAGCAGCAAGAGTGACATCATTGATGTTATAAGAGAAGAGAGTCGGCCCGAGAATTGAACCCTGTGGCACCCCCATAGAGACTGCCAGAGGTCCGGACAACAAGCCCTCCGATTTGACACACTGAACTATCAGAGAAGTAGTTGGTGAACCAGGCGAGGCAGTCATTTGAGAAACCAAGCCTGTTGAGTCTGCCGATAAGAATGTGGTGATTGACAGTCGAAAGCCTTGGCCAGGTCGATGAATACGGCCTCACAGTATTGTCTCTTATCGATGGCGGTTATGATATTGTTTAGGACCTTGAGCGTGGCTGAGGTGCACCCATGACCAGCTCTGAAACCAGATTGCATAGCAGAGAAGGTTCGATTCGAATTGGTCGGTAATCTGTTTGTTAACTTGGCTTTCGAAGACCTTAGAAAGACAGGGTAGAATAGATATAGGTCTGTAGCAGTTTGGGTCTAGAGTGTCTCCCCCTTTGAAGAGGGGGATGACCGCGGCAGCTTTCCAATCTATGGGAATCTCAGACGATACAAAATAAAGGTTGAACAGGCTAGTAATAGGGGTTGCAACAATTTCGGCAGATAATTGTAGAAAGAGAGGGTCCAGATTGTCTAGCCCGGCTGATTTGTAGGTGTCCAGATTTTGCAGCTCTTTTAGAACATTAGCTATCTGGATTTGGGTAAAGGAGAAATGGGGGAAGCTTGGTTGAGATGCTGTGGGGGGTGCAGGGCTGTTGACCGGGGTAGGGGTAGCCAGGTGGAAAGCATGGTCAGCTGTAGAAAAATGCTTATTGAAATTCTCAATTATCGATGATTTATCGGTGATGACAGTGTTTCCTAGCCTCAGTGCAGTGGGCAGCTGGGAGGAGGTGCTCTTATTCTCCATGGACTTTACAGTGTCCCAGAACTTTTTTGAGTTTGAGACTGCAGGAATAACCACCAGAGCTGTTGCCAGAGAATTGAATGTTCATTTCTCTAACACCAACGTTGTTTTCGAGAATTTGGCAGTATGTCCAACCGGCCTCACAACTGCCGACCGCGTGTATGGCGTCGTGTGGGAGAGCAGTTTGCTGATGTTAACGTTGTGAACAAAGTGCCCCATGGTGTCGCTGGGGTTATAGTATGGCCAGGCATAAGCTACGGACAATGAACACAATTGCATTTTATCGATGTGAATGCACAGAGATACTGTGACGAGATTCTGAGGCCCATTGTCGTGCTCTTCATCTACCGCCATCACCTCATGATCTGTACACATTCCTGGAAGCTGAAAATGTCCCAGTTCTCCCATGGCCTGCATACTCACCAGACATGTCACCCGTTGAGCATGTTTGGGATGCTTTAGATCGACGTGTATGACAGAGTGTTCCAGTTTCAGCCAATATCCAGAAACATCGCACAGCCTTTGAAGAGGAGTGGGACAACATCCGAAGGAGATGTGTCACGCTGCATGAAGCAAATGGTGGTCAGACCAGATACTGACTGGTTTTCTGATCCACGTCCCTACTTTTAAAAAAAGTATCTGTGACCAACAGATGCATATCTGTATTCCCACTCATGTGAAATCCATAGATTAGGGCCTAATTTATTTATTTAAATTGACTGATTTCCTTAAGAACTGTAACTCAGTAAAATCTTTGAAATTGTTGCACCTCTATTTTTCCGTTGCTGTATTTACCAAACTAAAATAAATATGCATGTCAGGTGACATGGTCAGGAAAACTATGGGCGATGACAAATTCCCACTGTGAGAAGGGCACTGAGTGACTGTGTTCATGTGATCATCATTGCCACCTGGTGGACTAAATTTCAAATTACATCTGAGTTCCTGACTGGTGTGTACACTGCAAAGACAGAGGCCATGTCTGATTAATTTATGTTCATTGCATTGTTATTTACCTTTGACCAGCCTCTAATACCTTATTACTCATTAAAGTGAAGTGATTCAGTGTGCAATGTTTTACAAATGCATGGTCCATTATAAACGAATGTACCCCATAATCTGGGATGCAGCAAAAACCCCTCAGAAGTCCGGTTCTTCACTCAATGCAGTCATTTCCCGAGTCTGTCCAGTTGACTTTGTCCTTTATTGTAACCGATTTCAAATGGTGCTAGAAACACAACAAGACTCTGAACACCAAAAGAAATCGGTCACCCTTGGTGATAGGACAACTAGCTGGAGGTATCTGTCTGTCTCTGCTGTGACATCCATGATGACTAGAGGCCATTACACCACTGAGGGATATAGTCAATGGCACTTAGGGCCCAATTTAATCAGATCCGCTTTAGCCGTCATCCACATAGCTGATGTTTTGACGTGTCGGAGGTGGAACTGCGTTAGAGCTGTTCAATCCACAAGCGGCTGCCGGCATTATACCTGAAGGGGACATCGGCTGCATGGAGTCACATTATGAAAAATCCCATGCAGCCTTGTTTACAAGTTAGAACACTGGAATGTGAGATGTAATCTACACCTCAATAAGGCTGATAGAAATCGTGATTCCGTTTGAATGATTTTCAATTTGAGCGTTATTATTTCTATATAGCCTTCACTTTCTCGTTCTGAACTTCTAACGGGAGTGGGACTGGTGTGGCTTCCATGACAATGATCACAAGAGCAGCTGCTCACCGATTTGACAGCTCCAACACAGTTCCAACACCACCAAAACATCAGCTATGCAGGTGTCGGCTATCGCCGGTTAAAGCTTGATCTGATTGAATCTAGGCCTTAGTGTTTCCTCCACTCAATACAAAGTATCTTTTTCTCACTCTGCTGCTTGTCCGTCAACTCCAGTCATTTCAGGGATGTTTGGTTAGGTGTTGATGGTCCGAGGCACAGCGAAGACGTTGCTACTTCCCACCCCAAGAACACTGATTTCAAATGGTGCTAGATAATGACTACAACACTCTAAGCCACCACCTGAGACCAGCTTCCAAGAGGAGCATCGTTAGGTCACACCAACCTTAACTGATGAAACTAACGACACACTGAACCTGCTGGACATTAGAAAACAAAATGTGAAATGGTTAGTATTAATCTTGGTTCCAAAAATATTCATCATTGCAAGTGTTAGGATACACGTTAAAGCTCACGGAGTCATGTGCTGCACATTAGTCAAATTCTCACACGTTTTGTGGAGTTGATGGGTGTTTGACAAGCGTTAAATCAGGTTAAGTGGCACCTAGCTTGCAGAGAAACTGGCAGAGTTCATCCATGTCAACTTGGTTATGATGTAACCAAGGCTGGCAATGTACGATACAAACGTTTGCAGGATGTCAAGCTACCAAACAGCTTGGGAGGTGTGAATGATTTAACACGATTGATACCTCTGATACACACTAAACATTCGTTAGCACTTTATTTTACAGCACAGAATAAATTGGTAATAACATGGTAATAGTATGATACCACTTTATCCCGTGCTGTAAGTCACGTCAAGCCCACTTATTGAACAACAACACCGTTCTCCCCATTCTCCCTCCTGGCATGTGTACATTTATTTGAGTGCTTTCCCTGTATAAACATTCCTGCAAATAACTATTTTTAATCCATTGAGCTTATTTTATTATTCCTTTTTATTATTCTTATGTCGCATGGTCTAGAGTGACGTACTGTAAGCTTTTCATTGTATTGTGTGGCATGTGTATCCCATGTATATGACGAATAAACTTGACTAATGTAAAGTATAACCAAAAGTAAAATCGATTTATCTCCGGCCCAAGCACTTTTTATAAGTCACAATCTGTCTCCTCCTGAAACCCTGCCTCCACGTCCATCACCTGTGTTATTATCCTCTGAAATCCAAAACGTTAGTTGTGCTAGGAGGGAGAGGAGAGGCACACTCGTACGCCCTAAACAAGACGAGGAAGACAACACAGCAAGGGCCAGCCTTTTCAGAGTCAGTGGAAACTGAACACCGCCAGGCAATTTTCAATGGAGACAGTTAAATACCCTGGCAGGCCGGCCTGGGAGGATCTGATGCAGACTGTCCGCGTCCCTATGTCAAATGAAATCAAGCTTTAATTATACAGCACATTTCAGACATGGAATGCAATGCAATGTGCTTTACAGGGGGAAAAAAACGAATAAAACACATTGAAAATGCAAGCTGAAATTATTTACTACACAACAAACAAGAAAAAAAACAAAAGAATGAGACAAACAACCAGGGCCCACAGGGCTGTGGTGGTCAAGAGTGCACTATATAGGGAATAGGGTGCCATTTGGGACACACACATTGAGAGCATGATTGGAGCACTTTAATCTTGTAAATCTCTGATGGAGGAACGTCCTCCGTTTTCCCACCACAGCTTCAAATAGTGGTCTGAGAGGCATCACTGCTTTGTTAAGTACAAATTAGAAATATTCAAATGTAACTGCACAGTAATGCATGGTCATTCTGTATAGAGTAATGCATCATTTATTCCAATTCTCTGGATGCTCTCAGTAGGCAGTAAAGGCAAAAGGATTGATAACAAAATCTTTCAAACTAGAGTCCTCCATTATACCTGTCTGTCATTGGAGAACTGGTAGTCAACTGTAAATCGCTATAGGACACACTCTGTTGTATCTGGGGTTCCATTGGACGTCCTCTGCACCTTTGAGTCCATCAGCTTTAATATTGCAGATTGTAGATTCTATCAATTTTGTTGTTAGCATAATTTCTAATTCCCTCTTTTTTTTTTTTTAAATACCCCCCCCATATTCAATTGATTGATCATGGTCAATGCCCCATATATTGAGCATTCTCTCTGTAGCAAGTATTTTATATTATAGCCTAAATTGAAATGAATGGATTGATGTGTCAACTATTGTTTTTAGTAATTGTCTCTTACAATTTTGTGGCACTGCCACCATGAGTTGGTTGTCATTTTTAATTGATAAAATGCCTCCATACACTATTGTTAGTTGCTTGTGTGACATAATCTTACCGTTCTTGTTTACAATATACTTCCTAAATATTTTACCCTTCTTGTAATATATATATATATATATATTTATATTTTCCTCTATCAGTACTTTGGAGTTTAGCCATTATTTGCTGTAATATTAGATTAGCCTTTTCTGGAGGATGAAATTGAAATTGTAGCCAACTCTGTATGACTTCATTTAAAAAGGAAGATACTTTAAACAGGGATCCATTGTCAATCCACCGAAAATGTAAGGTTTATTCTGCAAAAAGGCAAAGAGCCCACTCTTAAACATAGGATGGGCCTCTCTTAGTAGCTTGCTAGAAAAACTATTTGAATTTAGACACGATTTCGGTTCAGTGGAGGCTTTAAGAGAGAGGTTTAATCATATTTAACACTCCAAACTCATGTTCGTTATATAAATATGCTCGTTTGGTTTACCATTCCAAATAAAGGGAAATGTTTTTCTCACATGGTTTGAAAAATGATTCTTCTGGAGTCAGTAGAGCCATGAATAAATATGTAAAAACTGCAATATCACTAGATAATTATTCAGGGTAATCTTCCTGACAATGGATAGGTGTTTCCTTCTCCACGGTTTCTATCTATTTTTTTTATCAAAGTTAATATTTGAAAGATCGCAAAACTTTTCTGGGATATGTACACAAAGCACATCGACTTCACCATCTGCCCATTTAATCGGGAGGTTACATGGACATTTTAAGTTTGTTTTTTATAGACCCAATCATTAATATATCAAATCTTTCATCAACTAGGCAAAAAAAAAGAAACGTCCTCACTGTCAACTGCGTTTATTTTAAGCAAACTTAACATGTGTAAATATTTGTACGAACACAACAAGATTCACCAACTGAGACATAAACTGAACAAGTTCCACAGACATGTGACTAACAGAAATGGAATAATGTGTCCCTGAACAAAGGGGGGGTCAAAATCAAAAGTAACAGTCAATATCTAGTGTGGCCACCAGCTGCATTAAGTACTGCAGTTCATCTCCTCCTCATGGACTGCACCAGATTTGCCAGCTCTTGCTGTGAGATGTTACCCCACTCTTCCACCAAGGCACCTGTAAGATCCCAGACATTTCTGGGGGGAATGGCCCTAACCCTCACCCTCCGATCCAACAGGTCCCAGACGTGCTCAATGGGATTGAGATCCGGGCTCTTCACTGGCCATGGCAGAACACTGACATTCCTGTCTTGCAGGAAATTATGGACAGAACGAGCAGTATGGCGGGTGGCATTGTCATGCTGGAGGGTCATGTCAGGATGAGCCTGCAGGAAGGGTACCACAGGAGGGAGCAGGATGTCTTCCCTGTAACGCACAGCGTTGAGATTGCCTGCAATGACAACAAGCTCAGTCCGATGATGCTGTGACACACCGCCCCAGACCATGACGGACCCTCCACCTCCAAATTGATCCCGCTCCAGAGTACAGGCCTCGGTGTAAAGCTCATTCCCTCGACAATAAACGCGAATCCGACCATCACCCCTGGTGAGATAAAACCGCGACTCGTCAGTGAAGAGCACTTTTTGCCACCCCTGTCTGGTCCAGCGACGGTGGGTTTGTGCCCATAGGCAACGTTGTTGCCGGTGATGTCTAGTGAGGACCTGTCTACAACAGGCCTACAAGCCCTCAGTCCAGCCTCTCTCAGCCTATTGCGGACAGTCTGAGCACTGATGGAGGGATTGTGCGTTCCTGGTGTTACTCTGGCAGTTGTTGTTGCCATCCTGTATCTGTCCCGCTGGTGCGATGTTCGGATGTACCGATCCTGTGCGGGTGTTGTTACACGTGATCTGCCAATGCGAGGACGATCAGCTGTCCGTCCTGTCTCCCTGTAGCGCTGTCTTAGGCGTCTCACAGTACGGACATTGCAATTTATTGCCCTGGCCACATCTGCAGTACTCATGCCTCCTTGCAGCATGCCTAATGCACGTTCACGCAGATGAGCAGGGACCCTGGGCATCTTTCTTTTGGTGTTTTTCAGAGTCAGTAGAAAGGCCTCTTTAGTGTCCTAAGTGTTCATAACTGTGACCTTAATTGCCTACCGTCTGTAAGCTGTTAGTGTCTTAACGGCCGTTCCACAGGTGCATGTTCATTCATTGTTTATGGAGGAAAAAGGGGGATGCTTGCAAGCTGAAGAACACCATCCCAACCGTGAAGCACGGGGGTGGCAGCATCAAGTTGTGGGGGTGCTTTGCTGCAGGAAGGACTGGTGCACTTCACAAAATACATGGCATCATGAAGAAGGAAAATGATGTGGATATATTGAAGCAACATCTCAAGACATCAGTCAGGAAGTTAAAGCTTGGTTGCAATTGGGTCTTCCAAATGGACAATGACCCCAAGCATACGTACAAAGTTGTGGCAAACTGGCTTAAGGACAACAAAGTCAAGGTATTGGAGTGGCCATCACAAAGCCCTGACCTCAATCCAAAATTCCAATTTATTGTGGGAAGCTTGTGGAAGGCTACCCAAAACATTTGACCCAAGTTAAACAATTTAAAGGCAATTCTTACAAATACTAATTGAGTGTATGTAAAGTTCTGACCCACTGGAAATGTGATGAAAGAAATAAAAGCTGAAATAAATCACTCGTTACTATTATTCTGACATTTCACATTCTTAAAATAAAGTGGTGACCTAAGACAGGCAGTTTTTACTGGGATTAAATATCTGGAATTGTGAAAAACTGAGTTGAAATGTATTTGGCTAAGGTGTATGTAAACTTCCGACTTCAACTGTATTTGTATCTTGGAGACTATTTAGATTATTATAAATATTTTCAAAGAAGTATGGATCGCCATTATTCAGTCCATATACATTTGGGCTATAAATGTTTATCATGAAGTAGTATATTCAAGACAATCCAACTTCCTTGAGGATCTATTTTAACGGATTGTACCTCAAGATCCAAATAGTTTTTTGTAGGATCCATAACACCTTTAGAATTTAGAAACACTTGACTGAAATAGATTTGACCATCCCACTTTGTCTGAAGATATTGAACGAGTTACCTGAAGACTATAAATATGGTAATCGTTCCTCTTTAGCCATGTAAAAACTGCTTTTCTTTTCTTATTATCAGCCAAACCATTGTAATTATAGCTAGCTATATGTAATTCACTGATTACCATGAGTTACATTTTAAGATACTTATCACTGTCCTTTCCACTATTTTGAAATACTTATCCATCCATATCCAACTCTAAGTCAGGGCTCTCCAACCATGTTCCTGGAGAGCTACCGTCCTGTAGGTTTTCGCTCCAACCCTAATCTAGCGCACCTGATTCTAATAATTAGCTGGTTAATCAGTTACAACTGGGGCTGGAGCGAATACCTACAGAACAGGACGGTAGCCCTCCAGGAACAGGGTTGGAGAGCCCTGCTCTAAGTAGACCTCCAGATGTCCTCCAATACCCCCCCCCCCACAACAACAAAACAACTATAACAAGACATACAAATCTAAACAAAACGATAAATCCCTCCCCTTTCCCCTTAGATGCTTCCTGCATAAACCTGTCCAGTACTGTTGCACAAGTGAGAGTGCGACCTTATTGGTGCCTCCGTAGTGGTAATTTTAATACAGATTACTGGTCATTGGCTATGTCTCTATGAGATACAAAGAAAATACACTGAGTGTACAAAACATTAGGAACTCTTTCCATGACAGACTCACCATGTGAAATCTATGATCTCTTATTAAATCCACTTTAATCAGTATTTTTGATGGCAAGGAGAGAGGTTAAAGGAGTTTTAAAAGACTTGGATTGTATGTGTGTGCCATTCAGAGGGTGAATGGGCAAGACTAAATATTTAAGTGCCTTTGAAAGGGATATGGTAGTAGGTACCAGGCGCATGTGTGTGTGTGTGTATATATATATATATATATATATATATATATATATATATATATATATATATATATATATATATATATATACATACATACATACATGTGTATGTGGCAACATTCTATGTACAATACATTAGCAAAAGTATGTGTGGACACCTGCTTGTCGAACATCTCATTCTAAACTCATGGGCATTAATATGGAGTTGGTCCCCCCTTTGCTGCTATAACAACCTCCACTCTTCTGGGAAGGCTTTCCACTAGATGATGGAACATTGCTGTGGGGACTTGCTTCCATTCAGCCACAAAGGCATTAGTGAGATCGGGCACTGATATTGGGCAATTAGGCATGGCTCGCAATCGGCGTTCCAATTAATTCCAAAGGTCTTCGATGGGGTTGAGGTCAGTGCTCTGTGCAGGCCAGTCAAGTTCTTCCACACCGATCTCGACAAACCATTTCTGCATGGACCTCGCTTTGTGCACAGGAGCATTGTCAAGCTGAAACAGGAAAAGTCCTTCCCCAAACTGTTGCCACAAAGTTGGAAGCAAAGAATCGTCTAGAATGGCATATGCTGTAGCATCACTGGAACTAAGAGGCCTAGCGTGAACCATGAAAAACAGTCACAGACCATTATTCCTCCTCCACCAAATTTTACAGTTGGCACTATGCATTGGGGCAGGTAGCGTTCTCCTGGCATCCACTGAACCCAGATTCGTCCGTCGGACTGCCAGATGGTGAAGCGTGATTCACTCCAGAGAACGCGTTTCCACTGCTCCAGAGCCAATTACACTGCTCAAACATGGAAACCTATTTCATGAAGCTCCTGACGAACAGTTCTTGTCCTGACGTTGTCCTGACGTTGCTTCCAGAGGCAGTTTGGAACGCGGTCGTGAGTGTTGCAACCGAGGACGAACGATTTTTATGCGCTACGTGCTTCAGCACTCAGCGGTCCCGCTTTGTGAGCATGTGTGGCCTACTTTGTTACTTTGTGGCTGAGCCATTGTTGCTCCTAGACGTTTCCACTTCACAATAACAGCACTTACAGATGACCGGGGCAGCTCTAGCAGGGCATAAATTTGATGAACTGACTTGTTGGAAAGGTAGCATCCTATGACGGGGCCACGTTGAAAGTCACTAAGCTCTTCAGCACGGGCCATTCTACTGCCAATGTTTGTTTATGGAGATTGCATGGCTGTGTGCTCGATTATATACACCTGTCAGCAACGGGTCGAATCCACTCATTTGAAGGCATGTCCACATACATGTAGTATATATAAACAGTGCCAGTCAAAAGTTTGTGCACACCTACTCATTTCAGGGTTTTTCTTTATTTTGACTATTTTATACATTGCAGAATAATAGTGAAGACATCAAAACTATGAAATAACCAAAAAAGTGTTCAACAAATCACAATATATTTCATTTGTGAGGTTCTTCAAAGTAGCCACCCTTTGCCTTGATGACAACTTTGCATACTCTTGGCATTCACTCAACCACCTTAATGAGGTAGTCACCTGGAATGCATTTCAATTAACAGGTGTGCCTTGTTAAAAGTTAATTTGTGGAATTTCTTTCCTTCTTAATGCGTTTGAGCCCATCAGTTGTGTTGTGAAAAGGTAGGGGTGGTATACAGAAGATCGCCCTATTTGGTAAAAGACCAAGTCCATATTATGGCAAGAACAGCTCAAATAAGCAAAGAGAAACGACAGTCCATCATTACTTTAAAAAACATGAAGGTCAGTCAATCTGGAAAATGTCAAGAACTTTGAAAATTTCTTCCAGTGCAGTCACAAAAACCATCAAGCGCGATGATGAAACTGGCTCTCGTGAGGAAAGGAAGACCCAGAGTTACCTCTGCTGCAGAGGATAAGTTCATTAGAGTTGCCAGCCTCAGAAATTGCAGCCCAAATAAACGCTTCACAGATTTCAAGTAACAGACACATCTCAACTGTTCAGAGGAGATTGCGTGAATCAGGCCTTCATGGTCAAATTACTGCAAAGAATCACTACTAAAGGACTCCAATAAGAATTAGAGACTTGCTTGGGCCAAGAAACATGAGCAATGGACATTAGACCGGTGGAAATCTGTCCTTTGGTCTGATGAGTCTAAACTAGAGATTTTTGGTACCAACCGCTGTGTCTTTGTGAGACGCAAAGTAGGTGAACAGATGATCTCCGTATGTGTGGTTCCCACCGTGAAGTATGGAGGAGGAGGTGGTGCTTTGCTGGTGACACTGTGATTTATTTAGAATTCAAGGCACACTTAACCAGCATGGCTACCACAGCATTCTGCAGCGATACGCCATCCCATCTCGTTTGCACTGAGTGAGACTATCATTTGTTTTTCAACAGGAAAATGACCCAACACACCTCCAGGCTGTGTAAGGGTTATTTGACCAAGAAGGAGAGTGATGGAGCGCTGCATCAGATGGCCTGGCCTCCACAATCACCTGACCTCAACCCAAATTAGATGGTTTGGGAAGGAAAAGCAGTGTTCAGCATATGTGGGAACTCCTTCAAGACTGTTGGAAAATCATTCCAGGTGAAGCTGGTTGAGAGAATGCCAAATTCCAGGTGAAGAATGTTGAGAGAGTGTGCAAAGCTGTCATCAAGGCAAAGGGTGGCTACTTTGAAGAATCTCAAATATAAAATGTATTTTGATTCATTTAACACTTTTTTGGTTGGTACATGATTCCATATGTGTTATTTCATAGTTTGGATGTCTTCACTATTATTCTACAATGTAGAAAACAGTAAAAATAAAGAAAAACCCTGTATGTATGTATATATATATATGTACTGTATATATATATATATATATATATATATACAGTACCAGTCAAAGGTTTGGACACACCTACTAATTCTCACGATTCTATACGTATTGCGATTCGATACTGTGATTTTACTGTGATTTAATGTTCCAAATATATTGCTCACCATATGTCTGCTGCAGAGGGACAAGAGAGAGCCATGAGAAAACACATTTTTTGATCATGGAAATAAAAGTGCTGATAACAAATTTGCTCCCTATTTAAAAAGATGGAGAACAAGTTAAGAAGGAAAAATACTGGAGTTTTGGTGCAGGTACAGCCAACTAGCGCAAAAATAATATTGCGATATTGTCAAAACAATACGAAATACAGTATTGGCAAAAAGAATATTCCGATATGAAACTGTATCGATTTTTTTCTCCCATCACTAATAAATAGAAAAAGAGAGAGACATGTAAAACCATTGCAAGGACACCACACATACTCCCTCCTAGCAAACCTGAAACTTGATCCAAACAAAGCAGTTCTGCTTGGAGCGGAGCGACACTCCACAACACATGCCATATTTTTTTTAATCTACAGTTTTACCTGCAGCCCTGAAGACAGAGACAGATGCTGGCTGGACGTTTGACTTCGGTCCCCTTCACTTTCCTCACAGTGGTGTGGTATTCACACTCACAGCTCTCTACTACTGCCATTATGGAGAAAACCAAGGAAGTGACAGGTAGATTCTGTCAGGGAGAGAACCATGACGCAGGCACAATGTAAGGGCGTGGTATTAGGCAGTGGCCAACTCACTGACTTACAGTGGTGCCAACTGATTAGCTAGGCGAAATACAAAACTGCCTAACCTCTCTCCCAAAATCCCCTTCAACCCTCTATGTAATTCAACGTCTAACTCTCTCTGTTCTATTCTCTCAGCTCCATCATCCCTCCTCCGTCCTCCCCCCCATCTTAATCTGTTTTTATTTTCCCTCTTCGACAATGCCCACAAACACTCCTTGTACTTTGTCTGATTAAAAGAAGGTCAGGGAAGTTAAGGCTCCTGCCAAAATATTCCCTACCTGTTTTTTTTCTATTTCAAATATGCATATTTACTTTGATTTCCACAATGAGAGGAAGAGCAAAGACCCTGGCACCCTCGAGCTCTTATGAACCTGACCTATAGACAGACTGGACAATGTGTTCAGGAGTGAGTCAGGGGAACTCAGTGTTTATTTTCATTGGCCACCGTGACAGGTCAGGGTGTCTGGTTCCTCCCTGGCTCAACCCTACCCTGGCAGGCAGATTTATTTTTTGGGTTGTTTGTTGCCTGTGTTCCCTGGACCTGTTGTGTAACGTTCATAAAAGAGTTAAAGGGACAGGAGCCTTTCCATGTGCTGTCCAAAACAACACAGACAGCACTGGCCTGCCTAGATGGACGTGACTTTTTTGGGGGGGGGGGGGGGGGGGGGGGGTATATTTGCTTAAATACATTTTCAACAGCATTATATTCAATATAATCAATCTAGCCAGTTCACCCTGATCAAGAAACACCATCATAACTAAATTAAACCCAAAGTATAAGCCAGATGTACAGTATATAGCCTAAAGCCTAAACCAATGTTATTATTTTCTCACTAAGGTGGTCTTAATCTGTGTAGACCCGATCCAAACAGCCCATTACAGGGGGTTTGAACACATGCGTAGGAGTAATATTATATTACACCCTGAAGTGACTATTAATGGAGATGAAAGACTTTTACCCATTCAGGATCAAATCCTTCTACCATGACTAAGTGATAATAGATATCTATTAAAAAAGCAGTATCACGTTACCTATTAATGTGAAAAGAAAGCGCCACACACACCACACACACACACACACACACACACACACACACACACACACACACACACACACACACACACACACACACACACACACACACACACACACACACACACACACACACGGGTGTCCTCCCTGTGCCCTTCTAATTACTTTCTGTGTGTGCCCCCACCACACACTGGCAGGCTAACCCTCTCCTGTTGCATCCTCATTCATCAGAAATGATTCCCCATGGGGTGCCACCGGGATGTAGCACCCTCAACCTCCGAGATGAGGACAGTCTGCGTAAGACAGACTCAGTGTGTGTGTGTTTGAGCGTGTGTATTGCCTTCGTTTCGTGAAAACCGAGTGTGGGTGCGCGCTCAAGTGTTTCTGAGAGGGAAAGAGTGGCGCCAACTGCAGCAGCAGCAGCTGCAATGCAGACCCTTGGCAAACAGTTGCTCTTCCATCAATTTAGAAATTGCCAATGTGGCAGGTTTGTGACATCACAGAATGTCAGCTCAGAGAACCCTCGGTCTCACGGACCGTAACCGTACTACAGCAACCAAACCAAACACTATTAAGAGACTGAGAAGCTGGCTCATCTGGGAAGGGAAGGGAAGGAGAAGCTGGACAGAGCAGGAAGTAGACTGTGGTTGGCCCCCAGTGTCACAGGAAACAGACAGGAGCTGATCAATGTCAGAAACACAGAACACAAACCAATCAGACTATGAGAACACATTACACAAGACATTACTGGAAACTAGTCAACAGATACACACTCATGTGTTTACCTACAGTGCACATAATGTTTCCACTCCTTTCAGAATAGAACAAACAATAATATAATCTATTCTAATATAGAGCACATACAGCCACATGTGCCGTCGATAAGAAACAATAATGTAAAACAAAACCATATACTGTAACTGTACACATTTCATTAGAACCCCTATAGAACTTATACAACATCTTAAAAAAAAAACTCCATACACAATAACACTACTTCTCCATCAATCAGAAGCTGTCCTCCACCTGCTCCCTTGTGCCCGTTCAATAGCATTGTGCTACCAGTGTCTAGCTCCTCCCACCCAATGGAAGGCCAGCTCTGGCACTGGTGCCTGTGATGCAGCAGCTTTAGGAAGTCTAGTCAATGTGAACTGGAGAGCTGCCAATGCAGAGTTACCAAGAGAACAAGGTAAAACATTTCTCCCTCTCACTGTCTCCGTCTCCCTCCCTCTTTCTCTCCCTCGCTTTCTCTCTCTCTGAACTCGAGCCATGACATTTAGACCCTATTTGCTGCTCTCACTCCCTCCCTCCCAGAGATAGAGAGAACAAGAGGGAGAGAGAGAGAAAGAACAAGAGGGAGAGCTACATGGGGGAGAGAAAAACACAAGTCCAGCCATGCTGTCATAGAAGTACAGCTCAGTAGAGGACTGCGTCACCACCTCTGTTTCGGTCTCCACTAACTACGCAGAAACAAATGTCTCAGGGAGGGTCTCCACTAAATCCCAGCCAGTGGCCCTAGAGACTGAAAACAAATCACAAGCTAATACTGGTCTGCTACAAAATAAAGGCTCCAAATAGGTATCCTGTTGGCTTCCCTAATAACAAAATAAGCCCAGGTTTACTCGATCCCGGGTTTACTCGATCCCGGTTCACTCATCCTCCTTCCTGCCTTCGACCCTATGAAGAGTTAATCACAACAAGTTGAAGGTAAAAACACACAAATATGCTGAATAGCAATATGAACAAACTGTATCGCCTGGTTCGCACCTTATAGGAGGTACTATGGAAGAAAATGACTGCAGACTAGCTCCGTACCGGTTACTATGTGGTTTTGTATAAGGGCAGACAACACGTCACACATATCTATATCTACGTAATAATTTATGTAATCATTTATTGGTATATATGTAATCATATAATAGCAATATTCGATTACCTCGATAATTCTCTGAATATGCTCCCCAACGTGCGTCGTCTTGACATTAAGAACCTTCCAGAACGTTCTTTCGTTAACCCCTGCGCCTCACCCCTTCCCACCCCCTACTCCGACCTCACAATGCCATCAAAACACCAAACACCCACACAAACTAACTGTCACATCTTCAGCATCCATGTTGGAAGTCTTCTCTGACGATCCCTGCCTAACTACTACACAGATGTAGTGGCTGAGGGAGAAGCTGGTAACAAGCACTACGGATGAGGCTGAGGAGGCAGGGGTTCTTCGCCGTAACCATTGCGTCCAACTCTCAGGTAGAAAACTGGATGACTGCAGGCTTCTATTATCTTAGCTTCTGTTTCCCCCCTCGACATGAAAAAGTGACGTAGCAACTAATCCAAAATCTCTCGCTCTCTGACTCCCCCCCCTCAGTCCCTCCCTCTCTTCCTCCCTCTCTTCCCCCCCTCTTCAGCCTTCTCTCCCTGCCTGCTTCAGACACACGCACTCTATTTTCATCTTGTTGCAACAGCAGAATTGCTCTTTCCGACAGCTAGTTTTGCACTGACACAGATATACGCCAACAGATCAGACCACACACACAAACAGCTCGCCACACCGGTTTACGATCACTCTCTATTTCTCTTCCTCGATCGGTGTGACGCAGCACTCATTTTCAGGGCTTTCTCTGCTGCTACTATTGTGGCTACACACCAACGCAGGCAGCAGCTTCTTGAAGAACTCGACCCAGCAACACACTGCTGGCTGCCAAACAGACAGCTGAGCACAGCTAGCTAGGGCTGCAGTTAAAGAGACCTTGTTGTCACCTCCCACTCTATCCACCCATTTCTCTCTGACTGTGACGGATCCTGTGTCCCCATTTTCCCCCGTGTCCCCTTTCAATTAGGTCTCTCTCTCTCTCAGCTGAGAGCTAAGCTGACGGAGACGAGCCTCCTCTCCCGGGTCACCTGACTAGCCACTTGTTTTAAAGGCACATCAAACAAGGAAGAAAAAAAACTAAACAGAGAGGTACATAAGCCTCTTAAATACAGGAGCATCTCGTTTATAGGAGTGGGGGGACAAGGAACCATCAAGATATTACAACATCAATATTCAAAACAGACCTAATGCCATCACGGGAACAATTGGTGCAGCAGAAGACGACCGAGGACCTGGGAAATGTGATGTTCAATGTGTACCTTTTAAAGAATGTCCTGTAATCATTGTCCAATTTCGCCTGTGGTGACGATCGCACTTTCTGTTATTGTGGGAAGTGTCTGGTGTTAGCTATGGCTGGAGAATTACAATGAGAAGCACCAGACATAGGCAGGGCTGGAGAACCGTCATTAGGGTTAGCTACACACCACAAGGCTTACCACATCATGTCTGTCTACAGCTCTCGCGGACTAGAAACTAACTTTTGTTATCTGGGCTGTAAAGGAAGCTTTGTCTTCGAGACCACTAAGTGTAAAGTAACTTGATTTCTTTCCCGTTTGACCCTCCGACACAACTGGACTGAGCATTGAATAGGCAACCTTTTGACTTGGATGAAGATGATACTGTAATGACGTGATAATAAAATGGATGGCAATCAAGGAACAGTTTAACGATACAGTCAATTACATATTGTAAGGACAGTATGTTGCATTGACCCATTTCAGGTTCAGATAGAGAGAAAGAGAGAGAAAGAGAGGGAGAGCGTTCACTTCAGCATTCACTCCTTGGGTTCATCTTACCATGGTGGGAAGGGAAGGAGTCTATCGGTAAAATACTCAGCTTTATCTCCGTACTGCTTCTCTCTCTGCCAACAGCAAGGAGATGTAAGGGATCTGTCTGATTAAAGCGTGTGTTCTCTGAGGAGACATGGTACATGCAGGAGTATTGATGAGAGAGGTGGCGATCTGGTCTCCTCTCAGTCAGTAGATCCCCAGACTAAACAACCCAGCACAACATAAGACAAGTTGAACAGAAGCAGTAGGCTAATGGTGTGAGGGTTTACCAGTGGACTGGGTTAAAGCCAGGTTCTGCCCCTGATACTTGTGCTACAAGATACTATACCAAGATCAACACTTCAGTAGACATAAAAACTGTTTCAAAATATCAATAAGACCAATCCTATAAAATATATTTCATATTGTTGCCTTTACTGTAAATCTTTGTGTACATCGAAAGCCCAGTAAGCATGACATAGTTGACTAGTACACCCCTACTAGTCATTATATCAAGAAAATCCCAATCTGTGTCATGTTTACAATGGCCTGCAATGTTTGTTGACAGTGTTTATAGTGACGTGCAGTCACTAATGATGCATGCAACCTGGAGATCTTCCTGTCAGCTATTTATACCACGCATTCACTAGGCACTGGGTTAATTTTAGCCATGTCATCTCAAAGTCCTGCTCCACTTCCTAAACCCTAATCTCCCTCTCAGGCAAGGTACGTGCCCTGGTCTGGATGGCTGCTGTTGTAGTTGCTGTATGGGAAGAAGCCTTCGCCATCCATCCCTGAAATATAACATCATATGGCTCAGCAGTTGGCACACTCAGAAATCTGGTATTTATTATTATTATCATGTTGTGTATACACTTACCTATCATTTGGACTGCCCACTGTGTCACCTTTGGTCTACTGAAAGATAAGAAATGTAATGGTATGTGGATGAATATGTACGCAATGAAACTGTATTCAACACTTCATACCAGGATATGGCCTATGCAGCTCTATATACGTGTACATTCTTGCACAGCACACATACACTCCCCATGCATCCAATAATAACATGAGTAGATTGATTATCTAGCCTATGCCTACATAGCGATGATACTTGGTGCTAAGTTTGTTACTTTTTAGACCCCCTTGTATCCATATCAATGTTTTGATCGTATGATTATCAAAGTCGTTATTTGAATCCATTGAATCCTGACTCAGATCCTGACTTTAATAAAGGTAATTGATTTAATCCACCCCCATCTGCACACCATTAAAGAGATCTCTGTATAGCGGAGATAATAAGATCAACATTGCGTGGGCTGGCATCCACTGACGTCCCTTTTTATTCTTGAGGGTTTAAGGCCTTGATGTCAAGAGAGCCATCGTCATTATTTTCCACACATGTGAGTGTGCGCACACACACCCACACACATACAGCAGATGGATGTGCCAGCCAGCCTCATAAACCTGACCTCTGGACCAGGGTTTCCCAAACTCAGCCCTGAGGCCTCCATTTTGGATTTTGCCCTAGCCCTACACAGCTGATTCAAATAATCAACTCATCATCAAGCTTTGATTATTTGAATCAGGTGTGTAGTGCTAGGGCAAAACATGCACCCCTGGAAGGCCCCAAAACCATGTTTGGGAAACCCTGCTCTGGAGGGAAAAGGAATATCACCGATTTTATTGAACTCCAATTGAAATAATGCTGTAATGTTTCACTAGTCAAGCGATTTCCATGTAAAGGTAAAATCATTTAAAGTGGAAAAATCAGATACATTGATGATGAGTCGATACCGTTCATTGCCCACGTTCAGTATTGAAAAATAATGGTTATGTATGTTCATCTAAGCTGCAGAACAGCGACACCCATCGTCCAAGAAGAGTAATGGTTTGGGGGTTTGTTTACATCAGGAATAAGAAGTGCGCATCTCACGTACTTTCAATGAACATGTCATTTATCAAAAGGCTTACTTTGGTAAACATTAGCAGAGTCAAAGAAAACAGAATGACGTATTTTAGGCCATTTACTGGATGACATTCTTAATATCTACATCTGTTCTGAAGTTCTGTAGATCTCTTTATATAGTATACACTCCTTATAATATAAACTGTGTACATTTACCTCAATCCAAAATATAACACAACTTGCTGTGCCACTCAGCATTGAGAAGCAGCATCATAAGATGCTCAAAGAAAGACAGACATGCAGGTAAATAGAACTGCGCAACACCCTCCAAGGCGCCAAGCCCTTATCCCTTCTCTCGCAGCATCCTTTTTTTTTACTGTTATGGTACCCTCCCCACCATCCTGCCTTCAATTAGTTTATTGAACTATTCCCTTGTAAAAACGCTCATTTTTACTATACGATCATACATTTTTACTATACGATCATACATTTTTACGCAGTAGCTTATTGGGGTGCTACTTGAACATGTATTCATACTGTAAAATATTTCGTAACAACTGTTTCATAACCCCATTGCCTAAACGTCAAGACTGACTCATCTATGAACATTAATACAATATTAGAAATAGGAACTGCCTGAAGACTATAGAACAGTTACCCAGACATTTTGGAGTGCGCAATACAAATGTGAGCAATTATTTCCTGATTATCTACATGTAAAATAAAAAACTTCACCTGTGATAACCTGGGACGTTGACAATGACAGTAGGCTGCAACCATGGTGGTGTGTGATGATGATCCATGCTTCATCCCTCTTGGCCAGAAAGGACTCACCTCTGGCGCACCTATAGCAAGTCCTGTAGACATTCTGGACAACAATACATGATCCTGGCATTGGTCCCTGGATCCTTTATTTCAAGACGTTTCCTTTTAAAACCTGTTAATCCATCGAATTTTCCAGAGCTCCACATTCAAACCACGCCCTCTCACACACCCCTGCTTTTGGATTGGCTGCTGTACAAAAACGTAATGGCGCGTCGTCGGAATCACATGCTTTTGACGCATGTTTAAATACATTTGGAACTGTCACTTGTTAAAATGTAGCCATTTTACCAATCTATACTGTACATGGCGTTTTTTTTTTTCGATGAGGGTAAAGCGCAATTAGAGTAGTCGCTTATCATAGGCCTAGGCCTACTGCCCAATAAAACAATAGTGAAACCTGTCCATAAACTAAATATCTGATTAAATAATAATTACAATATGCCATTATGCTATTGAAATGAACTTGTTTCTTTCAGTTTTCCCTTCCAATAATAACCTATTTAAACCCTTACAAAACGGTAGAATGGCCATTAGTACAGAAGGGGGCGTACTCTCCCAAGGATAGAATGCCTGGTTTGAAGGACATTCTATTGCGTGTGGAACAGTGAACAGTGCTGTTGTCTCTCACTGTGTGCCATATCTGTCATGGCTTTTGGCCTATACTAATGCACTGACGCAGTCTTTCACAGTTTTACTTGATTGAAGTGGTGAAGGTAGTTTCTAAGAAAATACTTCATAAAAATCCATGTCAATATTAGGCTACAATAGTTTTACAGTTATCCACATTTCCAATACACATCAGATGTTGTGCACATGAGATCAAAGAAATGGACATCATATAGGCTACATTACAACAATTAAGCAGAAATTAAATGTGGAGATAAATGAATGTGTGGCGCCTCAGATAGTGTATCATGGACCAGTGTTTGACTAAAGGGCGTAGCAGGGCCAAAGGAAATGAACTTGGTTGAGTGTAACATTGAATCACAGTGGAAAGAAATAGACAATGTTTTCCAGATGATTTTTCATTCACATCAGAGGACTTCTGCTTTGTGGGAAATATATGTTTAATCAGTTATGCAACCCGACACTAGTCACTTGGATGTGATGTCTAATGCAAACAATACAATTACATGCATTTTTAACTTGACAGGGACAGCGTACAACAAACATTGCACCAGATATTTATGCTACATAGCTCATTGTCATCTTATCTGAGAAAGAAAATGGCTACTGTTTATAATCCCCCATCATATCTGGAAGGAGTATGTTTTCTGGGATTATGTTCACCCCACTTGGTGAATCCAGTGAAAACATCCACAGTGGTGGAGAAAGCTTTGGGTAAAGTAAAATCGGTGAAAATTACGAGAAGTGGGCTTGTTTCTGACGATCAGAAAAAAATGGGTGTTGGAACGCACTCAATTTGGAGATTATGAGGTGTTGTGCTTTGAGCTACGGAGCATCGCACCTATTTAAAGATTCATTTGTTTGAGTTTCGAAGAAGTTGACATTGATACACTAAAGTAAATTCCTGCAGTGGTCTATGTACACTGGATGAATCGTGTGTTTAATGGAAAGAAGGAGAAGAGTTTGTCTGTCCTTGTGTTTTTTGATGTGGAGTCCCTACCAACCCTACTGCAGCTGGGATATGTGTACTATCCTTTCAGACCCTTCATATCCAAGACTTTGCAGTGTAAGCGATGTCAAATGTTTGGACATGTAGAAAGTGTCTACAGACAGGAGCCGAGATGTGGGATGTGTTGGGAAAGTCACTACGGCAAATGAATAAAGTGATGTAACTGTGGTGGAGAGCATGAGGCAACATCCTTGTAATGTCCAAATATGGCGAAAGAGATGGAGGTTGCCAAAACCAGGGCAGTTCCCTCTCTCTCCTATGTGAAGGCAGGACAAATGGTAGAAAGATCAGAAGGTCCAATGTTAGTGAATACCAGATCTACACAGCAACATACACCGAAGCCTGCGTATCAGGAGGACCCAGACATTCTTCATGTGAAGAAAATGGACTTTGTGTCATTTATAGCAATGGTGATAAATGGAACTGTACAAGTGGAAAATAAAGAAAGAAAGATTGACATCTTTGTTTTTTCTGCTGAACTCTTTCTGGGATTCAAATATCTGAAGAGCTACATGGAGTACTGTCTCATGCGGTTCCACCCTCTCAGGCCCCAGAGCCTTCATTTTCCCTCCCCGTATGGAATTCACTTTTCTTTTGTAAAAACATATTCATCCCAGTCCAGTTGGTGGCAACAATACACCTTTTGCGTGTAATTTGACATAAAACCCAAAGAAGACGACTGCCTAACAAACAGTCTGTACTGCAGTTCTTGTAGGGCTGGCCTACCCAACTACCATCCATGCCAATACCCTCATACCAAACTCTACCAACTACTACTCTTTCCGAAACCGAACTCGTGAAACTGTTTGTCCAGTTATCCCGCCCCTCACCGTGGCCTCCTATGGTATGTGGAGAGAGGGCTCCTTGTGTAAAATCTCTCTCTGTGTTACTAATAAAACCAACAGCCACTATTTTGGTGTTTGGTATTTTATTAGGATCCCCATTAGATGTTGCAATAACAGCAGCTACTCTTCCTGGGGTCCACACAAAACAAGAAACAAAACAAAACATGAAACATTGCATAATACAGAACATTAATAAACAACAGCTCAAATACAGAACTACATAAATGTATGTTTTTTACAGGCACACATAGCCAACATATCAATACATACACACAAACTGTCTAGGTCAAATAGATAGTTTCACATTACAGTTTTTCTCAATTGCTAAAACACAGTTTCTGAACCCTTGCTCCATTTCCTGAAAACATTAAACACAAAACCTCATCTTCAAGCACTATTTACATAACCTCTGACTCCTCTCGCAAAATGAAACATTCGCCTCAAAACAGTTTTACCTGTGTTCAAAATCAAACACTGCTCTCAAATCATAAACAAAGTGATCAAAATTATATACACTCTCAAGCAGTCAGTAAACAATACACCGAAAAATAGAAAACACATTGTTCAAAACATACAATTCTCAGGAAGAAAAATGTTCATATTTTTCCGTCATTGTCTTTTGATGAACGAAAACATGTTCTATCATAGTATCTCAAAATTGATCAGAAATGACTACTCTGCTTTGCTCTTTGCAATTAGTTTTTTGTTCTTCCTCCTTGTACCCCTATTTTTACAGTACTGTACCCTGCATCTTACAAGCTTGTCCTTTGTCTCTGTGATACTGTAATTCTTGTCCTTTGTCTCTGTGATACTGTAATTCTTGTTCTTTGTCTCTGTGATACTGTAATTCTTCTTCTTTGTTGATATGAACCTGCAGCCAGTCAAAATCTATTGAGCAGTCAGTACTGTTAATAAATGGAAAGCACAATGTTCAGGGCCATACCATTTGTCCATTGTACAGTATACAGCCTACAATGCACTGTACTACAGTATACAATACTAAAAGGGACAAAAATCAAAGGAGTAAACATGTGATCAATGTGCTTCTTCTTGTCTTTGGGCTGGGTCAGGCCAGAGCACTTCGTCAACATCACAAGCAATATTGTCCCTCCTGAGGCAACGGGGGAAGAAGCCTCTTGTGTGCCATATCCAGCCCTGACATGATTCCTCACCTATATCACCACAGGCTAAATCCATGGCTTGCAGCAGATTTACTCTGGTGTAGGGTTGTCTATCATACACTTTCCATCTCCAAGAGGAGAAAAACTCCTCAATCGGATTCAGGAAAGGCGAGTATGGAGGGAGGTACAAGTTCATAAACTGCCCATTGATGTTAAACCATTCCCTTACCTGAGCAGCTCGGTGGAAACTGACATTGTCCCACACTATCACATAGGTGGGAATAGGATTCTCATTTAGCTCTTGACCCTGCTGTTCTTGAACCTGCTGCTCAAATAAAATATCTCTTAGATTGGCAATAAATCTTAGAAGGTGCTGGGTGTTATATGGCCCGAGTGTAACATGGTAACATGGTTGCTGATAGCAGCACAGATTGTGACATTGCCACCTCGTTGACCAGGGACTTCAACAATGGCCCGCTGTCCAATCATGTTTCGGCCTCTCCTTCTCCTCTTTGTTAGATTGAAACCTGCTTCATCGACAAAGATAAACTCATGGGGTCTGTCCAAGGATTCCAAGTCAAATATTGTCTGTGTAGAAATACAATATACTGTATGTAGGATTTTGTAAGTCGTACAGAAACAGTGCTATACTGTAGAGTACAATTAGGCTTCTGATTCACATACATTGTATGTACTGAAGAGTAATGTCATTCACATAGTATGTGTTAGTACTGTAGACAATCTGGATTACAGTAAATGTTTCTGAATGTACACTTACTTGCACATACTGAACTCGCCGTTCTTTCACCCTTGGTGAGTTGCGCTCAAAAGGTACTCTGTATACTTGTTTCATTCGCATCCTGTTACGATGGAGGACACGGTCAATTGTGGAAATGCTCACATTGTCGATTCCCTGGAAGTGTGTGTTGTCTTGTATCACTCGTTCCTGGATTTCTCTGAGTCATATTGCATTATCTTGAAGGACCATGCCAACTATAACGGCCTCTTGCTCCCTAGTGAATATAGCTGTCCTTCCACCTGCATGTGGCAGCCTTGCAATTCTACAAAAAGTAGTTGTGCAGTTACAAAACATATTCATGCAGTACAATAGATACAGTGATTAACTTCACAAATGTCTATTGAAACAGCTGCATATAGTGTAGTACAGTAAATTTGCAATTACAAAAATACAGTAGTATACTGTACCTGTTCTCTTCTCTGAATGTCCTTACTATGGTGGACACAGAAAATCGGCTCAAATTGGGTTGCACTCTAAGTCCTGCTTCCCTCATTGTCAGTCCATGGACAAGAACATGGTCTATAACTGTTGCTCGAATTTCATCAGATATTTCCACTCTTTGTCTTCCTCTTCCTCTTCGTCCTCCTCTTCCTCTTTCTTGCCCTCCTCCTTCTCTTCCTCCTCGTCGCCCACCTCGCATATGCACTCGTCCTCTCACCTTGTTTCTTCTATCCATTCTCAGACTTTCTCCTTCCCACCTTCAACAACCTGTTTGCTCTCTGAACTGGCTTATATTGGTTGTGTCGCATCATTTGAAACAGGTTAAATGAATTTTTAGGGGTTGTGTACAATCAATGACATGTGTTCTCTATTTGTATTTGATTGTTGCCACTTGTGTTTACCAGTATGGGTGACATGTGCATTAGAGTGCAGAATGTGTTTTGAGAATGAGAATGTGTTTAGAGTTTTGCTGAAAAGTCTAAGTGAGATCTGCAAATTGTGTTTTACCATGTGAAGTGGTTTAAGGTATTGACAACAGACTGCATAATTAGCTAAATGAGTCCAGGCAACTGAGAACTTTGTTCAGCCAATGGGTTTTAGTGTTTTAGCAATTGAGAAGAACTGTAAACACATTAACAGATTAATGTTGCACCCCGGACCAGCTATGTGTCACAAGGTTGCTCAGAGACCGAGTGTTTGCTGATCAACAGGAGAGGAGAGAAATGAGTTTGGCTGAGGATAAGGTGTGCATGTGTGTGTGTGTGTGTGTGTGTGTGTGTGTGTGTGTGTGTGTGTGTGTGTGTGTGTGTGTGTGAGTGAGAGAGAGAGAGAGAGAGAGAGAGAGAGAGAGAGAGAGAGAGAGAGAGAGAGAGAGAGAGAGAGAGAGAGAGAGAGAGAGAGAGAGAGAGAGAGAGAGAGAGAGAGAGAGAGAGAGAGAGAGAGTTGATAGGATAGTGTTTGGCTGGGGTTGGGGTGGATGTGTCTGGTCAGTCCCTCATGTGCTCAGACCAGTCACTGGGGACCCAGACTGGCTTCTTTATGTGTCTCCCACCCTTTTAATGGATCTCATCCTCACGAATGAGGGGTGGATATCTCTTGAGAAAATCTGCCATGATGCGTTTAGTTTGGCGGATATCTTACTATGTCACAGCTGTGTTTCTGTTGGATATTGTTGAGTGTGTGTAAGTGTGCATGTGTGTGTATATATATTTATGTGTGAGGTGTGCCTGTGTGTTTTAACCATACACAGTATGTGTATGATGTACAGTGGGACATTCCAGCCCTGTCACAGGGGTCAAATGATGTGAATGTGAGCCAGCTAGCTACAGTGTATCTCTCCATCTCCCCATTTCATAAAACCTCTCAGGTTTGGAAAGGCATTGTGGTGGCGGAATTTGGGGTGAGCTGTTGTAACTTCTCAAGGTTTATGCTCTGTGCTGTGGGGAACTGTAATGAACTGCATTTCATAGACTGTTGCACCCTAACACAAGGCCATTGGGTTCTGGAACTGTTGCTTGTATAAAATAGCTGTTGTGTAACCGATATGATTGTATTATCACCTCTCTCTATACGAGGGACATCCAACCATCTCCCCTCCGAGTCCTTCCCTGATCTGTGATCAGAGAGACAGATCTCCCCTACATCTGCTTGTATTAAAGATTTACTATACCTTAAAATAGTCTCTGCCTAGATCTTTGGATCAAGCTTTCCAGAGCATGCTCCACTACTGGTATCTCCTTGCAAAAACAACGACTGACGGTACTAATGAGACGTATGTGGCAGGGACTCCAGAGAATCAAGGATTATAAAGGGAAGAGCAGCCACGTCGTGGGCACCAACGCCTTGCTCCTGGTCAAGCTAAACACCTTCTTCGCCCTCTTCGAGGTAAACACTGTGCCGCCGACACTGGCCACCGCCGCTCACGAGGACTGTGAGCTCTCGTTCTTTGTGACAGACGTCAGTTAGACATTTAAGCGTGTTAACCCTCGCAAGGCTTCCGGCCAAGATGGCATCCCAAGCCGCATCCTCAGAGCATGTGCAAATCAACTGGTTGGAGATATTCAAATTCCTCCCTATCCCAGTCTGTTGTCCCCATATGCTTCAAGATGTCCACCATTGTTCCTATACCCAAGAAAGCGAAGGTAACTGAACTAAATGACTATCACCCCATAGCACTCACTACTGTCAACAAGAAATGCTTTGAGAGGCTAGTTTAGGATCATATCACCTCCACCTTACCCAACACCCTAGGCCCACTTCAATTTGCATACCGCCCCAACAGATTGACGGATGACGCAATCACCATAGCACTGCACACTCCCCATCCCATCGGGACAAAAGGAATACCAATGTAAGAATGATGTTCATCGACTACAGCTCAGCCTTCAACACCAAGTTCATCACTAAGCTCGGGGCCCCGGGTCTGAACGCCACCCTGTGCAACTGGGTCCTGGACATCCTGACGGGTCGACCCCAGGTGGCAACAACACCTTCGCTACTCTGATCCTCAACAGGGGGCCCCACAAGGGTGCGTGCTCTGCCCCCTCCTGTACTCCCTGTTCACCCATGACTGCATGACCATTCACATCTCCATATTAGTCATCAAGTTTGCAGACGACACAACAGTGGTAGGCCTGATTACCAACAACGACAAGACAGCCTACAGGGAGGAGGTGAACGTCAACAAACTCTCTCAACGTCAACAAAACCAAGGAGCTGATCGTGAACTTCAGGAGCAGCAGAGAGAACACGCCCCCATCCACGTCAACGGGGCTGCAGTAGAGAGGATGAAAAGCTTCAAGTTCCTCGGTGTGCACATCACTGACAATCTGAAATGGTCCACCCACACAGACAGTGTGGTGAAGAAGGCGAAACAGCGAGGCAGGAGGCTGAAGAAATTAGTCTTTGCCCGTAAGACTCTCACGAACTTCTACAGATGTACCACTGAGAGCATCCTGTCAGGCTGTTTCACGGCAACCGCAGGGCTCTCCAGAGGGTGGTACGATCAGCCCAATGAATGAGGAAAACCATAAGATCGTCAAGGACCTCAGCCACCCAAGCCATGGCCTGCTTACCCCGCTACCATCTAGAAGGCGGAGACAGTAGAGTTGCATTAAAGCTGTGACGAGAGACCGATACAACAACTTCTACTGTATCTAAAGGCCAGCAGACTGTTAAATAGTTACCACTAACCGGCCTCCGCCCAGTACCCTGCCCTGAACTTAGTCACTATTACTAGCTGGACACCACCCGGTACTCTACTCTGCACCTTAGAGACTGCTGCCATATGTACATAGTCATTGAACACTGGTCACTTAAATGTTTACATACAGTTTTACACACTTTATATGTACAGTGCCTTGAGAAACTATGCATACCCCTTGACTTATTCCATATGTTGTTGTGTTACAGCCTGAATTAAAAATGTATTAAATAGATTTTTTTTCCGCCCATCTACTCACAATAATGACAAACTGAAAACATGTTTTTAGAAATGTTTGCACATTTATTGAAAAGGAAATACAGAAATGTCTCATTTATATAAGAAGCACCTTTGGCTGCGATTACAGATGTTAATACTTTTTGGGTAAGTCTCTTAGAGCTTTGCACACCTGGATAGTATTCTTTCAAAAATTCTTCAAGCTCAGTCAAGTTGATTGTTGATCATTGCTAAACAGCGATTTTCAAGTCTTTCCATAGATTTTCAAGGTGATTTAAGTCAAACTGTAACTAGGCCACTCAGGAACATTCAACGTCGTCTTGGTTAGCAACTCCAGTGTAGATTTGATTCTATGTTTTAGGTTATTGTCCTGCTGAAATGTGAATATGTCTCCCAGTGTCTGTTGGAAAGCAGACTGAACCAGATTTTCCTCTAGGATTTTGCCTGTGTTTATAGCTGTATTCCGTTTCTTTTTATCCTAAAAAACTCCCTTGTCCTTTCCGACGACAAGCATACCCATAACATGATGCAGCCACCACCATGCTTGAAAATATGAAGAGTGGTACTCAGTAATGTGTTGTGTTGGATTTGCCCCAAACATCGCACTTTCTATTCAGGACAATAATGTAATTTCTTTGCCACATTTTTTACTTAAGTGCCTTGTTGCAAACGGGATGCATTTTTTTGAATATTTTTATTCTGTACAGGCTTCCTTCTTTTCATTTAGATTAGTATTGCAGAGTAACTACAAAGACCACGTTTACATGCACACCAATAAACCGTTATTATTCAGGATACTCAAGTATTCTGTTTTTGATTTGACGCATATACACATCATATCCTGTTTACAATAACCCCAAAAAGCTTGTATCCCGGTTATGAGAAACCCGGATAAGATCCTTGGGCTATGCTAATCTAAGACGGGATACTGTGGCATGTAAACATCTTATCACGTTTACTGTTGTGTTTGTGGTCTGCAAAGACTGTTTCACATACCATGTTTGTTGTGTGATGATGTTTTCATCTGATTGTCAAGCAAATCACTTCATAAAGTAGGATACCTGGGCAGTTCGCTCCACCACAATAATTCCATAATGATTTAGCCTACTATAATTAATTTACTATAATTTACTACTGGCCATTTGTTTGTCAACTATAGTTTGATACATGCAGCTTCTCTTCTGTCATAACTTGTTAATCTAGAAGCATAAATTAAGTAGTGCTCACCAGAATAATGTCTTACATCGATAGAATGAATGCATTAGTAATCAGCGGTAAAGTTGTCTGTTTCGTTTAAGGCCGGGGAGAAAACTCCAAAACAGTGGAAAGGTTGGTCCTGTGCAAAATGTCCAAATGTCATCAGTTTGACCGGTTTTAAGGAAATTAAAGCTGAGAAAACCAAACACGTTTCTGATAAGACTTCAGTTTGTCTTAGGTACATACTGTATTTTATGTGGTTGTAATACTGTCTGCTTGCATAACAGTGTCAAAGACAACACATTACACACTCATTCGCATGCTGAAATAAATAAATCATATTTCTCCATTCCTGTTACTGAGACAAAATTAACAATTATTTTATAATTTCACTGCAGCAAATGCATAGCCTAATTCTGCAGGAGTTAATATTATATTACTCTACATGTGAGAAGTTATAGGCCTACTGTCATTGTCTATATTTCAGTTACTGTTCCATTTAATCCATAATTAAATTAGGAATATTCTGTTTATTCATGGATACAATGATACTCATGAGAAGGATATAAAAGACGCATGTAAACTGCTTATCCCGAATAAGACCTTAAACGGGATATGAGCTACTATCCGGAATACTGTACACACGTCAATGTGGTCAATGTTGTCTATGCATCCTCAGTTTTCTCATATCACAACCATTCAACTCTGTAACCATTGGCCTCATGGTGAAATCCCTTTGACATTATGGGGTGTTGTGTGTATAGTTCAGTAATACATGTTTTATTCAAGTTGTAACACAACAAAATGTGGACAAACTAAATCGTTTCTGAAGGCACCGCATTTACTGTATCTAGTCAAGGCTCATCCTAACTACTGCTGCACACACCTTTTCTATTCCTATACTGTCCATACACACCATCGTGTACATGTATTCTGAGTGTACAAAACATTAGGAACACCTGCTCTTTTCACCACCGACCAGGTGAATCCAAGTGAAAGCTATGGTCCTTTATTGCTATTACTTGTTAAATCCACCTCAATCAGTGTAGGTAAAGGGGAGGAGACAGGTCAAATGAAGGATTGTTAAGCCTTGAGACAATAGAGACATGGATTGTGTGCCATTCGGAGGGTGAATGGGCAAGACAAAAGATTTAAGTGCCTTTGAACGGGGTACGGTAGTAGGTGCCCAGCACACAGGTTTGAGGGTGTCAAGAACTGCAACGCTGCTGAGGTTTTCACGCTCAACGGTTTCCCGTGTGTATCAAGAATAGTCCACCACCCAAAGGACACCCAGCCAACTTGACAAAACTGTGGGAAGCATTGGCGTCAACATGGGCTAGCATCCCTGTGGAATGCTTTCGACACCTTGTAGAGTCCATGTCCCGATGAACTGAGGCTGTTCTGAGCGAAAAAGGGGTGCAACTCAATATTAGGAAGGTGTTTTTAATGTTTTGTACACTCAGAGTATATTTCTATTCCGGACTCTGACATTGCTCGTTCTTTTTATTTTTGGGATTAGTGTGTATTGTTTTGTATTGTTAGGTATTACCGTACTATTGGAGCTAGAAACAAAAGCATTTTGCTGCACCTGCAATAACATCTGCAAAATAACTGTCCAATGTCTGGGCGGGTGCAGGCGCTGGGGGCTGAGCTGGACACATTGATCCCCATTCCCAACTAAAGGTTAACCATGTCAGGGTAGTGGTCAGATTAAGTTCCATATATATTAGGCATCATGGCATCACGCTGTGTATAATCAGACATCTATTTGCTGCAGTTATTTTGTCCTTAGCTGACCTTCCGGTTAAGTTGTAGTGGCGGCAGGTAGCCTAGTGGTTAGAGTGTTGGACTAATAACCGAAAGGTTGCAAGATCAAATCCCCGAGCTGACAAGGTAAAAATCTGTTGTTCTGCCCCTGAACAAGGCAGTTAACCCACTGTTCCTAGGCTGTCTTTGAAAATAAGAATTTGTTCTTAACTGACTTGCCTAAAAATGTATTTCTACTTTCCCCCCTCTGAAATGAGAACTTGACATGCTCTTCTCAATGGCCAGCTGATACAAGCATTCCTACAGCTCTATGCTGATGTTGATTCATATTGTGAATCAGTACAGTTAAACTCTCTGTGCCAATTTGGAATGGTATTTCCCCAAAAAAGAAAGGCCCTGTCAAAATGAGACATTTCCTTCGGTGATAAAAGCACCTGATCCTAGGCTAGCAAACTGACAGCCTATATTGTGTTCCTGATGAAAGATCTCTTTTATAATCTGTTCTCTTCTCCACCCTCCACACTGCAACTACAGATTTGTTGAAACAAACTGAGGGTCTGAGAGGTTGCTTTCTCAGGGCTAAACAGAGTGAGAACACAGCCAGACAGTTCTAGACTCCCCTGACTCTGCAGATATCCCGCCTGCACTTTAGCAGCCGTTGTTCCCGCCTCATTGACTCCATGCTTTAGAAAACTGAGATTGGCCGATTGGGATTCTGTTCTACGCCTTATTGTTTGGCCTCATGACTACAGTGTAACATTTTTGGAGCCCAAGAGATTCCACTTAGAACTCTATGGATTTCCCCATTGATTTCAATCATTATATGCATCTCTACTGTCATTAAAGGTTCAGAGGTGTCCATATGGTGACTGTTATTGTATAGTCAAGGGAGTGAATGACATTGCCATTTAAATGAATTCATATTTGTCTCCTGAACCAATCGTTATTATTATAAAGCAGTGCCATGTATCAACTAAAATGTTCATAAAGGACAATACATATCCTTATCTGTTGTAGTACATTACCACTATCCAATAACCAGCAAAATGCCAATTTTCTCCATCAACTCCTAGGTTAAAAAAAATCCCTGCACCCATTTCCATACAGGGTACCAGGGGAGGGTCTCAGATAGACACTACGTAGACATCTGTTCTGTAGCTGTGGAAAGGTTTCTTGCCAGAGGTTATCCTGCCCTGCTCTCTCAGGCCAGATGTTGAGTCTACACTGCCGAGAGATAAGCTCTGAGTCAACATCAACAGGCCAACAGGGAACACAGTCCCAGAGAAACAGGAAGTTGGTAAACATTCCTTCCTAATGGGAAACTCCTGAGCATGGGTGGCCATGATGTAAACACTTCATTTGTAAATCTGGAGGTGCCAGAACAAAAAGTGAGCGCGAGAAGGGGCTGACCTGGGAGCTCTGAGGTACAGGAAAATCCCCTTCATATTAAAGCATTGCATGCATATCATCCCATGTGAATAGGGGTCTAGACTAGAGCAGTAGAGTAGAGGCGCTTTTATTTATTTTTTAAAATAAATTTGATCCCCTTTTCTCCCCAATTTTCGTGGTATCCAATCGCTAGTAATTACTATCTTGTCTCATCGCTACAACTCCCGTACGGGCTCGGGAGAGACGAAGGTCGAAAGCCATGCGTCCTCCGTAGCACAACCCAACCAAGCCGCACTGCTTCTTAACACAGCGCGCCTCCAACCCGGAAGCCAGCCGCACCAATGTGTCGGAGGAAACACCGTGCACCCGCCCCCCTCGGTTAGCGCGCACTGCGCCCGGCCCGCCACAGGAGTCGCTGGAGCGCGATGAGACAAGGATATCCCTACCGGCCAAACCCTCCCTAACCCGGACGACGCTAAGCCAATTGTGCGTCGCCCCACGGACCTCCCGGTCGCGGCCGGCTGCGACAGAGCCTGGGCGCGAACCCAGAGACTCTGGTGGCGCAGCTAGCACTGCGATGCAGTGCTCTAGACCACTGCGCCACCCGGGAGGCCTGAGGCGCTTTTATAAACGCATTTCATGCAATTCGATGTCATTTTGGCTGCATGCTGTTCACTGACAGATTTTCACAGTGCTCCCGACTGTAGGCAATGCCTTGTGATTGGTCTACGCACAATCCATAGCTAGGCTATTTTAAAACAAATAAGCTATTGATCCTCTGTGGGTAAATTATAGATCTACTCCTGATGTTGTATTCGGAATTATTTCATTTATTTATGAACATACGGCAGTAATTCTATAGCACCAATCGGAATCCATGCTTCAAGATTGTTTTGATCATGCGGACTGGGATATGTTCCGGGTAACCTCTGACAATAATATCGACGAATACACAGATACGGGTGACTGAGTTTATCAGGAAATGTATAGGAGATGTTGTACCCACTGTGAATATTGAAACATACCCAATTCATAAACCGTGGATAGATGGCAGCATTTGCGCAAAACTGAAAGCGCGAACCACCGCATTTAACCCCGGCAAGGTGACTGGGAATATAGCTCCGTAAAATGATCAAACAGGCAAGACATCAGTACAGAGACAAAGTGGAGTCGCAATTCAACGGCTCAGAGACAAGACTTATGTGGCAGGGACTACAGACAATCACGGATTACAAAGGGAAAACCTGACACGTTGCGGACACCGACGTCTTGCTCCCGGATAAGCTAAACATATTTTTCACTCGCTTTGAGGATAACACTGTGCTATGCGGCCAGCTACCAAGGACTGTGGGCTCTCCTTCTCCGTGGCCGACGTGAGTAAGACATTTAAGTGTGCTAACCCTCGCAAGGCTGCCGGCCCAGACGGCATCCCTAGCCGCGTCCTCAGAGCATGCTCAGATCAGCTGACTGTAGTGGTTATGGACATATTCAATCTCTCCCTATCCCAGTCTGCTGTCCCTACATGCTTTAAGATGTCCACCGTTGTTCCTGTACCCAAGAAAGCAAAGGTAACTGAACTAAATGAATATTACTGCACTGTTGGAGCCAAAAACACAAGAATTTCGCTACACCCGCAATAACATCTGCTAAACATGTGTATGTGACCAATAACATTTTATTTGTACCCAAGAAAGCAAAGGTAACTGAACTAAATGGCTATCACCCCGTAGCACTCACTTCTGTCATCATGAAGTGCTTTGAGAGACTAGTCAATGATCATATCACCTCTACCTTACCTGACAACCTAGACCCACTTCAATTTGCTTACCTCCCCAATAGGGGCGGCAGGTAGCCTAGTGGTTAGAGTGTTGGGCCAGTAACTGAACAAGGCAGTTCAGGGACTGTTCCTAGGCCATCATTGTAAGTAAGAATTTGTTCTTAACTGACTTGCCTAGTTAAATAAAGGTTAAATAGAAAATACATTAAAAAAATAGGTCCACAGACAATGCAATTGCCATCACGCTGCCCTATCCCATCTGGACAAGAGGAATACCTATGTAAGAATGCTGTTCATTGACTATAACTCAGCCTTCAACACCATAGTACCCTCCAAGCTCATCATTAAGCTTGGGGCCCAGGGTCTGAACCCCGCCCTGTGCAGCTGGGTCCTAGACATCCTGATGGGCCGACCCCCAGGTGGTGAAGGTAGGAAACAACACCTCCACTTTGCTGATCCTCAACAAAGGGGCTCCACAAGGGTGCGTGTTCAGCCCGTTCCTGTACTCCTTGTTCACCCATGACTGCGTGGCCACGCATGCCTCCAACTCAATCATCAAGTTTGCAGATGACACAACAGTAGTAGGCCTGATTACCAACAACAACGAGACAGCCTACAGGGAGGAGGTGAGGGCCCTGGGAGTGTGGTGCCAGGAAAATAACCTCTCACCCTTCGCCAACAAAATGAAGGAGATGATCGTGGACTTCCGGAAACAGCAGAGGGAGTACATCGACAGGAGAAGGAGAAGGTGGAAAGCTTCAAGTTCCTCAGCATACATATCAATGACAAACTGAAATGGTCCACCCACACAGAGTGTGGTGAAGAAGGCGCAACAGCACCTCTTCAACCTCAGGAGGCAGAAGAAATTTGGCTTGGCACCTGAAACCGTCACAAACTTTTACAGATACACAATTGAGATTATCCTGACGGGCTGTATCACCGCCTGGTACAGCAACTGCACCGCTCCAGAGGGTGGTGCAGTCTGCCCAACGCATCACCGGGAGCAAACTACCTGCCCTCCAGGACACCTACAGCACCAGATGTCATAGGAAGGCCAAAAAGTTCATCAAGGACATCAACCACCTGAGCCTGTTCACCCTGCTATCATCCAGAAGGCGAGGTCAGTACAGGTGCATCAAAGCTGGGACCGAGAGACTGAAAAACAGCTTCTATCTCAAGCACCTTAGAGGCTGCTGCCTAGGTATACATAGACTTGAAATCACTGGCCACTTTAATAATTGGAACACTAGTCACTTTAGTAATGTTTACATATTTTGCACTACTCATCTCATATGTATATACTGTATTCTACTCTATCCTACTCTATTTTAGTCTATGCCGCTCTCACATTGCTCGTCCCAAATATTTATATATTCTGTATCCATCCCTTTACTTTAAAATTGTGTGTGTGTTGTGTGTATTGTTGTGAAATTGTTAGATATTACTTGTTAGATATTGTTGCACACTAGAAACACAAGAATTTCGCTACACCCGCAATAACTTCTGCTAAACATGTGTATGTGACCAATAAAATGTTATTTGATTTTGATTTGAACTTTGGCAAATTTATTCCAATTTATCAGGGGTGCTGCAGCACTTGTCCAGCACCCTTCCCATGGGAAGGGGACTTCATCAGTTATTTCAAAATAAATGATGAAGTGCAACGCTGGAGAGATGAGAGTTGCAGGCTCATGTCTATCAGAGTAGAGAAAGGGAGAGAAATCATAGAAAGTTCATCTCATTCTGGTTATGTGAGTGATACAGGCAGGCTTTTCTCTCACACAACAGCAACTGCCACGAGGTGGTCTCTAGGCTACAATGTTGCGCAAATCATAAAACTGAGCTGGCCCAAACCAAATCAATTCTTAGAATATCAGGCGCGGGCTGAAAATTAACGTTTTCACATTAGTCTACGTATTTTTAAGGGGCATCAGAATTACAGAGGAGGCGACTCGGATTAGAAACAGTGAAAATTATGTTTCATGTCAGGAGACATACCGGATACTGGCAAATAGGTTCCGGAACGAAACAGTCCACACCTGAGAGGTGGATCCGGCTCAAAAATAAGCAATACGTCAGGGTGTTTGATGCTGAGTTAAATTTCAAGAAGTAGGGTGCTTTCGTAAATTCACTCTGGCTATCTACTCCGATTTCAGAGCCAGAGCGCAGGATAACTGATTCATTTACGAACCTCAACACCCATTGAATATGGCCGGTGTCAGTAAAGTCGGCAAAAGGCGTAATTAAGTTGTTGCCAGCAGCAGTTACAGTCACCAACGCGCTAGATAACATGAAAACACCCTAACCAGCTCTGCTAGGGTGAGTACAATTTGTGTATAGAAGTAGCTAGCAAGCTAGCCGACGTTAGCGTGGGTGCTTGACTGTCGTTGTGAGGTCCGAACGCTCGGATCAACCCTACTCTTCGGCCACAGCATCCAGTGTGCGCTCTGAACACTCGAGAACAAAACGCTCTGAATTTATGAATGGACAACTGACAATGCTCTGATTTTACGAATGCCCAGAGCGCACTCTGGCTTTCCAGATTGAATTTACGAACACACCCGTATCTAAAATAGGGACTCTTTTGATTATTTGTTGTTGTTGTTGTTGCCATGACTCCACCTTTAATGACTACTGGTGAGTATTGAACGATGATACATACTTGTGCTGCCACACTATTCGTCGAGAAACTATTCCTTAGCTTGTGTGTAGTATGTAACTAATATAACATTACATAGTCCTAAAAAAAAATATCAGTGGGATTAGGGAATTATTTAGTTCATTTTTACTTGACAGTTTGCATCATCAGTCTTGTTTCTACCATTACGTGTTGGCGACACTGTAATCCTATGGGACAGATTTACCTGCTACGGCCCTGTCCTCTCCCCTCTTCCTCCATTCCTGCCGGATATTATTTTACCATCAGTGAGGGGAGATGGGGTGTCAGGGGCGCGTCTTGGCAGGAAGAGGAAAAACATGACATGCCGCACAGCTGTGTCTACACCAAGGGAGACCCGCCCGCCATGAAAACAGCCAGTTGAGATGTGTTCATAATCTCTGACTACCCTAGTCACACACAGGGCCGGGTTAGAGGGATGGAGTGAATGGCTTGAAGTGGCCGTAACGTTGCAGGCTAACTCAGTGCTGCTGCCTCTTATTGGTTAACTCACGTTGAAGGCAGACCGGGGTACTGCAGGCTGCCATTAGCAACTAAATTATCCCAAAAACTACTTCTGTGTGCGATTTTAAAATAATCGGTTCAAGGACATACATCTGGTTTATTAGAAATTACTATTGGTAACATGATTGTCTTTGAATGTTTTATTTATGTACACGAAGATGAACAATGAAGATCGGCATTTCCTGTTTTCTGTCAACAATGCCTGCAGTACCGCGGTCGGCCTTGAACTTCCGAGAGGGGGCAGTCGTTCGTTTGTCTCACATGGGTGGGTTCCTCTGGTCCTCCCGCACAGTAAATACAAAACTCAGCTCCACCCCAGCCCAGACACATCTGTCCAGTAAAATATAGATGGCCTCTCTCCAAACGTTGTCACACCTCTACAGAAAAATTACCTGTTGAAATCATGTTTAAATCATGCAGAGATTTCTCAATATGGAGCAAGATTCCTGCCAATATTACTTTCATTGATGATACAAAAGATAACAGTAGAGAGACGGATTTACAGACAGAATGTTCATCTGCTTTTATGTGTTCTAAGCTATGGTGCCGGAGAATACTGTCATTCTAATAAGCTATGGCTCTACTGTGTACTGTGATTGTAATACTGCCTCTCTACTGTCATATACTGTTTATACTCCTCTTCTGGACAAAGGCATATCTGTATAAAGTCAGAGTTGTTGATTAGACTGTCCCCAGGCATGGCCTTGCTTTTGTCTAGTGTCTGGGACACATTGGCACTTGGTTTGAGGGCACATTCATAATCTCACTAACGGCCTTGGATTAATATTTTCCATTCGGGGGGGGGGGGGGGGGGGGGGGGTCACATGGGTGTCTTGTGATTACTGGGAGGGGTGTGTAAATGGTGGCAGATATCTGTTGACCAACCATGTAGATAAATTGACAGAAAGTGCTATATCCAAAAGTACAGGCTGAATATAGCTTGGGCGTGTAGATATCACGGTGGGCTGAGCAATATTTTACTCTCTTATCTTACAAACTGTCTATAAAGAGACTGCAAATAATAAACTTGGCGGTTTTCCTATCAATCTTAACCTGTCTGGCACTTGGTTATCACGACCAACACAGAGAGACAGCTGTCGGATGTTTTCTTTGCCCCACCCAAACAGTGAAAGACAAAACTGTGTGAAGTGATGTCATTACTACTGCTTATGCAAACCAGCTGTGTGACCTTATTGGCTGTATGGGATTTACAGCGGTGTTGAGCTTAAAAAAAAAAAAATTCCCCCAGCCATAACCTTGCCTGTATACAGTCGTGGCCAAAAGTTTTGAGAATGACACAAATATTAATTTTCACAAAGTCTGCTGCCTCAGTGTCTTCTCCGGACAAGCTTTTTTCCGAATGCCCCAAACAATCGGAAAGGGGATTCATCAGAGAAAATGACTTTACCCCAGTCCTCAGCAGTCCAATCCCTGTACCTTTTGCAGAATATCAGTCTGTCCCTGATGTTTTTCCCGGAGAGAAGTGGCTTCTTTGCTGCCCTTCTTGACACCAGGCCATCCTCCAAAAGTCTTCGCCTCACTGTGCGTGCAGATGCACTCACACCTGCCTGCTGCCATTCCTGAGCAAGCTCTGTACTGGTGGTGCCCCGATCCCGCAGCTGAATCAACTTTAGGAAACGGTCCTGGCGTTTGCTGGACTTTCTTGGGCGCCCTGAAGCCTTCTTCACAACAATTGAACCGCTCTCCTTGAAGTTCTTGATGATCCGATAATGTTTGATTTAGGTGCAATCTTACTGGCAGCAATATCCTTGCCTGTGAAGCCCTTTTTGTGCAAAGCAATGATGACTGCACGTGTTTCCTTGCATGTAACCATGTTTGACAGAGGAAGAACAATGATTCCAAGCACCACCCTCCTTTTGAAGCTTCCAGTCTGTTATTCAAACTCAATCAGCATGGCAGTGTGATCTCCAGCCTTGTCCTCGTCAACACTCACACCTGTGTTAACGAGAGAATCACTGACATGATGTCAGCTGGTCCTTTTGTGGCAGGGCTGAAATGCAGTGGAAATGTTTTTGGGGGGATTTAGTTCATTTGCATGGCAAAGAGGGACTGAAATTAATTGCAATTAATCTGATCACTCTTCATAACATTCTGGAGTATGTGCAAATTGCCATCATACAAACTGAGGCAGCAGACTTTGAAAATTAATATTTGTGTCATTCTCAACTTTTGGCCACGACTGTACATTCCCTCCAACACAGCAGACGACAACATTCCCTCCAACACAGCAGACGACAACATTCCCTCCAACACAGCAGACGACAACATTCCCTCCAACACAGCAGACGACAACATTCCCTCCAACACAGCAGACGACAACATTCCCTCCAACACAGCAGACGACAACATTCCCTCCAACACAGCAGACGACAACATTCCCTCCAACACAGCAGACGACAACATTCCCTCCAACACAGCAGACGACAACATTCCCTCCAACACAGCAGACGACAACATTCCCTCCAACACAGCAGACGACAACATTCCCTCCAACACAGCAGACGACAACATTCCCTCCAACACAGCAGACAACAACATTCCCTCCAACACAGCAGACGACAGACCGAGTGAAGTCAACTGAGGGTATCCAGTGGATACATGTAGTTATGGTTAAGAGGCCTACAACTTTTTTCTTTACCCTGGGAATTAGATGAAAATGTCCATTTATAAAAACATTATTTTATTTTCCAAACTTGATTCCTATCTTGAACTTTAGGATGCTAGTAGAATTAAAAAAGTAATTTTGGGATGTTAAAAATATAGAACATTTCTGAAAAGTAGAAATGAAAGTAAGGTAACACTTATGTGCTCAAATGTTTTTTTTAAATGGCAAATTCCTCCAGTTAGATAAAACAAAAACAGTGATGTAATGTTATGCATAATGGAAATTGTAATATTCCCCTTAGTTCCTGATTTTAAGGGTAGACTATATGGATTCATCTACTTGTAGAGGTCTATAAACAAGAAATCACCCTGCTATGCATGCCGAGTGTACTTTTAAACAATAGATTGGGCTGTGTTTTAAATGCAGTTCTGCTAAAATGTATTGCCAAGCATTGAGCAACATGTATATATTTTTTATTTATTTAACTAGGCAAGTCAGTTAAGAACAAATTTCTTATTTACAATGACGGCCTAGGAACAGTGGCTTAACTGCCTTGTTCAGGGGCAGAACGACATATTTTTACCTTGTCAGCTCGGGGATTCAATCTAGCAACCTTTCGGTTACTGGCCCAACACTCTAACCACTAGGCTACCTGCGTATATGGGCAACTAGGCTAAAGACATGTTTCAGACACACTAAAAGAGACCCAAACAATACCTTAACCTCAGAATTCATATGACTTAAAATTAAACAAAAAGAAGCTGCAAGTACTTTCTGTGTGTGATCACTCCTTCCTATACATTATGTCTGCATGGCAAGCTGGTGAAAATGATTTCTGTGGCTTAGAACAAAGCAAGTGTGAGTACACGAGTCACAAAAACATGATATAACAGAAGCATATTATATAACATTGTTCAATATAATACTGTATGTATTAAGTGTCTAATTCTATACCATTACAAAAGGTCTTGAAAATATCATAATACTGATTTATTTTAAAGGATTGGAACACCTGACCTCTTTATATACACTACACTGTGCCCCAGACATTATACAAATCATTCTGGTATGGTTTTCAGCAGTTGCCATGGTGACACTGTGTGGATCTTCTTTTTCTACCTCCTGTCAGATCATTGGCTGATCAGGGTTCAGCTTGCAGTAATGAAGGGGAGAAATATTTCCTGCTTCATCTCCTACAGATTGGCAGTGAGATTAAGCACCAAAAGAGGACCCATCTTCTCGCCACTACTAGGGGACCTAACTCCCTAAGCCATCACCTTGTCTACTCGTTTTACAAAATTGAGAAAAAAAAATAAATGTATAGCTGGCGCACACACGCAAAAACACGCACGCAGACAGTCTTGCGCACACACAAAATTGCTAGCTCAAATACACACCCATACACAAAAAACAAGCACAAACACACAAGCATGCACAAAGATGAACAAACAAGCTCAGAGCGCTCCTTTATTCCACTCAGAACTTTGTAAACAGATTTAAGGATGTTAGTTTTTTTTTGCGATCAACTAAGGTCTAAGGACAAATTTGAATTGAACGTGAAGCTTTGCTTCTATTTATGGTTAACGGATTTTTGGAAGGAAGCTTTAAACCTGATGACGTGCAGGCAGGGCAGATGACGTGGTTGATGGGACCCCAGCTGCCGTCCTGGAGCCAGTGGGGATTAACAACGTAAAACCCTCCCTCCCCACCCAGTCCTGCCTCGGCCCAACCTCCAGGCCTGAATGACGAAAGCATCCAAGGGACAGGGATACAGCCCTCGGCATCATTATTATCATCATCATTCACATTAGTATCAAGCCTTATCATCATCAATCTTATCTGTCTTTACCATGGAGTTGTATGTAGCCGAAGTGGGGGACATGGAGAGTCTGAAGGAGTGTTTATGTGGGGGTTATTGGGGTTATGAGGGGCAGTTTTCGTCCTTGATGTCCACTGTAGGATGGGGTCGCTGGAGTTCTGCCGTGTTCTGAGGGGAAGGGTTGGTGTTGGAGGGGTGGGGGGTAAGTTTCCTTCTTCTCCAAGGGTTCTAGGGGGGTCTTCACAGCTCTGTGTCTGCCAAGTTGGTGGTGGAGTGGCCGTTGGTGGGAGGGGGCTGGGTCTTGGCGGCCTCTTGGGAATCACCGTTAGCAGGCTTCTCCCGGGTCTCCAGGGGGTTGAGAGGAGCCACAGACACCAGGGTGTTCCCCTGGTTCTCCTCATCCACTGGGTACGCATCCTCAGCCTGGGCAAACACAAACACGATCAACATAACATGCTGCTGGACTATTACAAACAAACATGGATGGATATATTTAACAATATGCTACTGTATACAGTACACACCACCAATTTTGAATGTTACAATCTATTCCAGTGATAATTAGATTCTAAGTATCAAAAACCCTTAGAGGAGTTGAGCTGCAGTTGGGTTTGAGCTCCAGTAGTGACTGAAGTAAAGCAGTGACGTCCGCAATATGGCTCTACTCTCTGGGTTTCTCTCTAAGGCACATACCAGGTGATGGTCTTTATCATGTGACCTCAGTGGTCTTAAAAAAAACAGCTGTAGCTCTTTGGCAAGGAGATGAAACCATTGCACGCACATACACAGCTGTATAGATCTCATTATATAGGGCGTGTGCTGCTGGAACTCACAGTGTTGCTGTAAGTTCTCCCGAGTGGTGCATCGGTCTAAGACACGGCATCTCAGTGCTAGAGGAGTCACTACAGACACCCTGGTTCGAATCCAGGCTGTATCACAACCGGCTGTGATTGGGAGTCCCAAAGAGCAGCGCACAATTGGCCCAGCGTCGTCCAGGTTTGGCCGGTGTAGGCCGTCATTGTAAATAAGAATTTGTTCTTAACTGACTTGCCTAGATCATTTATTTCATTTTTTTTTTTTTAAGTTCCTCTGTGACAGTTTGCCAGAACTTTCCAAATTACAAGGCTGGCAACAATTCCTCTAAAATAAAGTGTTTTGATTATTTTCCCATTTTGATTTGTATCAGTGTTAGAAATATCATGAAACAGAAAAACCTGCCTGCAAAAATGTGTGTATTATATTTTTGGGGAATGTACAATTTTATTGAAAGCACCGAGCTTTGCATGTTGAATTAATGGAACACAGGTCAGTGAAAACATTGTTTGAAATCACACAATGCTAAAAACTCCATTACACCATTAGCTGTACAGTGTACCATCTACATCAAATCATTGACAACTTAACCCGGTGGAGCTGCAGCTAAGGGGATAGGGCACATCTGGCCTATGCTCAAGGTTAATCAGTGCTGCAATACAATACAGTACAACTAATGGGTACCACCCTAAGGTCATACACGAATGAGATCTAGGGTAGCCTACATATTGCAACTAGAATCTAGATGCATTGAAACAACGGTCAACCACAACAGTAAATAGGTGAATAGCCCTACGTGTACATACTGTACTACCTCAATCAGCCTGACTAACCGGTGTCTGTATGTAGCATCGCTACTGTATATAGCCTGTCTTTTTACTGTTATTTTATTTCTTTACTTACCTATTGTTCACCTAACACCTTTTTTGCACTATTGGTTAGAGCCTGTAAGTAAGCATTTCACTGTAAGGTCTACACCTGTTGTAGTCGGCGCAAGTGACAAATTTGATTTGATTTGACTAAGTAAATAGCCTAACAACGATGACTGACCAGCCTCATGCCCTTGGCGTTGTGTCTGCAGTGTTTCTTCAGACAGTAGCCTCCGATGAGGGCAGCAGCCAGCAGCAGGCCAGTGATGAGCAGAGACACCAGCACGGTGGAAGAGTGTTTACCCCACTGAGGAGCTGCCTCCACCACACCCAGCTACAGAGATAAAAAGAAATCGAGAGAACGAACAAATGAGAAAGAGAATGAACAAACGAGAAAGAGAACGAACAAACGATAAATAAATAAATAAATAGAGAGACAGAGATGACTGGTTAATACTGAGTTATATAATCATAGTGACCCTACTGCAAATCTGTTATATTTAACTTATTTTTCCGTTAGACTTTCAAACATACAAAAAACACAGAACATCTAAAGAAGTGAAAAGGCTTTTATCAGTTGGCAGCCATATTGGATTTCGCAGGAAAAGTTGCCTTTCAAAGAGTGGTGGGTAGATGGACCAGAAACTTGCAAAATGTGCCACCAACAAGTTAGCTAGCTAACTAAAAAAGATTGGCAGATGAAGACGGATGCTGAAAGCAGTCAAAGAAGGAGACATTTACGAGATAGACGGTAGATTTTTTTGCTTGCTTGCAGGGATGTTAGCTTCGTACACAATCTTGTCATCAGCAGTGTAGATGTAAAGCTAAACTAATTGTGAATTCAGTAAGGTGTACATTATGAAGACATGGACAGTTTTTAAATTGGTGACCTTGATAGCCAGCGGCAATGAATCGGTGACCTTGCTAGCCAGCGGCAATGAATTGGTGACCTTGCTAGTCAGCGGCAATGCAGCAAATACATTTTTCCAAAAATAAAAGACATGCAGTTAGCTACTCTGCTCATGAATCTAGGATTGCTTGCTAGCTAGCCAATGTGCTAACCTAGATCCCACCAGATCTCTTGCCAATTGAACTCCATTGCTGATTGTATTTTTTTTTTAACCCTTATTTTACCAGGTAAGTTGACTGAACACATTCTCATTCACAGCAACGACCTGGGGAATAGTTACAGGGGAGAGAAGGTGGGATGAATGAGCCAATTGGAAACATGGCATGACAATAATGATAGCAATAACAGTCTTAACCTTAGCCTCACTCATTGGCATGACAATGAGTGACAAGAAGTTGACATGATTAGTTCAGGCACATTTCAATATGGCTGTTCAAGTGATTAAAGTGAATGGGCTCAATAACTGTATCTAGGAGGGGACCAAGGTAGAGTTTGTAACCTAGACAGGGATACACAGGACAAGACAACATCACAGAGAGAGGGGGGAGGAGGGACTCTCGCCAGTGTTGTGATCACAGGGCTGTGTCAGTTGGTAGAGACGTCATTGGGGTGAAGGGAACTCTGGGAAGCTGGGGGAGATTCCTCACCCTGGTGACGGGACTGTTCACTCCCGGGTTTTATATTAAATCAAAGTGATTTGGAAGTGGGGTTTCCCTTCCCCTTGTGTTTCCCTTCCCCGTTTGGTTCTTTATACTCTCTCTGTCTCTCCTATAAACAAATTGCTATTGCGGTTGCTATGAAACAACTAACTAAAGCCGTCATGGCACTCGTGTCACAGTACATTCAGAGTCGTGTATAAAAGATAGTATAACATGAATAAATACAGTATTGAACACTCCATCTCTAGTGCTAACAGGGATCATACCTGGCCCTTGATGTCATGGCTGTTCAGGCTCTCTGACAATTCTTTGACTCCACCTGTTAGGGGAGAGACAAATGGCAGTTGTGAAAAAGGCACCTTTCAAATTCCAATAATCAAATACTCTTATCATTCAAATATTCAAAGCCCCCCCCACAAAAAAATAAATAAAATAAATCGAACACATTATAGTACTTAAGACAATACAGGTAAATCTACCATTAGCGCGTGTCAAAACCAGTGTGTTAGAGTTCTCCTCCTGGAACAGTTTAAGGTTGCAGTCTCCTGTGCACCAGGCTGAATCCTCCATGATTCTCTTGGTCACTGACTATGGGAAAAACATTTCAGATTAAAGATCATATCGTTTTGCTCACTATTTGAACTATAAAACATACAATTATTTATAATGTGTTAAAACCACAACACTGATTTCTAATCTGTTTGTTCTCACAGACAGACGGGGGTCCCTACAGTCTTTTGGCATGCCCTGTTGTACAGTGACTATAAGGAACTTGGCTGCTCAGACTGTGTTGGTGGTGTCCTAAGCAGGGCATGTCAATCCTCATCTGAACATCACCAAACACACAATGACGCCAGTATTTGAAGCAGCAGCCGTCTGCTGCTTTCCCACAAATGTACACTATGCTCTCTCTCGGCATTCTCTCCCTCTCTGTAGTGTTGATACCTCTCAGATGCTTCACAGTAGACTTGCAGAGTGTTAAAGGTTACTGTAGGTGTAACGTCTGCTTCCAACTCACACTCTCAAACACGTAGATCTGAACGCAACTCACTTCCAACCCACTTTCCAGCTCACACTCTCAAACACATAGATCCCCTGAACGCAACTCACTCTCCAGATCCCAATCGCCTGAATTCTGATCACCTGTTCACACACCTGTATGTCATTATCACATACTATCACAATAGTATGAACTTTCTGTACAAAAAAGTATAGATAAAACACGAAAAAGTCACTAAATAGCAAAGTCGGGTTGGAACTCGTAAGATGTCACCCTTCTCCGTCGCGCCTCACTCTTAAACCACGACTCCATGTCTGCATTTCTATTTCTAGGTCTGCGAGAGGGCTGTTTTTTATTGACATTTGAGTAAGACTAATGTGTCTGTTCTTTATAATAATTGTGTTATTATTAGGTGCTGCTATTTATAGGGAGTGTTGACTGGTTCTTCCGATAAAGGGACTGCTTCTCATGGGAATTTACAGGGCACATTTGTTTGAGACCACATTACATTACTTTTCTCATTGAAAGATGTTCCTCTTCTTTGAAGTGGATCTCGTTTTATGGAAAGGGAAAGGGGAATACCTAGTCAGTTGCCAGCGACTCATGCTACACCCCTACTATTCTTCCACTGACCTTAGACCCCTACAACCCACAGAGGCGTCCAGGAAGGAGACATCAGTCCTCCTTCTCATTTATCTCCTATGACGACAGATGGACGGATGATTTAGAACGGCTAAAGAATATCTGAGAAAACATCTGCCTTTATCAGGCCCCATATTTCCAACGAGCAGTTTGAGATGTATTAATCTTCCCGTGGCTAAGTGGAATGAAACAGAGACTTCCTCCCGGGCCAAGGTGCTGGGAGCCAGATAAGGGCCAGGGTATAAAGGAATGTGGCACCAGGGTTGAGGGGTAAGGGGCCCCAACTTTTTCCTCCTGTCTGTCTATCTCTGTCTGTATGTCGGTCTCACAGGTAGCTGGTTGGTACAGGCTGATATCTCTGTTAGTGTTGTGGTTGGGAAAAGAGTACAGCACAGTATACACTGGTAGAGGATGGGGGAGGGTAACTGTACAAGAGATACCCTTGTTAATGGCTTAGACTATCCTGTATTGTAACAGATAAGACCTGGGTCGGGTGGTACACCACAGAGGCTAATAGGGCATGGGAAAAGTCCATAAGGATGTATTTCATAATAACAGTAAAACATGTCGATACTCACACAGCTAGTTTCTGAAGAAAGCTCCACCTTGACTGTGTCCTTGTCCTTCACTGCCTCCTTGTCCACACACTCAACAATGGGCTGCAGAGACAGAGACGGCATAAAGCTTTCACTCAGTAATTGACATCAGTTTTGTAAACGTATCTCTCCATTCACTAATCATCTGCTACATTCCCTCAAATCAAATCAAATGTTATTGGTCACATACATGTGATTAGCAGATGTTATTGGTCACATACATGTGATTAGCAGATGTTATTGGTCACATACATGTGATTAGCAGATGTTATTGGTCACATACATGTGGTTAGCAGATGTTATTGGTCACATACATGTGATTAGCAGATGTTATTGGTCACATACATGTGTTTAGCAGATGTTGTAGCGAAGTGCTTGTGCTTCTAGCTCCGGCAGTGCAGTAATATCTAACGCATTACACAACATATACCCAATACACACAATGGAATGAAATTAAGAATATATAAATATATGGTATATCTGAGCAATGTCAGAGTGGCATAGACTAAGATACAGTAGAATAGTATAGAATACAGTATATACATATGAGATGAGTAATGCAAGATACGTAAACATTATTAAAGAGACTAGTGTTCCATTTATTAAAGTGGCCAGTGATTTTAAGTCTATGTATATAGGCAGCAGCCCCTTTACATTGACTTATGATACAGGGAATTTGAAAGAAATGTACTGTCTTGAGCCTTCTTTTAGCATGTTAATATGATACAGCATCTAAATGCATTGAAGGCATTCCCCACCATGATGTAGTTGAGTATTACTCACAAGAACAAAAACAGGGGCCTGATGCCCCAGTAGCACAACAGGTGCACCCGGGTCATCAGTAGCTTCAGTGCCCTGTGTGTCAACACCAGGTCCAGCTGTGGTGCCAGAGGTGTCACCTGTGGCTAAGGGGTCATGCTCTGGCACCATGGAGGTGAAGGCAGTGTCCTGGTCTGGTACTGGAGTACTGGTCCCAGCAGTGTTGTCAGCTGTGGAGTTAGCGACGGTAGTGGCTTTGTCGTCTACAGGGGCTTGGGGTTCGATGGTGGCATCAGTACCTGTTTTTTAAATCAATTTTATTGAAATCATGCAGCTCCGAATACCCAGTCCCCTTGACCACCCTCCGGAATCCTCACAATCCCACCCACATGCCCCATCACAACCCTAGTTTTTGACCTATCCTAGCCCAGTCACCTGATGGAAGACAATGGAAGTGAAGAAGAAAACAAACAAACATGCAACAGGTACCGGTAGAGATGAACAGACTGGACAGGTGGACAGGACAACGTATAATAACAAACCGACAGTTGTGAAAGGGAAGTGACCAAACGTATGGTCAAGTGGATTGAAGTTCATTTGGGAGGAAGACTGTTATTGGGGACGAGTTATGTTCGGTTTTAGCAACATCTTTTTTTATCAACATAATTAGTATCTAGTTCTATTTTCTTTAAATAGAGAGAAGGAAATGAAGAACAAGAAGTAAGAGGACTATCAGATAAAATAATAATAAGCATCAGTACCTTGAGTGTTGTCTGCGAGGGCTGTGACTCCTAAACCGGCAGAGCAGTGTGATAGTTAGAACTCTGAGCACTAGGCCTACTAGCTCTGCTGAGGTTATAAGTGTCATTAAATGCATTACGAATGGGTGGAATGTAATTCACTTATAGATGATTGACCAATGGTTAATGGAAAGGTATTATACTCATTACTCTACCCTATATTCATTATCCAGAGCTATACAAAGTCTCTACTTCTATCAATATTATGCTCCTAGAATTTTAATAGGCATAGTGAGAGCCAATCTTAAAATCATAATCCATTGTCCTCTCCTTGGATATAGCATATAGGCCTAACTACTGACTTCAAAGCTTTGATGTGGACTTTGGTCAGGGATCTTATTAAGATCTTACCTGTTGCGTCTGTGGGTGCAGCACCCGGGGCGTCTGTGGGTGCAGCACCCGGGGCGTCTGTGGGTGCAGCACCCGGGGCGTCTGTGGGTGCAGCACCCGGGGCGTCTGTGGGTGCAGCACCCGGGGCGTCTGTGGGTGCAGCACCCGGGGCGTCTGTGGGTGCAGCACCCGGTGCAGCACCCGGGGCATCTTTGGCATCGGATGTATAAGGTGTATCAATGGAATCTTGACAGTGAACTTCATCTGGGTGAGAGAAATCAACATGAATCAACATGTAGACCTGATACCATTGCTAAGATACACTATATTACCAAAAGTATGTGGACACCTGCTTGTCGAACATCTCATTCCAAAATCATTGGCATTAATAAGGAGTTGGTCCCCTCTTTGCTGCTATAACAGCCTCCACTCTTCTGGGAAGGCTTTCCACTAGATGTTGGAACATTGGGGCGGGGACTTGCTTCCATTCAGCCAAAAGAGCATTAGTGAAGTCGGGCACTGATGTTGGGCAATTAGGCATGGCTCGCAGTCAGCATTCCAATTAATCCCGAAGGTGTGGTTGAGGTCGGGGCTCTGTGCAGGCCAGTCAAGTTCTTCCACACAGATCTCGACAAACCATTTCTGTATGGACCTTGCTTTGTGCCTGGGGGCATTGTCATGCTGAAACAGGAAAGGGCATTTCCCAAACTGTTGCCACAAAGTTAGAAGCACAGAATCATCTAGAATGTCATTGTATGCTGTAGCGTTAAGGTTTCCCTTCACTGGAATAACAGCCCCAGGCCATTATTCCTCCTCCACCAAACTTTAAAGATGGCACTATGCATTGGGGCAGGTAGTGTGATTCCTCACTCCAGAGAACGCGTTTCCACTGCTCCAGAGTCCAGAGGACAGACAATTTTTACGCGCTACGCGCTTCAGCACTCGGGGGTCCCGTTCTGTGAGCTTGTGTGGCCTACCACCTTGCGGCTGAGCCTTTGTTGCTCCTAGACATTTCCACGTCACAATAACAGCACTTACAGTTGACCGGGGCAGCTCTAGCAGGGCAGAAATTTGACGAACTGACTTGTTGGAAAGGTGGCATCCTATGACAGTGCCATGTTGAAAGTCACAGAGCTCTTCAGTAAGGCCATTATACTGTCAATGTTTGTCTATGGAGATTGCATGGACGTGTGCTTGATTTTATACATCTGTCAGCAATGGATGTGGCTGAAATAGTCAAATCCACACATTTGAAAGGGTGTCCACATACTGTTGTGTATATAGTGTATGTAGCCTTGATCCAAGGCCTTTGTATACTGCACAGAAGGGAGAGCTCAAACACTTCTTTATTTAGTGTTACTTCCTTTCATAAAGTAGCTCGGCACTCTCAAAGAAATTGTCTGTGGTAACTTACTTACTGTGGTAGCCCGGTTGTAGATGTAGGCCTACGTGTCAACACCTAATGCTAACACAGCTATACACCCCAGATTCAGATGGCTAATTTGTAGGTTTACTTTTTTAGCACGTGGGTGGTGTGTTTGTGTGAATGTCGTCCGGGTGTGGAAGGCAGGTTAACCCAGCATGGCCCCTGTGATTGCCACCCTGCGCCTCATCCCCCTGACCACACCAACAGTGGACTGATTTGGCCTGTTTGCTCAGTAACCCTAGGTAGTTAATGGTCAAAGTGTGTGGTACTGGCCTCTACAGCCTGCACAAATAAACCCTACCCTCTACAGTCAGGACCCCTGACTCTACACCGACGATCAGGGAAAAATCACATTTCTAAAATAGGATTGGTCAGCTGTTGCAGGCAAGCCTGGATGTTGGTAAAGTCAAGTGAAACTGTAGAAAAACTTTTATCCATGTGAGTTTATATGAGGTTAATGGGTTATAGGCCTATTTTATCATGTTTTGTTATTGTTGGAGTCTACGGTTGCTATAGGCTTATTGGTTCTACACTTGCTATTGGGGCCAGAGTGGACATTTTTAAGATAACTTAAGATAACTGACAAATGTTGCTTTAAGCCTACCCTAGAATGCTGATTCATAACGAGCAAGTACATTTTGAAAATAATTTGATATGATTTATCTGTCCAAATGTTGAGCAATTTCAGCATTGTTCCTATGGGCTAGTGTGTGAGCTGGCATTCTAGAGTCCAAACTCATTGTCACCCAGGCTCCAGAATGCAGGCTAACGCTCCATCAAAGGACTGGCCGTGGTCCACAACCGTCAATACCCCTCAGCTGGGTTATCTAGTTACACTGACAAAGACACACGTATTCTTCTACCCTAACACAGCGGAGGCCCTGTGTCTCCGCATGTACACGTTATTAAAAGCAGGTTTACTGAGATATGGTACAGTACATGAAGATAACCACTGTTTTCTGGGCACCGGCTCAAAGATGTAAACTTAGCATATGTCACGTATATTTCTCTGGCCACAGCCCTTTAAAGTTAACAAAACACTGTTTTGTAAAACACACATAAAATAAAAAAAATAAAAAAATCTGTGTATGGCTAACCGGCACTAACGTTACACTGCAAGTTAACAGTTTAAACACTTCCTGATGTGGGTGGAAACAAGCGTGGTTGGTAAAGCCCTATCTATAACTGGAATAGTTATCTACCCAACGCTGCGGCGTAATCAGAGCTTATGAGCACACCACAACACGTTATTTATCTTAATAACTTCCTTTTTCTTCTATTGCGATGATGAATTTAAGCACACACAAGGAGCCATCTGGGCTGGTGGCTTTGTGAGTATTTATTATTTTGAGAGTTCTCCTCAAGTCAGCCTCAGAGAGTGAAAACACCTGGTTGTCCGGAGCGTTCCTGGATGGCTCAGTATTGTCTGCCTCGAAGCGAGCATAGAATGTGTTAAGCCTGTCTGGGAGGGAGGCTTCAGTGGACACTGCACAGCTGAGGTCTGATTGAGAAATCTTACCTACCCCCCAGCCAAGCCCTTCCATGAGCCCCTCACTCCAATACCGTGTCAGACCACCACATGAGCTTGCTCTCAGCCCACACACACACACACACAGGTGCGCTAAAAAACTCACACTCCACATAAACACACACATTTTCTTCTTTCCTGTGTGTTTTGTTTTGGAGGTCTTGGAGCATTGAGCCTGAAAACCAGTGAAAGTCAAACCATTGACCTAGTGTGAGGCGGTGGCCACAGTCCCTTCAATACACTCAGCCATCCACAGCCAATGCTACCCTGTCTGTTTTAGCATGTGTCACAGTGTGGTGATGAGGCATGGGCCACTAAATCATGGGTTGCAGTGTGGCCGTGATAGGGGCCTGGCCCCTGTGGTCCCTGTGGTCTGCCTCTACAGCCTGGCTGTGGCCTGACCCATCAACCACAATTACACTGCTGGCCCATGATACAGTAGTTAGTAGTAAGGTTCTATGGCCAAATAAGAGGAGAGGACAGCCATGGATCTGCCTGACACACTGCAGAGACGTGTCTGTAGATATTTCTGTTGGGTTGATCTATGATGAGGAGGTTGACTCCATGGTTATATTGTCTTAGGGGAGCGGTGTAGGTCACTGACTTGACATACTTGATATATGTACAGCGCGACTGTCTATAGTATCTACATATCCATAAATACGTGTGTACTATCCCTGAAAGTGTGTATTTCATGACCGTGCACAATCGTTTTTTTTATATCGAGAGTTCAGGGGAGGTCACAAGGAATAAATTGTATTTATAAATCGGAGGTCGTTTTAACGATGAGCCACCACCACTATCACTATGAATGCACACACCCAAATGTGCAGACCTGAAAACTTATGGTACATTCATAAGCCCCACAAACACATAATAGGTTCTTCTCCCACGAAACTCCCCTGTTGGAGCTGATGCAACACTCACTGAACAACAGTGAGAGTAGTTCTCTTTATTGGCCCTGTTGCCATAGCAAACAAGGTTACCATAGCAGATGTTAGAAGCCCCATGGGCTCTGCTCCTGGCCTGGAGAGAGACCAAGTTCTCCCATCGCTGCTCGGGGCAAACCAACCGTGGAGGAGTGGGGGAGTGGAGGGAGAGGATTATGAGCGGGAGGGAAGATGTCTCTTATCATTAATTTACGTGTGTTGATGTCTGTGTGAAAGCCAGATTCCACATTTGTTTTTGCTTCCCAACCAGCCAGGCAACCTCCATTTGGCCCTTCTAGCTAAATCTGAGATATATGGGCCCTCTATACCTCCCCCTAACCCTAATCCTGACACGCATACGCTGAGCGAGCGAGCTTGGGGGATTGTGTCTGGACTATTTTATTTTATTTAAACAGGTAGGCCAGTTGAGAACAAGTTCTCATTTACAACTGCGACCTGGCCGAGATAAAGCAAAGCAGTGCGACAGATACAACACAGAGTTACACATGGAATAAACAAACGTACAGTGTGTGCAAATGAAGTAAGAAGGAAGGTAAGGCAATAAATTGGCCAATAGTGAAATAGTGCCTAAATAATTACAATTGAGCAATTTACACTGGAGTGATAGATGTGCAGATGAGGATGTGCAAGTAAAAATACTGGTGTGCAAAAGAGCAGAAAAACAAAAACAAATATGGGGATGAGGTAGGTAGTTGGTTGGATGGGCTATCTACAGATGGGCTGTGTACAGCTGCAGCGATCGGTAAGCTGCTCTGACAGCAGAGGAAGTTAGTGAGGGAGATATAAGTCTCCAACTTCAGTGATTTTTGCAATTCGTTCCAGTCATTGGCAGCAGAGAACTGGATGGAAAGGCGGCCAAGAGAGCTGTTGGCTTTGGGGATGACCAGTGAGATATATCTGCTGGAGCGCGTGCTACGGGTGGGTGTTAATATTGTGACCAGTGAGCTGAGATAAGGCGGAGCTTTACCTAGCAAAGACTTATAGATGGCCTGGAGCCAGAGGGTTTCGCGACGAATATGTAGCGAGGACCAGCCAACGAGAGCATACAGGTCGCAGTGGTGGGTAGTATATGGGGCTTTGGTGACAAAACAGATGGCACTGTGATAGACTGCATCCAATTTGATGAGTAGAGTGTTTTTTATTTTTTATTTTAATTTTACCCCCTTTTCTCCCCAATTTTGTGGTATCCAATTGTTAGTAGTTACTATCTTGTCTCATCGTTACAACTCCCGTACGGGCTCGGGAGAGACGAAGGTTGAAAGCCATGCGTCCTCCGATACACAACCCAACCAAGCCGCACTGCTTCTTAACACAGCGCGCATCCAACCCGGAAGCCAGCCGCTCCAATGTGTCGGAGGAAACACCGTGCACCTGGCGACCTGGTTAGCGCGCACTGCACCTGGCCCGCCACAGGAGTTGCTAGTGCGCGATGAGACAAGGACATCCCTACTGGCCAAACCCTGCCCAGCCCGGACGACGCTAGGCCAATTGTGCATCGCCCCACGGACCTCCCGGTCGCGGCCGGCTGCGACAGAGCCTGGGCGCGAACCCAGAGTCTCTGGTGGCACAGCTAGCACTGCGATGCAGTGCCCTAGACCACTGCGCCACCCGGGAGGCCCTGATGAGTAGAGAGAGGCTATTTTGTAAATGATATCGCCGAAGTCAAGGATCGGTAGGATGGTCAGTTTTACGAGGGTATGCTTGGCAGCATGAGTGAATGAGGCTTTGTTGCAAAATAGGAAGCCGATTCTAGGTTTAACTTTGGATTGGAGATGCTTAATGTGCGTCTTGAAGAAGAGTTTACAGTCAAGCCAGACACCTAGGTATTTATAGTTGACCACATATTCTAGGTCAGAACCGTGCAGAGTAGCAATTTCCCATTCGGGTGGGCGGGTGCGGGCAGAGATCGGTTGAAGGGCATGCAATTCTTTTTACTATCATTTAAGAGCAGTTGGAGGCCACATAAGGAGTGTTGTATGGTGTTGAAGCTCGTTTGGAGGTTTGTTAACACAGTGTCCAAAGAAGGACCAGATGTATACAGAATGGTGTCGTCTGCGTAGAGGTGGATCAAAGAATCACCCTCAGCAAGAGCGACATCATTGATATATACAGAGAAAAGAGTTGGCCTGAGAATTGAACTCTGTGGCACCCCCATAGAGACTGCCAGAGGTTCGGACAATAGGCCCTCAGAGTTCAGTGTGTCAAATCGATCTGAGAAGTAGTTAGTGAACCAGGCGAGGCAGTCATTTGAGAAACCAAGGCTGTTGAGTCTGCCGATAAGAATACGGTGATTGACAGAGTTGAAAGCCTTGGCCAGGTCGATGTCTTTTATCGATGGCGGTTATGATAACGTTTAGGACCTTGAGCGTGGCTGAGGTGCATACGTGACCAGCTCGGAAACCAGATTGCATAGTGGAGAAGGTACGGTGGGATTCGAAATGGTCGGAGATCCCTTTGTTCACCTTGCTTTCGAAGACTTTAGAAAGGCAGGGCAGGATGGATATAGGTCTGTAACAGTTAGGGTCAAGCGTGTCTCCCCCTTTGAAGAGGGGGATGACCGCGGAAGCTTTCCAATCTTTACGAATCTCAGACGATACGAAAGAGGTTGAACAGACTACTAATAGGGGTTACTATTGCGGCGGACAATGGCGGCGGATAATTTTAGGAAGAGAGGGTCCGGATTTTCTAGCCCAGCTGATTTGTAGGGATCCAGATTTTGCCTCTCTTTCAGAACATCAGCTGTCTGGATTTGGGTGAAGGAGAAGCAGGGGGGCTTGGGCCAGTTGCTGCAGGGGGTGCAGAGCTGTTGGCAGGGGTTAGTTGTAGCCAGGTGGAAAGCATGGCCAGCCGTAGAGAAATGCTTATTGTAATTCTCGATTATCATGGATTTATCAGTGGTGACAGTGTTTCCTAGTCTCAGTGCAGTGGGCAGCTGGGAGGAGGTGCTCTTATTCTCCATAGACTTTAAAGTGTCCCAAAACTTTTTGGAATTAGTGCTGCAGGATGTACATTTCTGTTTGAAAAAGCTAGCCTTTGCTTTCCTAACTGACTGTGTGTATTGCTTCCTGGCTTCCCTGAAAAGTTGCATATCGAGGGGACTAGAGAGTTATACACATGAATCTATTCGCCCATAATAGTTGATGGCTGCTGTTTTGACGGTTCAATTCATTGCACATATACACAGCGGTACACAGACAATGAAACCAAAAGATCCGACAATCACGGTGGATGTAGTTGTTGAATTTGAGGACAGACTCTTACAGTGAGAGTTTGAGATGTGACTTTGGGTGTGGGTGTGTCTGTTTGTGCAGAGAGGAATCCAATGTTTGTGTGTGTGTCGCCAGCTCCTCTCAGACAGGGTCCAGGCCCTATCCAGCTCTGTGGAGAGTGTTTCCGGGCTCCTCACTCTGATGTCATCGTGGCACCAACGGAACAGAGTGTGCTCCTGAGCAGCTCGGGTCTCCAAAACGAAACGCATAACATTTGGTTGCCAGATTTGCAAGAGCGCAGAGGGGAAAGATTGCAAGAGGATCATTTGTTTGTTTTCCGCACTGCTAGTGCACATGGCAGAGCAGTGTAGTGAGTCTGTGGGTCAGGAACGGGGCAGCCAGTATACCTAACCCACTTGGAATACACACACGCAGGGAGCAGATGCGACAGGACCCATGCCAGGTGAGATGATGACAGCTCGGGGTAAAAACTGTTTGATCACAGCAGGACCAACGGTGGTCGATGGTCCCATCACATCGACACCGTGGTGAAGGAACAACAGCGCCTCAACCTCAGGCGGCTGAAGAAGTGAAACGTCCACGGATTCACCGTTGAGAGCTCGCTGCATCAACACCTGGTACGACGACTGCACAGTCCTGAACCGCAAGGCTCTTCAGAGGGTGGTACGGTCAGCCCGGCACGCTGCCTGCCCTCCAGGATATTTACAGCACTTAGTGTCGAAGGAAGGCCATGAAAGTCATTAAGGACCTCAGCCACCCGGGCCACGGACTGCTCACTCTGCTACAGTCTAGCAGACGGTACAAGTGCATCAGAGCTGTGACCAAGAGGCTTGGAAACAGCTTCTATCGATAGGCCATCAGACTGTTGAACAGAAATCACAAGCTGTCTACCGGGACAGTACTCTGTCCTGCACCTTAGACTTTTTTTCACACACAGAAACAAACACTCAGTCACACAAAACACACACACAGACTCCTGAACTCTCTCTCTCTCACACACACACACACACACACACACACACACACACACACACACACACACACACACACACACACACACACACACACACACACACACACAACGCTGATGTCCCATGTACAGTATATAAAGACATTAAAACACTGGACCATTTATTTTATACTGTTTTCACACTGTGTATTCATCTACTGGATTCTTGACATAGCTCACTGAAATATACACTGCTGTACATACACTGAGTGAACAAAACATTAGGAACACCTTCCTAATATTGAGTTGGACCCCCTTTTGTCCTCAGAAAAACCTCCATTCAGTCAGGGAATGGACTACAAGGTGTCAAAAGGATTCCACAACGAGGGCTGGCCCATGTTGACTCCAATGCCACAGTGTCAAGTGGTGGACCATTCTTGATACACACAGGAAACTACCTACTATCATACCTCGTTCAAAGGCACTTCAATCTTTTGTCTTGCCCATTCACCCTCTGAATGGCACACACATACACAATCCATGTCTCAAGGCTTAAAACTCATTCTTTAACCTATCTCCTCCACTTCATCTACACTGATTAAAGTGGATTTAACAGGTGACATCAATGAGGGATCATAGCTTTCACCTAGATTCACCTGGTCAGTCTGTGTCATGGAAAGAGCAGGTGTTCATAATGTTTTGTACACTCAGTGTATTTGTATTTGTTATGGATCCCCATTAGTACCTGCCAGGGCAGCAGCTACTCTTCCTGGGGTCTAACAAAGTTAAGGCAATTATACATTTTTTTAACATTACAATATATTCACAACAGATTTCACAACATATTAAGTGTGTGCCCTCAGGCCCATACTCTATCACATATTTACAACACAAAATCCATGTGTTCGTGTGTGTGTGTATAGTGCGTATGTTATCATGTGTTTGTATGCATGTGTCTGTGCCTGTGCCTGTGTTTGTGTTGCTTTACAGTCTCTGCTGTTCCATAAGGTGTATTTTTATCTGCTTTTTAAATCTGATTCTACTGCTTGCATGAGTTACTTGATGTGGAATAGAGTTCCATGTAGTCATGGCTCTATGTAGTACTGTGCGCCTCCCATAGTCTGTTCTGGACTTGGGGACTGTGAAGAGACCTCCGGTGGCATGTCTTGTGGTGTATGCATGGGTGTCCGAGCTGTGTGCCAGTAGTTCAAAGAGACAGCTCGGTGCATTCAACATGTCAATACCTCTCATAAATACAAGTAGTGATGAAGTCAATCTCTCCTCCACTTTGAGCCAGGAAAGATTGACATGCATATTATTAATGTTAGCTCTCTGTGTACATCCAAGGGCCAGCCTTAGTATATATTTTTGGTGTACATACTCATAGATTGCATTTGGATTACTGATAGTGTTAGAGTTGTTAACTGGATTCATTGACATTTTACTGCACGCGACCAATACACTTTGATTTGATTTGAACGGAAACAGAGAGACGTCTTGAAGAGCACATCTAATAGAAGAGGTCATGGAGAACAGTGGAACATGTCCACTGACCTCCAGCCCCAGTGAATCTTCATGTGTGCGTTTGGTATCTGTGTGTGTGACCTTGCACTAGACAATGACCCAGTGTCCCCCCATATCCCCAGGAGGGTCTAAGGAGCACACGACTGAGGTTTGAGTAACTTTTGCCATTTGGCTGCTGTAAACGATCTGGCTGAACTCGGGCGACTCCCCAGCCCAGTCAGGAGGAATGTCGTGTGGAGAGATCAACAAACTGTGTGGCATCATGTTTACTCTGTACCACTGGCCGTGCCACGTATCTGTCTGCTTTCATCGCCCACCACAATGCCTCAATTACAGACCATCAAACCCTGATTTACTGGGCTCTTTTGTAGATGCTTGCTTTTGGTATAACAGCGTCTGAAAAATTACTAAAATGTCATGTAAATATTGTGAAGTTTTTGCTGATTTATTGTGAAGACGTCTGCTATTCGCACTTACTCTCACGTGTCCCTGTCTCTTCCTCGCTCCCTCTACTTTTCCTCTGAAACCTTTTCCCATTTCGATAGCCATCTCTGACCCTTTTTGTTATCCTAGTGTTGGGGATGCAGGGTGGGGAAGGAGAATAGAGACTGAACCAAAACAAACATCTCCACACTGAGTTAAAGGGGCACACAGAGAGCATGGCCTCTCTAACCCCTCTGTAATTAGGGCCTGGGGAGGGCTGTGGATGTGGCCTGGCCTGTAGCAGGGTAGGGTCCTGGGGGCTTCCAACAGGGTGGGGTTCAGCACTGCAGATGTCAGTCTCCCTGGGGAACCCCTGTCTGTCTCTCCCTAGCCCTGCCTAGTCTCAGGCAGACGATCAGGAGCCCCTTGACGTCAGAAGCCACTCAGAGACAGACAGGCCTCAGGCTCAGCCTACACCCTTGGGCTCACCTCCAAACTGAAGGGGAGGCGGACTCAAATAATACACAGAACTTCTTTAGGACGGTAAGACTATTCAGCAGCACTTCATTAACACAGCAGTTACTTCGTCAATACAGTGTACTATTACTTCATCAATACTTCTTAGACGGAATGCGTTTGTCAATGCATCTTCAGCTTCTGGATACACTCACAAAGGAGGCACACTTGGCTAAGCTTATGAACCAATATTTCTATTCTGGGCTCGGGAACTTCCCCCTCCCTCGGGTGATGTGCCTTAATGCACGCTAACAGGTACATTTTGTTAACCACAAACTAATTTCCACAAGCAGTCTTTGACATAGATGACAGTTCCTGCAACAACAGGAACCACAGTTATAAATTTTTAAAAAGGCACACAGCATTATTAGCAATAATAAGTACATATACAGTGCCTTCAAAGTATTCACACCTCTTGACTTTTCCCACATTGTTGTGTTACAAAGTGGGATTCAAATGTATTTAATTGTCATTTTTTGTCAATGATCTACACAAAATACTAATGTTAAAAGGAGAAGAAAAATGCAAACATTTGTAAAAAAAAAAAAAAAAAAACATGGGGAATGAATATACACTAATATATAGTATATTGATTAGATAAGTATTCAACCCCCTGAGTCAATACATGTTAGAATCACCTTTGGCAGCGATTACAGCCGCGAGTCTATCAGTGAGTCTAAGAGCAACATTTACCCAGTATTCTTTTCAGAATTCTTTAAGTTGTCAAATTGGTTGTTGGTCGTTGCTAGACAGTCATTTTCAGGTCTTGCCATAGATTTACAAACAGATTTATGTAAAAACTGTAACTTGGCCATTCAGGAACATTCACTGTCTTCTTGGTAAGCAACTCCAGTGTAGATTTGGCCTTGTGTTTTAGGTTATTGTCCTGGTGAAAGGTGAATTCATCTCCCAGTGTCTGGTGGAAAGCAGACAACCAGGTTTTCCTCTAGGATTTTGTGTTCCATTCTGTTTATTTTTTTATCCTGAAGATTTTCCCAGTCCTTAACGATTTACCAGCATAACCATAACTTGATGCAGTCACCACTATGCTTGAAAATATGGAGATTGGTACTCAGTAATATGTTGTGTTGGATTTGCCACAAACATAACAGTTTGTATTCAGAACAAAAAGTGAATTTCTTTGGCACATTTTTTGTAGTATTACTTTAGTACCTTGTTGCAAACAGAATGCATGTTTTGGAATATTCTTTGTGCAAAACTGTCATCAAGGCAAATATAAAATATATATTTTGATTTGTTTAACACTTTTGTGGTTACTACAAGATTCCATAAGTGTTATTTCATAGTTGATGTCTTCACTATTATTCTAAAATATTCTAAAATAGTAAACCTTGAATGAGTAGGTGTGTCCAAACATTTGACTGATACTGTATGTCGGCTCAATTGGTAATTACCTTTAAATTTCAATTGCGCTATAAAACTGAAGTCTCATGTGTTCTCCTAATAGAGCCCCCCCCCCCCCCCCCCCTCAGACCAGGGTGGATTTCCAGGGAGGCTGAAAAGGGATCCCATTCCTACTAGTCAGCAAGTCAACAAAGTCCATCTGTACTGGTCACTGTGGGGACGACTCCTTGAAACAAAGAACATTACAGTTCAAGTCCCGTTGATAGGATAGTCTCGAACAAGTTAAAATCAGCATAAAAAAACAATAGCAGAATTGGTCAGCAGCCTGTAAAACGACTGCTATCCACTGCGGCAACATCTTAGTGTTTTTAGCGACAGACGGTGGAATGTTATGATCCATGCACATCCTTGGACAGGATATGTCTCTCACGGCACGCGGCATGCTGAGACTTCACTAAGCCTCAGAGGTGAGTATGCTGGGGCCATCGATAATACCCAGCAGGCCTCCCATAGAAACACACACAGCAGGTTCACCAATTACCTCATAACGACAGAGAGCCATCACTCATAGGCTACATGTAAGGTTCTATACTGCCACAGGCATATTTCTATATATTGTGACTGTCACAACTTTGTTGTGGACTATGCCAAAAATCGATTTCCATAAATCTGCTTTTGAAATCCATTCTAGGGCAAAAAGGCCTGAATGTGGATGAGGCTTTGTTATAAGCTTAATAAATGGGCATGGTATTTTTCCAGCACTAACAACGCTCTCATCAAAATAGTTTGGGCAGGCAGCCCCTCCGTAACTTAAGCCTCTGTTTCCTAAATAGTCCATTCATCTCATTACTGAAGGATAGGGCTCCTCGCTCCTCTACACCAAAGTTGCATCCCAAGTGGCAACCTATTCCCTACATAGTGTACTACTTATTTACCAAGGTCCATAGAGCTCCAGTCAAAAGTAGTGCATTATGTAGGGAATAGGGTGCCATTTGGGATACAGACCAAATACCAGCTGCTCTGACAGGCCTGTTCCTCGCCTCACAGCTCCCACTGTCAGAACCAAAGCTGCCTGGGCTGTTACTGTTGCTGAGTGCAGATGTTGCTGGATGAGTTCCCACAGCTTTTTGACATCAGAGTGGGAAGAGAATGGGGAGAGGCTGTGTTTAGGATATCTACATTTATAGTCCTCCTCCACTGGCGGGCTTTATGCAGTGGTTTAGGGAGTGAAGAATAAAAGACTGACTGGTTAAACGCCCTGATTACCCCGCACATAGAGACCTTCCCAGACACCAGGGCCCCTACACACACACACACACACACACACACACACACACACACACACACACACACACACACACAGAGAGAAAGTGCCATTGAAAGCAGGAACAGGATGTAATCGTATGTTTTAAATTAGCCAGCAGCATAAAGGGCCCCAACGACTTTCTAGCTGGACATTAATTACCAGGAGCAATTACTCTAGCAGTGAAAGGGCCTCAGCCAACCCTCATTAAAAATCCTTTGTTCCCCAGGCTAAACGAAACACCCTTGAGAGCCTTGCCTCACTCTGCCTTCTCTTGACAAGCATGTCTTGCCTTAGATGTACACTTGCCATACACTTACTGTTCTTGTAAACCCACTGTGGTTTTCTATTCTGACAATCTGTGACATCAAATGACCATGAGTTAAATCTGTGATAAGGTTTCAACACAGAGGCTGAGCTCATGTAAGCATTGGCGAAAGACGCACAGACACAGCGTGAGTCCATGTCGATGTTTTGAAATGTCCCCTAATTTCATGGTTGTTCATTAGATTCACTGACTTTAGTCTGGAGGAGTGTTGTCTAGAAGCTCCCAAAATGTTTCTGCTCTCTAGCAGGTTGCGGTGGTGAGTTGAAATGAAAGAGAACTTGGCGGAGAGGAGAATGCTGTTGCTCCTTGGTATAATCCCAAATGGCACCATAATTCCGTATGTAGTGGAATAATTTTGACCAGGGCCCATAGGGCTCTGTTAAAAAGTAGTGCACCATGTTGGGAAGAGGGTGGTATTTGGGATGCAGATTTTGTTAAAGCCTCAACAGCTGTAAAACTAGAAAATATCAAACCAAAATGCTCTTTTTCAATACATGACAATAACAGTCAGACATAAATAAGGAACAAAAACATTGCTAGAAACAGTCATAATGAGGAGAGCAATATTTGAATGGTAACACACCGTCTCTAATTCATTAAGACTGTTTAGCTTGGTAAATATTGTTGCTAGAGTCTACAGTATTTTGTCTTTGTCCAGTCCCTTGTCCTAGAAAGGTAATTGTCGGCAGTAGTGATTGTGCTTAACCTTGGGTTTGTTGCCTTCGTTTAAGTTTTGATAGAAGCCAATGCCCAAATGGAGATTTTCTGTTGAAGAGAACAGCTCTTTGTTATTGGAGGAGGTCTTTGTTATGTTGTCCAGAGTTGGAGGTAATCGATTGGACAAAGGGGAGCGGTTGTGTTTATTTGTGAGAATTTCCTGTGGAACCCTCTAGAAATGACACCGACAAACAAGATGATTTCAACTTCATTTTGACACATATTCGTTTTAACAAAACCACTGAGGAAACTGCCAGTTAACTGTAATCCAGCTCTAGTCCAAAGAGGACACACACCCAACACCCTGCTCTCACTCGGTAATAAGACCGTTATCTGCCAGCCGGTGACGTAAAAATCCCCACACCCCCCTCTGGAGGATGTGAGTCCAACGTTAACCATTCTGACTTGGGACCGATGGAATGCTAGTCAATAGCAGAGGGCCATGAGAAAAAAAGTGACAATATTCTGCCCTTGTTTATGTTGGCCGGAGATGTTGTCTGAGAGCATTGCAGAGTCAAAGCATGGAGACTTGAAGGGCACAATCTTATCTCCCCATTGGGTATGGAATGCCTCTCCTTAAACTGAACTTTGTATTTTGTCCGTTAGTTTATATCACAGAAAAGAGATTCAGAACCGATCCCACTCCAACTACTGGTACTCCGGCGTCCAACCGGCTCAAACATAGAGCCATCACTCCTCTTTGTGTTGGTCTTCACTGTGCTGCTTTGGGTGTCCATATTTTTTCCAGACTTTATGCTTCATGCCACCCTGAATGTCTAGCCGGCCTATCAAAACATCAATCAAGTGGTTGCCATAGAGACAAAATACTCAGACATGTAAAAGGATGTGTTGTGAGGAGAGCCAAGGATTGGAATTCCCCCAAATAATAGGAATGCACATTGTGTCTGTCCCTCTTCAGCCATTTGGAATGGATGCAAATACTTTGGAATACAATGGCTCACGCCACTATGCCACAAGCACTGAATTAGTGACACATTTAGCAGCTACTGGAGTACCAACCCAACCGTGAAATTAAAACACATTCAAGTGTATTTTCTCTTCTCCATATAGCTGTAAAGTTAGAGCTAGATTCCCCCCTCTCTACAGATGCTAAGGCTCCTCACATTCATGTATTCCAAGAGGCGTTGATATGACATCATGCAGCATTTATGACCCAGTCCATTTCAGTGATGCATATTTGAGACTGTCTAGATGCTGAATCAAAGCAATGGGAAACGGAAACAAACGCTATCAGTGTTCGTGATGAAAGTGCGTAGTTTAAACAGCAGGCTTGGATATGAAGAGAACGTTAGGTTAGCTTAACACACATTTAACACACCATTGAGTTGATTCAGAGTACGGTTACATGCAGTGGCGATTTGTGCATGTAAATCATGGTGGGGCAAAAAACAAAACAAAGTGGGATGCATGCCAGCAAAGCCACAACACAACACTAAACAATACATGAATTGCACTATAACGGTGACAAACGGCGCCCACAAACTGTTAGGGCCTACATAAAGCTGTCCCAACAGCAGTCCCAACATTTTACCACTGCTACACCTGGCTATCAGCGGAATCTTGTCTGGCAGCAAAACAGTTAATTCAGCCTCATTTACTGCCTTTAAAAAAAAACATAGCTGATATGGCTGACTTGCTTAAACAAAATGCTGTTTCTACTGACAATTGAGATGTACAAACAATGGCATAAGGGGACGACAAGCGGATAAGAGTCTATCTATAATTTCGATTAAGACATTAATGAGCGAGCCAGGATGGACGTAGTCAATAACTAACCCTAACCCAGCTTACTACACAACATACACTTAGTATTACTTTCTTAGCTACAGTATACATATCTCCCTGGCATATTACATAATTTATGCAGCAGCATATAAGACATTTTTCACAAGTGGCGCAGTGGTCTAAGGCTCTGCATCTCAGTGCAAGAGGCCCCACTACAGTCTCTGGTTCGAATCCAGGCTGGATCACATCTGGCCGTGATTGGGAGTCCCATAGAGCGGCGCACAATTGACCCAGCGTCGTCCGGGTTTGGCTAGTGTAGGCTGTCATTGTAAATAAGAATTTGTTCTTAACTGACTTGCCTAGTTAAATAAAGGTTACATTTAAAAAATGTAAATGTGCGGCGGTCCTTCATTTCATCAACGAAAGAGAATGAGGCCGGATTTACAATTCCGAGTTGGATGACCGTTCAAAACGTATTTTCCCAGTCTGAGCTCGTTAGCCACTGTCACCGATTCCTTTCAAACCACTCACTGTTGAATTTGCGACTTGTTGTGTAATGTTTATGTCCAATGAACGATGAGCACCGATACATTTTATCTATAATTTAAAAAGGATTTGCCAGTAGATTGTCGACTTGATTCATGATTACTGCTAGCTAAGATTTTCAAAGTTAGATGTTGACATGATCAGTCCAATCAAAGCTACTGTACATATAACGTGATTTGATGTCATTTTATCTGTGGCCAATGACCTTGAGCCTTCTTGGAAGGGCACTACTAATGTAACTATGGCAGGACCCAAAGGGCTTGAACTTTCGATGTCTACCCTTACTAAGGATTTACACTTGGTGGTGATGTAGTGTCCCCATGAGTGACAGAACACTAAGCCAATCACGGCGCAACGCTCCTATTTTCTGCTAGCTTGCCCCACCACCACAGAAAGCACTGAGCTATGCTGAAAAACCTGCATTTTGGAGTTGCCTTACTCAAGAAAACAAGAGAGACCATGTTTGTATGCGGCTTTATTAACTCAATGATATATATTTTTTTTTACATTGTTTGCAAACTGATGTGACATGTATTAATGCCAAAATAATAATATTTTTTTTTGCTAAAAATGTGGGGCTCAAAACAGTTGGGGTAGAGCCCCACATGCCCTGAATGACGGGTCGCCACTGGTTACATGCACACAATAATATGATCATTGTGAATATTCAGATTAATATAGTTTTATTTAAATGTTTGCATGCTTTGTAAGAAGAACGATTTCCCTAATAACCCTGTTTACATGGACACATCTGAAATCAGACTACCTGATAGGACTTAAATGCAGGAAAATCGGCAATCAAAATAAAACGTTGTACCACAGCAACCATGCTATTTTTGAGAAGCCTTTTCCCCAAAATAACAGACATATAAAGTTTGTGTGTGAAAACTATTTTTAAGACGTATATTTTGAGTTTTTCAGAACTCACTTCACTCGCGCATAAGAGGGAGGCTTGTGCTGCTGGTGCTGGCACCTGCGTAGTTCAAATACACCGCGGGAACACGATTGAACCTGAACCTGATCATCTGAAAGACTGCTCAGAAAATCAGGTGTTTTAAATCGCCGTTTTCGATTTTGACTATTATGATTATCGAATTATTAGTGTGTATAAAAAATGTTCCAACAAGCTAAAGCAACGTTCTGGGAACCTTTACAGAACAGCCAAAATGTGTTCTGCTAAAGTTCTTTTAACATCAGGTGAATGTTTTTTTCACCCTAAAATAAACATTTTAGAATCATCCACACAAACTGGACAGTTTTTGTGTTTTGGGAACATATCTTATCCCACAACTTTATGAAACATTCTGGGAACCTTTTAAAGAACAGATTAAATGTTTTCTATGAACGTTCTTAGAACATCAGGCAAATATTTGATACAAAAAGTCTATAATCATCAGCACGACTGGACAGTTTTTGTGTTACAAGAACATTTGCAGCGACCTAATGAATGTTGTGGGAACTTCCACAAAACCGATTTTGGTTGTCTGGGTTGTTGGTCTCAGTGGTTGACACCTCTAAAAAGGTTTGCATTGGCATTCCTGCTGCGACATCTGAGCCCTGCATCCACCACTGGAATGCATGGCCTTCTGTGGTCAGGTGCTTAGGAGCCCTAAGGACTACAGTTACAGAGGACTCCCATCTCAGTTACCCACAGTAAACCTTGAGTCACTACAGCCATGCTGCAACTGCTGCAGATAACGGCCCAACTAACTGTAGCTTCCAACTGTAACTCACCACAGTGGAGCTCCAGTGTCGGGGGGGGGGGGGGGTCATGTGGTTGACCTCAATGATATCTCCCCAGAGGCATCAGGCTATCCACAAACATGCATGTTTGTATGAAAGATAAGCCCAGTGGCCCCTGGGAAATGAGTTTATTAGTTTCCAGATATATCCAGAGGCCTGTACTGTAATGGCTCATGTTTGGCTCTTTTGAGTAGAAGCACAAACAAGGTCATTTAATAGAACTCTGGAATCAGCTGCCTCTCCTCCTCGGGTTGATGACATCACTGGCCCTAATCCCACTGTGTCATTGATTAAACCTTATCCACAGCAAATACCCTCCAAGAACAAGACCACAACTGTCCTCTGGACTGATGCTGGATTCATCAACTTACCAAGACATGATAAAAAAAACTTTCCCAATATAGATACAATGTTAATTCACTGTGAAACATTAAAATAGTATTTTAGTGGAACTTAACATCCAACCTCTTCATGTAGTTTAGAAAAGGGACAGATAAGTGTCAATAACGGGGGGCTGATATGGAACACAGGGCCTCTCTATAGACTCATTAGGGGCGTGAATATCTTTACATTTCAACATCAGTACCACCAGCTTCTACAAAACATGCCAATGATCTAGGCCGTACACACAGAACTGAATTACCCTGGCAACAATCTACAGCCGTTTATGCTCTGGGTTTGGCAGAGGTTTTTCAAATGTGTTCCAAATGCTGAGCATTCATTGGCAAATTCACATAGCGGTGCCTTTGGCACAAGTGTCAACTATGTTGCAGGTGAGTGTGACCAGTGGAGCGTGGTTGGCTGTGTCTGGAATGGGGGAGGAGATAGGGAGGACTTGTGGCAACACCACTGTGCTATTGATTCTCTAAGTGAAAAGCAAGAGCTGAAAAAGCTGCTAACCTGAAACGGGAATGGTAACATTTTACTGACGTACAGTAATGTTCTGATTCTAACAATTTCACAATATAAACCTAAATAGTTGATTGATAGTTGAAGATCTAACCATTTGTTAGGGTACTCGCCAATAATACAATCAAAAGGAAAAATCACAGTATAGCTGTTTAATGCCAAAAGTAAACCGCATCCTTCATGACCTATGGGGGGGCAGTCACTAAATGAACTTCCATTAAAATCTTGTGAATCTAATAACCAGACTGCTGCAATTGGCATGTGTGACGACCCTCCCACTCTGTCTGCCATATTCTTTCTCTTTGCTCTTGTTTTCCTTATTAGGATGTCGGCGGCGGAGCTGGGAGGGTCGTCAGCGACATGGGACACACCTTGGCCCGGGTGTGTCCCGGGATAAATGCACCTCTTCCCCATTCATTGAGGAGACTCTTTCCATGCAGACACACTGATAGATTTTGGTTGTGGCATTTTTGTGGCTGTTTGTTTGTTTGTTTGCTTTGGCACCTTTCAACACCCCTCATTATCACATTTATGCATGCAACCACTCACTTACACTGCTTACTGACTACACACACCATTGTTAATTGTATTTAGTTTACTTTAGTTAAGGAATAACAAAATATATTTATTATCTCCACATTGTCTCCCTTTTTGTTACGAACTTCGAGCAGGTTCGTGACACATGTGCCATGCGTATAGAGCATGTTCTAAGGACATGTTCTGGTCCACTTTGGAGTAACATTAAGGCTTTCATCGTTTATTTTCCTCCTCCTGGTTAGTCTGGCATAGTGTTCACAATGTGCCAGAGAACTAATGTTTTACTGTCCTAGTGCCCAGATGAGCCAGTACTAAGCTGTTGAGAGTCATCCCGGACCAACACCAGTCCCACCGGTCTCCTCTCCAAGCCGTAACACTATGCAATTATCATCTATATTAACAGACTTAACAGTGGGATTTGGACCAGACTGCTGAACCTTCTACCCTCACCTTCCCAACATGAGGGGAAAAGAGGTCCCTGTTTAAACAGAAATCCCCACCACACATACAGTTTGACGGTTGCCACCACCTAAGGGGCGTCCCTTAAGGGACCTATTTTTACTCCCTGCTGAATCAACAGATAATGTATGGTCAATTCCCCATCACACACACATCCTGCATCTTCAGAAGACAAGCAGGAATCAGACACAGGATAAGCTTCCTTCTCTTATTAAACTTCTGGACACAGATGGAAAGACCCCCAAACACACTGCAGAGATGCCGATTGTACTCCCAGAAGTATATTTCCCCATTTAAAAAGATTACATCTGAATAACTTAACGCTTAATGGACCTCCATGTTTCAGAAATGAGCAGAGCCCGTTTTGGAAAAAGCTTGCTCTCCACCCATACACACACACGGCAGATAGACCAGCGGTTAGAGCATTGGGCCAGTAACAGAAAGGTCACTGTTTCGAATACTCGAGCCGACAAAGGTGAAAAAGCTGTCAATGTGCATTTGAGAAAGGCATTTATCCCTACTATGGCTGACCCTGTAAAACAACATATTTCACTCCGCCTATCCGGTGTATGTGACAATAAAACATCTTTATGTTCACACACACACAAACCCTTCTCAGGATGTAGTCTCTAATTATTCTCAACGGCAACTTTCCACTCCAGAGCAGTTGCATGAGGCCCCTTTGTCAGCTGGCCACCGCTACAACTTTTCACCAGCCCTATAATGCTCCAAACTGCTTCATGTCACATAATAACACAAGCATTACTGAACACACTTGTGAGAAAACTCACATGCTATTTAAGGTGCTGGAAATGACATCATGGTACATTTGATTGGCACGTTCACATCTTGGCATAGAGTTTAAGTTACGAGATCATGTTGCATCATCCTACTTGCTCACAAACTCTCTCTCCCTTACTATGCCTTTTTTCATCTTCTAACTCTCTCCTAGCTTCTCAGATTCAGAGAGACTACAAGGTTCCGTTTACTGAGGTGCCATGCTTACAGAGTTCGCTTACTGACTCAACCATAGTTTAAGACTGAGCATGTAAGACACAGATAACTTAAGAGCCAGGTGGAGAGGCTTAAAGACGTGTAGTACTCACTGTGTAGGAGCAGAGTACAGAGAAGCAGGGCTAGAGCCATCCCTCTCCAGGACCCATTCATTCTTTTCATGGACACAGCCATCCTCCAGTCCTTGGTGAGCCGCAGTGTGTGTGTCTGTAGAAGTGTGTGAAAGAGAGTGATGAATGAGTGAGTGAGGGCTGGGGGAGTCGCGTGTTTCCTGTGCTCACAGAGCGGGACAGACTGGCAGGATAAAGCGTGGCTTATGCTCTGCTGGTTTCATATGGCCTCTCTCCTTTGCTCCCCTCTCTCTCTCTCTCCCTCCTTCTCAGTCTCCTTCACCACACCCCTTTTCTTACTGGCTGAGTTGAACTCTTCTCATGCAGCTGGACATTTTCGTGTGTGTGTGTGTGTGTGTGTGTGTAGAAAGGGATTCAGGGCGTGAGCAGGGCGTAGTAGGTCTGTGTGAGTGGTAATATAATCCGGGTGTGCATCATCACATCTGTCTATTCAGAATTTGTGCGCTGTTGTCTGGATCAGTAAACCTATCCAGCTATTGCTGAGAGTGGTATGCCATCTAAACTGTACTGTGCATTCTTTTAACGATCCCTAAAATCAAGCTTTACGATACCAGTGAACTAGCACCTCCGCTGTATATTTGGAGTAGACCACAACATGACTCGCTGTATCTACCCCTAACTGAGACATCCCCGTCAGCCTGTTGGCTCTGGAGGGGCTCGTCTGATCGGTTCTGCTTTGAAGATGCACCTGGTAAACAGGAAGCAATCTCCCCTGGTCTGCCCGCCTGCTTAATATTGTGCTGCATAGCAGTGCATTGCATCAGACATCACATCTCTCCGCATCACTCCATTCTACTCCGCCTGGGCTTTAAGTTTGTCCCTGGACTGGTGAGTCAGTTATACTGGGATGGGTCATCCACTGAACCCCCCCCCCCCACACACACACACACACACACACACAATGTTCGGTGCGGCTGCTCACACCCACAGAAATCCCCACACACAAACAAAATCACCCTATACACCCATGCCATATGCAAACACACATGGTGTTTCGCAATCTCATACACTATCCAAGCAACATTTGGGATCCAGCAGTTTATTTTCTCTCTCTTTGTAAATGCAGCCAGACTGGTGTTTCTTGGGGATTGCCTGCAAAATTGCTGGTCTAACAATCGGACCAGATGGGGCTGAATCAAGGCAAGAGCAGGCAAGTGTCGGGGACTGGGACACTCCTGCTAGTCCCTGTGTATGTTCACTTTCTTTAGGGACTGACTGGGGTATGGTAATCTGATCCCTTTACTGACCCTTTCCTCAAGCCCACCCTTTCTAAATGCTGAGCAGACTAGGTCGTAGTACACACATTCCCGAGCGCACACGCTGTCACGAACCGGCTCAAAGTCCGTAACAAAAAGGGAGACAACGTGGAGATTAGGAACAACACAAATATATTTATTGAGGTAACGTAAATACAATTAACAATGGTGTGTGTAGTCAGTAATCAGTAGTGTAAGTGAGTGGTTGCATGTATAAATGTGATAATGTGGGGTGTGGAAAGGTGCCAAAGCAAACAAACAAACAAACAAACAAACAAAAAGACCACAACCAAACTCTATCAGTGTGTCTGCATGGAGAGAGTCTCCTCAATGAATGAGGAAGAGGTGTATTTATCCCGGGACACACCCAGGCCCAGGTGTGTCCCATGTCGCTGACCACCCTCCCAGCTCCGCCCACCGACATCTTAATAAGGAAAACAAGAGCAAAGAGAAAGAATATGGCAGACAGAGTGGGAGGGTCATCACAATGATTGTGGCTGCTGAGAGGGGCAGTGGGTTATGGGGATTTCTCTGCTGTAAATCTCTTCACTAACAGGAGACCCTGACCAGAGTCCAGTCCTCTCCCACATACAGTGCATTCTAAAGTATTCAGACCCATTCACTTTATCCACATTTTGTTACGTTACAGCCTTATTCTAAAATGTATTAGATACTTTTCCCCCCATCAATCTACACACAATACCCTATAATGACAAAGCAAAAACAGGTTTAGAAATGTTTGCAAATGTATTACAAAAAAAACCTACTAAAATATCACATTTACAGTATTCAGACCATTTACTCAGTACTTTGTTGAAGCACCTTTGGCAGCGATTACAGCCTTGAGTCTTTTTGGGTATGACGCTACAAGCTTGGCACACCTGTATTTGGGGAGTTTCTCCCATTCTTCTCTGCAGATCCTCTCAAGCTCTGTCAGGTTGGATGGGGAGCGTCGCTGCACAGCTATTTTCAGGTCTCTCCAGAGAAGTTTGATCGGATTCAAGTCCGGGCTCTGGTTGGGCCATTCAGAGACTTGAACCCGAAGCCACTCCTGCAGTGTCTTAGCTGTGTCCTTATGGTCGTGGTCCTGTTGGAAAGTGAACCGTCGCCCCAGTCTGAGGTACTGAGTGCTCTGGAGCAGGTTGTCAAGGATCTCTCTGTATTTTGCTCCATTTATCTTTCCCTCCATCCTGACTAGTCTCCCTGTCCCTGCCGCTGAAAAACATCCCCACAGCATGATGCTGCCACCACAATGCTTCACCGTAAGGATGGTGCCTGGTTTCCTCCAAGCGTGACGCTTGGCATTCAGGCCAAAGAATTCATTCTTGGTTTCATCAGACCAGAGAATCTTGTTTCTCATGGTCTGAGAGTCCTGTAGGTGAATTTTGGCAAACTCCAAGTGGGCTGTTGTGCCTTTTCCTGAGGAGTGGCTTCCGTCTGGCCACTCTACCATGAAGGCCTGATTGGTGAAGTGCTGCAGAGATGGTTGTCCTTCTGGAAAGTTCTCCCATCTCCACAGGGGAACTCTAGAGGTCTGTCTTGGTCGCCTCCCTGACAAAGGCCCGTCTCCCACGATTGCTCAGTTTGGCCAGGCGGCTAGCTCTAGGAAGAGTCTTGGTGGTTCCAAACTTCTTCCATTTAAGAATAATGGAGGCCACTTTGTTCCTGGGGACCTTCAATGTTGCAGACATTTTTTGGTACCCTTCCCCTTCCTCTACGGACAATTCCTTCGATCTCATTGGCTTGGTTTTTGCTCTGACATGCACTGTCACCTGTGGGACCTTATACAGACAGGTGTGTGCCTTTCCAAATTATGTCCAATCAATTGAATTGACCAAATGTGGACTCCAATCAAGTTGTAGAAACATCAATGAAGATCAATGGAAACAGGATGCACCTGAGCTCAATTCGAGTCTCATAGCAAAGGCTGTGAATACTTATGCAAATAAGATATTTATGTTTTTGAATTGTAATACATTTGCAAACATTTCTAAAAACCTGTTTTCACTTTGTCATTATGGTGTATTGTGTGTAGATTGATAAGATTTCTGTAATGTAACAAAATGTGGAAAAGGGGAAGGAGTCTGAATACTTTCCAAATGCACTGTATGTAGTGGAAAGAGAGATAATTTAATGGACGAGGTGATGGAAGCGCTAAGCCTCAACTCTCCACAGCCAGGGTTCTTACACGATGATGCAGAAGACTGACAGGCTCTGCGCATGTCCAATGTTCTCTGCTGTTTGTCTGTTCACTAATCTCAGGGGCTTGACACTGCATGTGTGTTAAGGCTCTGAAAGGTATATGCCAATAGAAATGCTCTGCTATGAGTACTGGACAATGGAGAGGCTCCCGACAGTCCAGCTGGCCAATGACGAGGCCCTGTTCAGCCCAGCCCTGTCCCTAGTGAAGACCGATCAGGGAACCCTGGTTTTGCCAAGGCCTGATGCCATTGCTGATACAGAGGGACGACTAGGGACTTGTCACACTAGCGCCATCTCGGTGACTGTCAGGGGAGACAGAGGCAAACAGGAAGGTAGGAAAGACCCTGTAACATTCGCAACAACCATGGTATTACGTTATGTTGCTGGAAGGCAGCACTGCATTTTAATGTAAACATCACCTAAATGTATTCTAAAAAGTATATGTTACATTATTATTGTAGCCCAAACAGTGTTGACCACTTGACCTGGCTCCTGTCAATATGTTGCAATATAGTCCAAGTGATTGGTTCTCTCAATCTGCATCCATTAATTTCTGACATGCATGACCTGCTTGTTTTATTGATTTGGAGTAGGCTGTAATGTACTTCCCAAAACAGGGAAGAGTAGAGCCAAGTTCCTTTGTTTCTATGTTCTCCTCTTCCTACAGATGTTCTGCTTTAATAAAGCTCGTCTCAGGAGAGCGCATACATTTATTGTTCATAAAACCAACCCAGAGAGCCCCGCCAGTACACACACACACACACACACACACACACACACACACACACACACACACACACACACACACACACACACACACACACACACACACACACACACACACACACACACACACACACACACACACACACACACACACAGCGAGAGAGAGACAGGCAGCGTGTTACACCCCAGCCCTGCACGTACACCAGCAGTCCAGCAAAAACAAATAACAACATCTCCAACGACGATAAACCAAACAGCTAACACATCTGTACAGCTTAAATTCTATGAAGCACCACACATAAAAACAAGACATGTTAAATTGGAAAAACAAGCACAACAACTTAGATAAAACAAACATGCTTCTACTAAGAACTCTCTCAATTGCTTCTATAAAGTTAGCCAATTTTAGCATCAGTGTGAGTTTGACTGCCTCATCATTTTGGACCTCTCACCTTCACTCTCCATCCATCCTTCTCCATAACTCATCATCTCGACTTCTCTCCCTCCCTTCCTCCCTCCTTCCCTGTAGTGCAGGGCCAGAGCCAGGGGAGAGAGAAAGAGTAGCGGAGAGTCTCATAACAACCACTAATTGGTGGTGATTTGGTGGCTGGGCAGACTTCTTGAAGTGATTTATGTGTAGCGTAAAAAAAAGGTCCTCTGGGTCTTACAGAGGACCTGAACTATGGGGTTAACTTCTACAGAAGAACAGGAAAGCATAGAACAAAATGGAGGAATAAATAAAGGATGAAAAAAAGAGAGCGACATGAAAAGATAAACATGAGTATGTGCTTATACCCTGGTCAGCGCAAAAGAATGTGGTTTTAGTCATACCCTTTGTCTTGAATTACTACACATGTCCATCTACCTTTATATCATATACCAATACAGTTAGATTTGATTATACACATGCAGTATACGTGTACATGCAGTAGAAAAAGGCATGTGTGGAATCAAATCAAACTTTGTCATATGCACCAAATGCCCCGAATACAAATACAGTGTAGACTTTACCTTGAAATGTTTACTTACAAGCCCAGAAGGAACTGAATGCATTGGTTTTGGAGGAAACTAGTACAGAGACAGTATTGAGTATAATACTTTCTCTTCAGTTTCATCCTGTGAGTTACTAGAGAAAGAGAGGGAGAGGGCTGTAACTGACTCCACTTTGGCCGTGTTGCCAGATCAGGCTTGTGGGATTAATTCATTAAGCAGCGCCCAGATGGTTCTGATTATTCTACTGCTGGATGGATCCATTCATCTTTGGAGCCCTTCCACTACAATTACGTAAGTCATACTGTCCATCAGTTAGTCAATAGTTAATTAGCGTGTTAGAAGGGCGAGTCCACGTTAAGAGTGATGCAGAGACTCATATTTCTTGCATTAAAATGTATATGTCAAACAAACACCAATAATTGCAAAGTTTAAACAAACCATACAACTCTATGCACGAGAATCATTTGACAAAAACACATTTACTTGAACAGTGCAGATGACGTTTTGTAACAGAATGACAGCAGAAACAGAACGAATTGTCATTCTGTTACCACTGTTCAAGTAAATGTTTGTAAACTTTTCTGTGGAAATTGTTCAAATTAGTTATATGGTTGGCTTAACTTTGCAATCATTGGTTTTTGAAATCCTAGAAAAAGTAGACATTTGTCACTCAGAAATGACCTTGGTCTGTTTGTTATGGGCTCTTACGAGCTCCTGCAGTCTTGTGTTTGTGTCATTTCTCAGTGTGTGTCCTCCAGGCCTACCCAGATGGCAGCAGCAAAGAGAAGCATCACGCGGCTATCGCTGAGGCCTTGGCTGGGGAGGTCAGCGTAGTGCCCCCCTCCCATCTCATGGCCCTGCTGGGAAAGGTTACATGTTCCCCTGGGCCCCCATAGGGTCTTTTTCACATTCATTCGGCACATAGTCTGATCTGCGACCAGGCTTATGCAGCAGCTTGATTTCTCACATTTGAGATGGCTGATTAGCATTTTAACCTCTGTCCCTAAAACGGCAGTATCACCAGCGTCTCCTGACCGCAGGTATAACAACTGACTTATTCAGGTAGAAGGCTGCCGTGAAGGACGTGGAGGAGGAACGCTTCCTCACACAGCTCAGACATATTGCATATGTATGTACGTATGTGTGAGTGCGACGCAGGATACCGTCATGATGATGGACGACAGTGCTGTTTATGTGTTCCAGCAGGGGGACAGATGCTGGCCACAGGGGCCCAGCACAAAAACATATAAAAAGGTCTGTACTGACATTATGGGAGTGTCACTTTTCCCTCTTTGTTCAAACTCTTACATTGGGTTGAGTGAATACTCACATTACCTTCCCTAACTTGTCTCTCCTCTGATTAGGTGTGGACGATCCAGAGTGGCCAGTGCTTGCGGTGCTTTGAACACTCCCACAGTAAAAGGTGTCACCTGCCTCAGTTCCTGCGAGGACAGCAGCCAGCTGCTCAGTGCCTCCGTCGACCAGACCATCAGGTGACCTTCACAAATTAATATTTTTCTCTCATATCTTCTTTTTTTGCCTATAGATCACCAATAAACCACAACTTATTTTGCGTTCCAACGGGTTCAGTTTTGTTCAATACTGAACAAAAATAAAATTGCAACATGCAACGATTCTACTGAGTTACAGCTGATAAAAAGGAAAATCAGTCAATTGAAATAAGTTTATTAGACCCTAATCGATGGATTTCCCATGACTGGGAATACAGATGTGCATTTGTTGGTCACAGATACCTTAAAAATAAAAGTTAGGTGCGTGGACTAGAAAACCAGTCAGTGTCTGGTGTGACCACCATTTGCCTCATGCAGCGCGACACATCTCCTTCACATAGAGTTGATCAGGCTGTTGATTGTGGCCTGTGGAATGTTGTCCCACTCCTCTTCAATGGCTGTCCCAAGTTGCTGGATATTGGCGGGAACTGGAACACACTGTTGAATATGTTGATCCAGAGCATCCCAAACATGTTCAATGGATGACATGTCTGGTGAGTATACAGGCCATGGGAGAACTGGGACATTTTCAGCTTCCAGGAATTGTGTATAGCTCCTTGGACATGGGGTCTTGTATTATGCTGAAACATGAGGCGATGGCGGCTGATGAATGGCACAACAATGGGCCTCAGGATCTCGTCACGGTATCTCTGTGCATTCAAATTGCCATGGATAAAATGCAATTGTTTTCATTGTCCGTAGCTTAGTGATGCGCAGGTCAGCTGTTTGTTCACTATCACCCACCTGCAATTGATAACCCATCCGCTAGATTATATGTGACATACTGAAAATCTAAGGCCCGCGATAGACCCTAACCCGCAAATATCAAAAATGCGCTTTTTTTTGGTTGCACTGTTAGGAAACAGAATAGTGTTCACTGTGCCAGGTTTCAGTTGGTTGCGCCTGGATATGTACCGTGCAGAGTGAATCTCCATATATAGTAGATCTCTATATGTGTTGTTTGTTATATGTGTTGCTCACAGTGTTGTTTTAGTTTGTAAAACCAGAGCATCAACAAATGGAGAATGGGGTACATCTCTCCTTCTAGCGCTACAGATGCTTCCATGAAGCCGATGAGAGTATTCCGCTCATCCTGGTAAATACCCTTCATTCGGTCCAGTGGGTCTTTGTCCTCGAGCATTTGTCGTATTTCTGGGTATTGCTTGCTGACCGACTCCAGCATGTCAGCCTTGCTGTTCCAGCGAGTCCTGCAATTTTGGATTACTGCACGGGGTAAGTTGGTGACAGCACTGGTCTTCTTTAGGTAAGTCACAAGGCTCTTGCATGCTTCCATCAGCTCAGTAACTTCACGAACACACTGTAGTGCCTTCTTTTCTTGGAATGTATGTTTTAGGACTGTGTTCAGCACATGAGCTGTGTAAGGGATCCAGTGGTAGTTGCGCAGCGCTGCCTTTGTTTGCGTCTTGGTCACAAAGACGATTCTAGAGAGACGTTCACCTGGATTTCCAAAGTCGTTGAGTTCCTTGCTGATTTGCTCGTGGATGCTCTCTGCTGTCTTCCTCAGGTTTGGGTCAAACTCCATGGTGGTGATGACACGACTTTTCAGTTGCCAATCTTCTGTCTTCCCAATCATCCCTTTTGTTGAAATCATCCGTCCACGTCTGTGGTAATGGCAACGCCACTGTAATCTAAAGCCTTGTTGATTGACTCAGACAGTGTAGCCTTCTCTGTTGTGGCCTGTTGTTTGGCTCTTTCGCACACTGTCTGTCTGTGTGGGATGACAGAGTTGGCATTGACAGCTCTATAATGGGTTCCAATGTCAATAAGTCCCTTATACAGTACCAGTCAAAAGTTTGGACACACCTACTCATTCCAGGGTTTTTCTTTGTAGAAAAATTGTAGAACAATAGTGAAGACCTCAATACTTTGAAATAACACACTTGGAATCATGTAGTAAACAAAAAGTGTTAAAAAGGCACACCCGTTAATTGAAATGCATTCCAGGTGACTACCTCATGAAGCTGGTTGAGAGAATGCCAAGAGAGTGCAAAGCTTTCATCAAGGCAAAAGGGTGGCTACTTTGAAGAATCTCAAATATATTTAGATTTGTTTAACACTTTTTTTGGTTACTATATGATTCCATTTGTGTTATTTCATAGTTTTGATGTCTTCACTACTATTCTACAATGTAGAAGATAGTAAAAAACCCTGGAATGAGTAGGTGTGTCCAAACTTTTGACTGGTACTGTACATTTATGGATTTTTTAAATGAATTGTTTCTCTTTATTCAACCCACCCACACTCCCTCCCTCCCTCCATCAACACAATATTTCATGACCCTAAAACCGCCCACCCTGCAGATATAACCACGGAACTGTGGGTTATGAGTCAACCCACACATCACTACCGGAACTTATGGCTGCCCATACCATAACCCCACCAACATTGACATCAGCAAACCGATCGCCCACACGATGTCATGCACGTGGTCTACGGTCGTGAGGCCGGTTGGATGTACTGCCAAATTCTCTAAAGCCACTTTGGAGGTGGCTTATGGTAGAGAAATGAACATTAAATTATCTGTTAACAGCTCTGGTGGACATTCCTGCAGTCAGCATGAGCCCTCAAAACTTGAGACATCTGTGGCATTGCACATTTTAGAGTGGCCTTTTATTGTCTCCAGCATAAGCTGCACCTGTGTAATGATCATGCCGTTTAATCAGCATCTTGATATGCCACACCTGGCAGGTGGATGGATTATTTTGGCAAAGAAGAAATGCTCACTAACAGGGATGTAAGCAATTTTTTTGCACAACATTTGAGAGAAATAAGCTTTTTGTACATTTTTGGGATCTTTTATTTCAGCTCATGAAACATGGGACCAACACTTTAAATGTTGCATTTAAATTTTGGTTCAGTGTATATACCTTAACTCTATATACCTTAACTTTACTCCCAATAAATACAAATCGTTGTCATTGGTCTCTGGTGAATGACTTAGGTTTCAAGGAGCGTCTGTTTCTCTCTCAGGCTGATATAGATTCATCTATGCTTTTATTACAAGCAGGCATGACTACTGTAATGCTCTCCTGTCTGGTCGACCCAAGAAAGCCATTGGTCAACTGCAAAACCTACAGAATGCTGCAGCACAGGTACTGGCCAAGACCAGACGGAGAGCACACATTACACCGGGTTTAAGGCCTCTGGACTGGCTGCCTGTGAGTTTTAGAATTCATTTAAATATTATTCTATTGGTTTTTAAATCAATCCACGATTGTGTACCCCAATACATGTCAGACATAAGTTATGTGCCCAGTAGGTTCCTCAGGTCCTGTGGCACTGGCCTTTTTAACTATCCCAAAGCCTAGGACCAAGAGGAATAGAAAGACAGCTTTTAGTTACTATACCCCCAGTCTCTGGAATAGTATTTTTATTTAATTGTTTTGTTTTTTCCCGTGAAGCACATTGCATTTGCATTCCATGTCTGAAATGTGCTGTGTAAATAAAGCTTAATTTGATTTGTGTTACTGTGTGTTCCTAGACGTGAAACGCATGGATTATTGTTATTACACGCGTGAAGGTCTAAAAGCTTTGCCACACCTGGATTGTGCAACATTTGCCCATTATTCTTTTCTAAAATCTTCAAGCTCTGTCAAACTGGTTGTTTATCATTGCTAGACAACCATTTTCAGGTCTTGCCATACATTTTCAAGTAGATTTAAGTCAAAACTAACTCGGCCACTCAGGAACCTGCACTGTCTTCTTGGTAAGCCACTCCAGTCTAGATTATGGTCCTGCTGAAAGGTGAAGTCATCTCCCAGGTCTGGTGGAAAGCAGACTGCACCAGGTTTCAGAGGACTTTGCCTGTGCTTAGCTCCATTCCATTTCTTTTTTATCCTGATAAACTCCCTAGACCTTAACGATTACAAGCATAACCATAACATGATGCAACCACCACTATGCTTGAAAATATGGAGAGTGGTACTCAGTAATGCGTTGTATTGGATTTACCCCAAACATAACACTTTGTATTAAGGACAAAAAGTGACTTGCTTTGCCACATTTTTTGCCATATTACTTTAGTGCCTTATTGCAAACAGGATACATGTTTTGGAGTATTCTTTTCACTCTGTCCAATTAGGTTAGTATTGTGGACTAACTACAACTTTGTTGATCCATCCTTAGTTTTCTTCTATCACAGCCATTAAACTCTGTAACTCATTTGAAGTCACCATTGGCCTCATGGAGAAATCCCGGAGTGATTTCCTTCCTCTCCGGCAACCAGTGGTGGAAAAAATACCCAATTGTCATACTTGAGTAAAAGGTAAGATATCTTAATAGAAAATGACTCAGTAAAAGTCACCCAGTAAAATACTATTTGAGTAAAAGTCTAAAAGTTTTTCGTTTAAAATATACTTAAGTATCAAAAGTAAAAGTATAAATCATTTCAAATTCCATATATTAAGCAAACCAGACGGCACCATTTTCTTGTTTTATTTACAGAAAGCCAGGGGCACACTCCAACTCTCAGACATCATTTACAAACAAAGCATGTGTGTTTAGTTAGTCCGCCAGATCAGAGGCACTAGGGATGACCAGGGATGTTCGGTTGATAAGTGTGTGAATTTGACTATTTTCCTGTCCATTCAAAATGTAACAGGTACTTTTGGGTGTCAAGGAAATGGTACGGAGTAAAAAGTACAATATTTTCTTAAGGAATGTAGTGAAGTAAAGTACAAGTTGTCAAAAATATAAATAGTAAAGTAAAGTACAGATACCCCAAAAAACTACTTAAGTAGTACTTTAAAGTATTTTTTACTTAAGTACTTTTCACCACTGCCAGCAACTGAGTCAGGAAGGACGCCTGTATCCTTGTAGTGACTGGGTGTATTGATACACCATCCAAAGTGTATAACTTCACCATGCTCAAAGGGATATTCATTGTCTGCTTTTTATTATTATTTTTACCCATCTACCAATAGCTGCGCTTCTTTACGAGGCATTGGAAAACCTCCCTGGTCTTTGTGGTTAAATCTGTGTTTGAAATTCACTGCTCGAATTGTATGTGTATAAGTTCAGGACTAAAAAAACGTTTAATTTAATTCATTTGTACAAAAATCCAAAAACATGATTCAATTTTGACATTATGGGGTATTGTGTGTAGACCAGTAACAAACATTTACATTTAATCCATTTTAAATTTGGGCTGTAATAACAAAATGTGGGAAAAATCCAGTGGTGTGAATACTTTCTGAAGGCACTGTACTTTGTGTAGCTTGCATTCTTTGCTTTCAGGGTTTTCTGACCATGACCGTGTGATACATTATAGTGCATTTGAGTACAAACAAGGACAACTATTGAGTTGGCCACTAGATGACACTGTAAGACTATGTTTCTAAAACCAAGCTGCCGTTAATAGGAAGCAAAGTCATTTCTGTCGGACTCGTTACCTTCCTCTTGTGGCCATTCTAGGAATCAAAAGTTTATAGACAAAGCATCATGATTAAAACACTGAAGAACCATGGCATTATGTCATCGATATTCTTGACACAGACAGCACACTACGTGGTAAAGAACTGGAGAGGCATGGAAAAGGAAGAAGTGTGAGACAAAAAAAAAAAAAGACTGCTCTCGAAGCAGTAGAACTGGATCTGATAGAACTGGATCAGCACATATATGTGGCACTGTATATCCACGTGTAACATACCAGCTCTTCCTGTGTGTTGAGAATGTAACTCTACCCTTGACTAAAAAAAAGGTATGGGTGGAGTGTGTTTGTAGTTGGGGTGAAGGTGGAGGCGGGTGGTGTGGAGTCTCTCCTCAACCCATCTCTGAAGTGTTGCATTGGGCTAGTGGAAGAGGGGAGGTGGGGAGAGGCACTCCGCTCAGGTCCTCTACATCAAATATTCATTTCACAGAAACTCCTCAGCCTTAAATAATTCTCAAAGAAGTGTGCCGAAAGCAAGCCTTTGCTACCCCAGGCACGTTCACTGTCTGGACAATAGATCCAAGGGAGCACAAAGGGAAACGATAGAGGGAACGGAAAAGTGAGAGGAGAGAAAAGAAGTGAGAGAAAGAGGAAGCGAGTGAGAGAAACAGACAGGAGGGTTGGTTTAGATGTATTCTTTACATTGTATATTACAGATGGCTTGCTTTGAACAGTAATTGACGGAGGAGGTAGGGGACACCGCACAACATGCTGTGTTTAGCAAATAGTGAACGGTTTAAATACAATTTTGAAAGCAAATGGTGGAGGAAGGAGTGAAAACTAGCTACCTGTTGTCTACTGACAAAATACAAATCAATCTATGGGCATAGGACACGTGTATGTCTGATCTAGGGTAGGAGAGGAATAGAGTGTGGACGACACACACACACACACGTATATGGACACTCCTTCAAATTAGTGGATTCGGCTATTTTAGCCACACCCGTTACTGACAGGTATAACATCGAGCACACAGCCATGCAATCTCCATTGACAAACATTGGCAGTAGAATGGTCTTACTGAAGAGCTCAGTGACTTTGAATGTGGCACCGTCATAGGATGCCCCCCTCCAACAAGTCAGATTGTCAAATTAGCTACAGCTGCCCCAGTCAACTGTAAGTGCTATTGTGAAGTGGAAAAGTTTAGGAGCAACAACGATTCAGACGTGAAGTGATAGGCCACACAAGCTCACAGAATAGGACCGCCGAGTGCTGAAGCGCATAAAAATTGTCTGTCCTCGGTTGCAACACTCACTAACGAGTTCCAAACTGCCTCGAAGCAATGTCAGCACAAGAACTGTTCGGCAGGAGCTTCATGAAATGGGTTTCGATGGCCGAGCAGCCGCACACAAGCCTAAGATCACAATGCGCAATTCCATGTGTCAGCTGGACTGGTGTAAAGCTCACCACCATTGGGGAATGTGGGATACCTAGTCAGTTGTACAACTGAATGCCTTCAACTGAAATGTGTCTTCCACACAAAGTCCCCCCTTATCTCAGGTCGCTAGTCACCATAGCAGCACCCACCTGTAGCACGCGTTCCAGCAGGTATATCTCTCTGGTCACCCCCAAAACCAATTCCTCCTTTGGCCGCCTCTCCTTCCAGTTCTCTGCTGCCAATGACTGGAACGAACTACAAAAATCTCTGAAACTGGAAACCCTTATCTCCCTCACTAGCTTTAAGCACCAGCTGTCAGAGCAGCTCACAGATTACTGCACCTGCACATAGCCCATCTATAATTTAGCCCAAACAACTACCTCTTCCCCTACTGTATTTATTTATTTATTTTGCTCCTTTGCGCCCCATTATTTCTATTTTGCACATTCTTCCACTGCAAATCTACCATTCCAGTGTTTTACTTGCTATATTGTATTTACTTCTCCACCATGGCCTTTTTTTGCCTTTACCTCCCGTATCTCACCTCATTTGCTCACATTGTATATAGACTTATTTTTCTACTGTATTATTGACTGTATGTTTGTTTTACTCCATGTGTAACTCTGTGTTGTTGTATGTGTCGAACTGCTTTGCTTTATCTTGGCCAGGTCGCAATTGTAAATGAGAACTTGTTCTCAACTTGCCTAACTGGTTAAACCACGTGCATGACATCGTGTGGGCGATCTGTTTGCTGATGTCAATGTTGGTGGGGTTATGGTATGGGCAGCCACATCTTTGGCGCCCGGGGAACAGTGGGTTAACTGCCTTGCTCAGAACAACAGATTTTTACCTTGTCAGCTCAGGGATTCGATCCAGCATACAATGACCATCTAGACAATGCTGTGCTTCCAACTTTGTGGCAACAGTTTGGGGAAGGCATTACAACGCCCCTGTACAGAAAGCGAGGTCCATACAGAAATGGTCTGTCGAGATCGGTGTTGAAGAACTTGACTGGCCTGCACAGAGCCCTGACCACAACCCTATCGAACACCTTTGGGATGAATTCGAACGCCGACTGCAAGCCAGGCCTAATCTCCCAACATCAGTGCCCGACCTCACTAATGCTCATGGCTGAATGGAAGCAAGTCCCTGCAGCAATGTTCCAACATCTAGTGGAAAGCCTTCCCAGAAGAGTGGAGGCTGTTATAGCAACAAAGTGGGGACCAACTCCATATTAATGCCCATGATTTTGGAATGAGATGTTCGACGAGCCGGTGGCCACATACTTTTGGCCATGTAGTGTATCATAAAACAAATTGTCCAGAGCTCTTGAATGCTTACCTGCATTGTGGCAGTGGTGTAGCCAGGGGTTGACCACAGAGATACCAGGACCATGAACAGGACCATGAACAAGCAAGATGATAACAGCACAAAGAGTTCAAAGAGTTCAGGGTCAAAAGTTCATGGTACAAGCTGAAAATCAAAAAGCCTAGCTCTGTAACTCTAGAGCATGGAACTCAAAACATCAAATGAGTCAAATGTCCTTCCACAGAGCTGTTGAAGAGCCTTCAGTAGGCCATGCTGCTCTTCTTGTGGCTCCCTATGCAGCACAGGTACTGCCAATTTAACCCATCATACAGATACCTAATGCTTAATTGGTTAGGTGACCTGTAGGGAAGGGGGTTATGGGAGGTGTAGTGTTCCAACTGGCAGCCATTTAAAGGCACCACACCACCTTGTGACACCACAGTGATGACCAACACCATACCAAAAGAGCCTCAAACGTCCTTCATCGTCTCCATATTCTCCTAGCCTGACTACCCACTCTCATCGCTCCAGCTAAATGCCACGCCCAGCAGTTCTTCTCCACAATGAATCTAGATTTGCTTTCCTCCCTGACATTGTGTAGAATGTGAACACATTCTGACCATTCTGATTGGTCCCAGATCCCGATGGGTTGGGCCAGAGCCAGGGACAGGGCCGTCATTGGCTTTGATACTCTGATTTGTTAGGGACAATAAAATCCCTGGTGAATTTGTTTTGCACAACACTCTTCATTTTGATGTCAGCACAAACAACTTCTAAGATGGCAGGTTCAGACTGAATGTATGGAGCGATCGATAGAGCAGCGGGATTAGATTCAGTATGAGTCGTCAGGCAAATATTCTCCCAGCCTGGGCACTAACTACACACCAGCTGCCAGCCCATCATAGTATCAGATCTCATCTGGCCTGTGTCTCACCCACATAATATCATCACGACCACATCAAACGTTCTGGGCTAATCCGAGGCCAATCACATCTCCGCCTCTGAGACTCTGACTAAACGGTCTCTTCTGGTGTCTGTGTATGGTGTGGCCCTACCCTGGCCCTGTCATGCAGTATACTGATAAGGCCTGGCTGTGGAGAATCAGAATCAGAGAGAGGCAGGCTAGACTAGAACCTTTCTGTACTGTATCGACCGGTCGGGACGGGAGAAATTAGGCATGAAGGAAAACTGAGGTGGGCATCTTTATTATCAGCCAGGGGAGTAACCGTAGAAACGACGACCTGCAGGGAGAGAGGAGAGGCACAAGCTGTTCCAGACGGCCTGCTGCTGATTGGCCGAGACACATTCCAGTGGTAATTAACATCTGCATATGTAAATGAGGCGTCTGCAGGGGAAATTTGGCAGGCGCTTCTCACCTGCGTCTCGACTGACAGTGGGGTGTGTGTGTGTGTAAGTTTGTGCATACGTGTGTGTTTCTGTCTCTGTGCATATTTGCGTGGCTGAGAAATACCTACGCCAGCGTTTTTCTGCAGCGAGTGCAGATGGCAGGGTAGGACCAGGGCTAGGTTATTGTAGTTTAATGTTTACATATACGTTTTTATTTCTGTTATTTCTAAGTTTGTATTTGAAATTCAGTTTAGTTTCAGTTAGTCTTCAGATCTGATTTACTCATTTTTATTTCGATTACGTGTCATAAAAAATATATATATTTCGTTTTATATTGTTTTGTTTCAGTTTTAGTTTCAGTGTTAGGGACACAAAGTAGCCTATCCATGGGAGGCTAGGAGCCATGTATGTGTTGCATAGTTTGTGTGTTTTTGGGGATGCCCATTCTTGCCACTGTGGGGCAGTAATGCATAAAGGTGATTTGGTCAGTTCATAGGTTAGGTTAGCTTTAAAGGTAGACTCAGCCAGATGACATAGATGCACAAAGTAAACAGTAGTAGTGGAGGTGTGAGGCTAAACTACCCCATTGTGGCAGTATGACTCTTTGTGACTGCTCATCTCGATGGGCGCGTTGCTCTGCTCAGACGTTGCTGACGCCTGCCAGATCTTACAACACCTGGATAGGTATTTTACGTATTAGCTAACCACATCATGGTGCAGTCGGGCACCAGACTCCTATGCCATATGGTTAGCTGATACGCAAAATACCTGTCCAGCAGTGGAAGTTCCTCAGAGGAGGAAGGGGAGGACCATCCTCTTCAGTGAAATTTCATAAAAATAAAAATAGTTTAACATTTAAAAAAGTTATCCTTTTTAGATAAAACTATACTGAATATATTCATATGTCACCAAATAATTGGTTAACAATTGTTTTGCAATGAAGGTTTACAGTAACTTCAACAGCACTGTCTGGGCTAACACCATGGAGCTGGAGGACAGCTAGCTTCCATCCTCCTCTGGCTACATTGACTTCAATACAAAACCTAGGAGGTTCGTAGGCCTCACCCCCTTCCATAGATATACATGGTAATTATGACCACTTCCAGAGGACGTGCTCCAACCAATCAAAGTTTTTGCAGTATGATCTGGCATGTTGTCCATCCAATCATAGATGTAGGATCAGAGAATGAACCTAGTGTGTTGTATTTGGATTGTGACACACAGCATTATGGTGGTTCTATGTCTTGAGATGCTTGGTGACATTGTTGGATAGAGATTAAGAGTGAGGAGTGATAGTTGAGCAATTTTGGGATATTATTCAATTCAAATTTGTTTTTCAAATTACAGGAGATGTAGGAGGTATGTTATACATTGTTTTCCTGGGTTTAGAACTGTATTTTTGTGTCCAGTTAGTGCAATTTATTTAAATTTGCCTGGCTAACTTCAGTAGCTAGCTAGCTACCAGCGCGAATGTGCAGTTTTCTCCACCAGAATGGTACAATTGCCAACGCTGCCGAAAATGTTGTGGATTTTTTGTTGAAGAACTCTTTTAATTTTCTGGGGTACACGGAAAAGGTGTGAATTAAAAGCGAGGGTCGATCTCAACCTGAGATCAGTTTCATGAAGAAGTATGAGAAGGTGAGGGTGTAGCGGCTTTCTTCCATAGGTGAAGGAGAGGACCAAAGTGCAGCGCGGCTAGTGTTCAACATGTTTGATAAAAGAACAAGTGAAACACTACAAACAACATACAAAATAACAAATGTGCAAAACCGATACAGACCTATCTGGTGCAGAACACAAACACAGAGACAGGTAACAAACACCCACAAAATCCCAACACAAAACAAGCCTCCTATATATGATTCTCAATCAGGGACAACGATTACCATCTGCCTCTGATTGAGAACCATATTAGGCTGGACATAGAAACAGACAAACTAGACACACAACATAGAATTCCCACCCAGCTCACGTCCTGACCAACTAAACACATACAAAACAACAGAAAACAGGTCAGGAACGTGACAGAACCCCCCCCTCAAGGTGCGAACTCCGGGCGCACCCCTAAAACTCAAGGGGAGGGTCTGGGTGGGCATCTGTCCGCGGTGGCGGCTCCGGCGCAGGACGAGGACACCACTCCACCACTGTCTTTGTCCCCCTCCTTAGCGTCCTTTGAGTGGCGACCCTCGCCCACGACCTTGGCCTAAGAATCCTCCCCAAGGCCCCCACATGATTTAGGAGGTAGCTCAGGACAGAGAGGTAGCTCAGGACAGAGAGTTAGCTCAGGACAGAGAGGTAGCTCAGGACAGAGAGGTAACTCCGGACTAATGGCAGCTCCGGACTGAGTGGCAGCTCCGGACTGAGTGGCAGCTCCGGACTGAGTGGCAGCTCCGGACTGAGTGGCAGCTCCGGACTGAGTGGCAGCTCCGGACTGAGTGGCAGCTCCGGACTGAGTGGCAGCTCCGGACTGGGTGGCAGCTCCGGACTGAATGACCGCTCCGGACTGGAGGGCAGCTCATGACTGTAGGGCAGCTCATGACTGTAGGGCAGCTCATGACTGTAGGGCAGCTCATGACTGTAGGGCAGCTCATGACTGTAGGGCAGCTCATGACTATAGGGCAGCTCATGACTGTAGGGCAGCTCATGACTGTAGGGCAGCTCATGACTGTAGGACAGCTCATGACTGTAGAGCAGCTCATGACTGTAGGGCAGCTCTGGCAGCTCCTGACTGGCTGGCGGCTCTGGCAGCTCCTGACCGGCTGGCGTCTCTGGCAGCTCCTGACTGGCTGGCGTCTCTGGCAGCTCCTGACTGGCTGGCGTCTCTGGCAGCTCCTGACTGGCTGGCGTCTCTGGCAGCTTCTGACTGGCTGGCGTCTCTGGCAGCTCCTGACTGGCTGGCGTCTCTGGCAGCTCCTGACTGACGGACGGCTCTAGCGGCTCCTGACTGACGGACGGCTCTAATGGCTCGGGACAGACGGGCGGCTCTAATGGCTCGTGGCAGACGGATGACTCAGATGGCGCTGGGCAGACAGATGGCTCAGATGGCGCTAGGCAGACAGATGGCTCAGACGGCGCTGGGCAGACGGATGGCTCAGATGGCGCTGGGCAGACGGATGGCTCAGACGGCGCTGGGCAGACAGATGGCTCAGACGGCGCTTGGCAGACGGATGGCTCAGACGGCGCTGGGCAGACGGATGGCTCAGACGGCGCTGGGCAGACGGATGGCTCAGACGGCGCTGGGCAGACGGATGGCTCAGACGGCGCTGGGCAGACGAGCAGTGCAGGCGGCGTTGGGCAGACGGGCAGTTCAGGCACCGCTGGGCAGACGGCAGACTCTGGCCGGCTGAGACGCACTATAGGCCTGATGCGTGGTGCCGGAACTGGAGGTACCGGGCTGAGGGCACGCACCTCAGGGCGAGTGCGGGGAGGAGGAACAGGGCTCTGGAGATGCACTGGAAGCCTGGTGCGTGGTGTAGGCACTGGTGGTACTGGGCTGGGGCGGGAAGGTGGCGCCGGATATACCGGACCGTGAAGGAGGACACGCGCTCTTGAGCACCGAGCCTCTCCAACCTTACCAGGTTGAATGGTCCCCGTAGCCCTGCCAGTGCGGCGAGGTGGAATAGCCCGCACTGGGCTATGCAGGCGAACCGGGGACACCACCTGTAAGGCTGGTGCCATGTACGCCGGCCCGAGGAGACGTACTGGAGGCCAGATATGTTGGGCCGGCTTCATGGCACCCGGCTCGATGCCCAACCTAGCCCTACCAGTGCGGCAAGGTGGAATAGCCCGCACTGGGCTAAGCACGCGTACTGGGGACACCGTGCGCTTTACCGCATAACACGGTGTCTGACCAGTACGACGCCCTCTCACTCCACGGTAAGCCCGGGGAGTTGGCTCAGGTATCCAACCCGGCTTCGCCACACTCCCCTTTAGCTCCCCCCCAAGAAATTTTTGGGTGAGCCTCTCGGGCTTCCAGCCTCTCTTACGTGCTGCCTCCTCAATCCACCGCTCCTGGGCTGTGGCTGCCTCCTTCTCCTCCCGAGAGCGGCGATTCTCTCCAACCTTTGCCCAGGGTCCTTTTCCGTTCATGATTTCCTCCCATGACCATTCCTCCTGGTACCGCTGCTGCTGTTGCTGCTGCCCGTTGCCACGCTGCTTGGTCCGGGTTTGGTGGGTGTTTCTGTAGCGGCTTTCTTCCATAGGTGAAGGAGAGGACCAAAGTGCAGCGCGGCTAGTGTTCAACATGTTTGATAAAAGAACAAGTGAAACACTACAAACAACATACAAAATAACAAATGTGCAAAACCGATACAGACCTATCTGGTGCAGAACACAAACACAGAGACAGGTAACAAACACCCACAAAATCCCAACACAAAACAAGCCTCCTATATATGATTCTCAATCAGGGACAACGATTACCATCTGCCTCTGATTGAGAACCATATTAGGCTGGACATAGAAACAGACAAACTAGACACACAACATAGAATTCCCACCCAGCTCACGTCCTGACCAACTAAACACATACAAAACAACAGAAAACAGGTCAGGAACGTGACAGAGGGCGTTCAATACCAACTGGTATCAAACGTATAGCTGGTTAACAGGGAGCCGATCATCAAGCCGCCTGTAATTGCACGTTACATCTTTTCTGAGATGTCGAAAACAATTCCGAATGATTTGATAGCTTCCATTGCAACAGCCATTAAAAGTTAGATTAAAGAGAGAGGTTGACGGAGCACATTTGTTGCATGCGCTCAAGTAGGCTTTGCACTTTCATAAAGCAAGCTCAGCCCAAGCACTGTGAGTACCCCTATCAATGTTCTCTCATTACTGTATGTAGAGTCAATCACATACACAATCACATTATTACACATCAAAGATTTTACTCCTTGCTTAGACTAACTCATTCTGAGCTCTTTTGTCTAACTGTGTAGTGTGTTGTGTTGTTTTTTGTCGTCCCAGTAAAATCCTGTCCTGCACTGATCAAGCTTCTGAACACTCTCAACTCATGCTTCATACCCTCAGTCAATCACTACTGTGATCCCTTTCCAACACTGTGTAAGTAGCCTTCTCATTCCCATTCCCCAAAATATTGTACTATAAATGTCTTTATGAAATGCTTTAGGTTAAAATAATTCGTTTTTGACGATTTTTGAAACACACTTTGTGGTCTCCGTGTGTTCCGCGCCTACCCATGGGTCTCCAATCCTCCTCCATTTTCCAATTCACCAGCCTCCACTGCTGTCCAGGCGTTGTAAGATCTAGCATGCATCCGCAACGTCCAAGTAGGGGAACGCTACCAATATCTGTGGTGTTGCTTGTGGCAACGTCATCTCACTGAGTCTACCTTTAAATTCAATTCAGTCTCAATGTGGCCTGCCAGATTCAGAAACTTGAAAACCGATTCGAAAAAAAGCTTGATAACCCCATTGATAACCCCATTAGATTTTTGCCCAAAAGGTAGAAGAAAAAAATTAATGCTGGTCTTTATTCTATTTTAGTTCATTTTGGAGTAAAAGATAATAGTTTCAGTATAGTTTAATTATTTCATTTCAGTTTACTAAATAGTTTTTTCATTGTTAGTTCTTGTTTTACTTTCAATTTTAGTTTACTAAGGAACAGAGGGTTGTGTGCCTCCCTACCCATTCTTAGTTTTTCCTGTGCAGTGCTAAAGGAGAGGACACGTCCTCATTACCATCAATGAGAGGAGAGACAAGTCACCCACAGAGAGACACTAACAGGTGAGAAGGGACACGAAGAGGGAAACAAATTGTAACCCTGACAAAGCCAGTAACTTCCTATAGTCCATCCATGCATCTGGTCAACATTCCTACAATGTGAAAAAGATTCCTGCTGCATGTCTATATCCCTGTGTGTCTGTCTGTGTACTTATACAAATATTTGTTTAGGTTTGAAATTGAGCATATAAGTGTGTGTTTACATCATGTGCATTATTTATGTGTCCACAGTACAGAACAAGCATTTTTTTCATTTTTAAATGCATTTGTGAGTCTGTTTGTGTGTGTGTGTGTCATGCATGTCTGTGTGGAGTGGGCGTGTGCTGCTTGAGGAGCCTCTGACCTTTGAAATATGCAGAGTGCACACAAATGTAGTGAGAGAGAGAGAGAGAGAGAGAGAGAGACCAGGCGAGCACACAGAGTGACAGACAAACAGCAGGACACCACACTATAAATAGACCCGGTGCCAAAAGCTGATGACACCTGGATTCTCACTCTCCTTCACACTCTCTCTCTCTCATTCTCTCTTGGTTCCTTTTTCTCTCCTACTGCACTTCCTCTCACTTTCCAAATCATTATCTCTTCATCTCTCTGACGGTTTTCCCTTTCACTCCACTCACTCACTCCATCTCTCCTTGCCTCCCTCTCTCCTCGCTATATGTCCTTCTCTCTCCAAGTCTGTCCCTCCACTTCTCTCATTCAGACAGGTAGGAGGTGAGAGAGGGGCTTCATGAGGAAGAGCCTCACTTTCGTTCTCTAAGAAATCATTACCAGAGGTCCCAGCTGACCTATCATCCTTTCTGACTGACAGTGAGAGTTGATAGCCATGGACATTGGAGTGGAGGAGTCTTATGCAAAGTTAAACAGGCCAGATCCACTTCCAAAAAGCCCTCAATGATCCGAGTGCTTTTACTGAGAAAGCCCTCGAATACACACAGGGAACTCTGTCTTAGCTGTTCGGTTTGCTGTCATGCAAGAAACCTTCAGCAGTAATCCGAGTGTCAGTGGAATATACAATTAGCAACAACACGCGTGTTCAGAGCACTGTGCACTCTAGTTCTGCAAGGTAAGGTGGCAGGCAGGTGACAGGTGTTAAGTACAGTGCCACAATGGTTCAAGGCATCCCTGAATTAGGATGCCAAGGCAATGCAACCCCAACAAAAGGAACAATACTAACCCAAAGTTGTTTGGCAATAGCTAACAAGGTACATAGAGTAGAAGGGTCTGGTTTGGTTTCATATTGAAGTTAATATCCCATGCATCACAAACCAGGTTGAAATATCATAGCCTACCCCTTGTGCCATCTTGCATGAATTATTTGAGAATTTGTCTTGTAATCCTAGCAGGGAATCCCACCCAGAACAAATGGAATGTCAGCTTTATACAACATCCTTGTAAAGGCATTACAGGGCATTAAGTCCCATGTGGGTTTGAATTGGTCTCATCAGTACAGGATTACAGCACTGTGGGGATTAGCCCTCCCCTTAGGAAATACTGGAGGTAGGAGCAGGCGGTGGCCCAGGGGCTGGGAGATAGGGAATTGGGGATGGGAGTAGCCCGCCGTGGGGCTAGGGGATAGAGGTTGGAGCTGGGGGATAAGGTTGGGGCTGGGTGGCTGGGGGATAGGGCTGGAGCTGGGGGATAAGGTTGGGGCTGGGTGGCTGGGGGATAGGGCTGGAGCTGGGGGATAAGGTTGGGGCTGGGTGGCTGAGGGATAGGGCTGGAGCTGGGGGATAAGGTTGGGGCTGGGTGGCTGGGGGATATAGGGATGGGGTATGGGGGATAAAGTATATCTGAGTCCCATCCCACTGAGGATCCGCTTAGAGCTGCTGACACTGACACCTCACCTTCAGCCAAAGCTCTCAGTTACACAGAGCTGGATCAGATGAGCCAGAGCCAATTACCTGGATCCATATCTCTAACTGTTAGGGACCAAACCACCAGCACTGACTCATCTCATGTAATGTGCAAGAGATGGATTCAGATGCATTGTTTCTAGTCTGATGCAATCAGAAAATATGCAGAATGAATGAAATACCTATGCAAAGTGTGAGACATCCTGTTTTCATCATTCATGAATATGAAGATCCTTCCTCCCCAGTCTCCCACCTTGTCTGGAGTCTCCTCAGCACAGAAAACCTGGTCAAATATCCAGCCATCTCCAGCTGCCTAGCCTCTGTCCAGTTACAGTCTGGCTGAATATTGATGAAGAAGATGATGAAGATCTTCTGGACTGCATGTACTGGGTTATGACTACGCCTGCTTAGCCTGCATATTACACACTGACCCCCAACCATGGCAGTCGGAGGAACTTATTCACAGAGGGTTAGAGGTACTGTACTATAATCTGTGTTATTTAACAACCAAGCGCTGGTTCATATCCGTCCCGGAGGGTCATAATAGGAGCACCACCTTTCAAGAGGTGGGCCGGTTTAAGATAAGGAACTATTGTCCTGGGTCTCCAGTTAGATAGATAGCCGAAATATTTTACGTTAGAGCCCTACTATGGCTTTTTCAGGCACTCGTATTGGTGGGTTAATATGGACAGACAGGAGCAGCGTGGTCAACCTCAGCATCAGACTAGCCGGGGGCCATCTATTACCATCCTAATGGGATTCTTCCATCCCCGGTGTTGTGGAGGATTGTGCAGCCTGAGTCAATGTTGCTGCATGAAGAAGACAAACGGTTGCACTTCTCCATATTAGAGGCATGGGTTATCTTGTTAAGAGCCATGGCGTGAGTGTCCATTGATGGGTTATCTTGTTAGCGGCTAAGCGGCTAGCCTCAGTGTGTGTGTCCCTTGATGGGTTATCTTGTTAGCGGCTAAGCGGCTAGCCTCAGTGTGTGTGTCCATTGATGGGTTATCTTGTTAGCGGCTAAGCGGCTAGCCTCAGTGTCTGTGTCCATTGATGGCAGGGTTTAGATTAAATCCCAGGAATAACCCAGGCTAAATGGGATGAATGAGAGAGAGCAGCCCTTTGTTCCCTGTAGGCTGATGGCCTGGGGCAAGGGCATAAAGTGGAGTGGCTAGGCTACTATAGGAATCTACCACCGTAGCTATATCAACTGTCAAGCCAGGAATTTGACCAATGTTAGGCAGTTCCATCATCATCAAAAACATTATTGGATATCACCTACTTCTGATTACCTCTCTCTATTTGTTATACAGTAGCTAACACATACATTATGCTTGGAAAGGATTATCCTAGTCTGATACTCCTGAGGCAGTTTGTTTCTTCTGATGTCAACGAGACAAGGCAGTGTATTTCAGCTCTATGCGTTTTTTTTTTAACCAGCAAAGTTTATTTATATATAACAACAGTAAAAAGTGAATTCCTGGCTTGCAAAATAGGTGCTTCATATTTACAATAGGTACACAATAATATATTATGATAACAAAACCTAAGCAAAAAAATAAAATAAAAACGAGAACAACTTTAAATACTTTAAACTTTCTTAGAATTTTCACAGCACTTTTATAAAACAACAAGAACAGACAGCCATTATTATTATTATCGTCATTTGTATATACCAAATGACAGAACTCCGGTGTCTACAAAGGGTCGTCTACATTGTGTTGTGTTTAGAATGGAAGAAGGATATTCATTTCATATTGATGCTTCTGCCTTGAGAATAATAGTTGACTTTTCGATTCCCCCGACTGATGACATGAGAAAAGAAAAAAGGTGAATAATTGTCTTTGTTTTTCTGTAAGTAATGAAGCATGCCAGTAGACCCATCACTTTGCCACCACGTAAGCCAAGGGTAAAAAAGTGCACAACATACTGTATCTTCTTCAATTAGGTTCCATCTCTTCTGTAGCGGAAATGGAAGTTGCCATTATAATAATCCTCAACGTGCATCAACTGCAAAATGTCTCAGAGACAACTAACTGGCTGTGAAATTCAATTCTGAGCTGCAGAATGGTAAACAAAACATGATGATAACTTCCACCTTTTAATTTGTCGTCATCATCTCCAAAGTGTAACAGTATGAAATGAATCTGTTACAATTCATTCAAGTCTCTTTCACAAAACGGAAGGTGCAGACAGCAGTGAGTTAAGACTTATAATAATAATAATAATAAGATGTGGAAACGTATTTTCTATTGACTAGCAAAGTCATGGTGTTATAGCATGCTGGCCAGAAGCCAAGGTTGGATTAGATTTTTAGAACGGTAATGAAATAACCAGCGGATGGCAGTTTATGAAAATAAAGACAAGTCAAAAACAGAACATTAAGCAATGGTCCCTCAAGAGAAAAACTGACTTTGTTTCAGTCAAACTATGCCTCTCCATTTCATTTACCCCATTCCTATCAAGCCAAATGGAGAATATAGTGGAACACGTACTATAGAAGGTTTCATCACATGGAATATAAAAGGCACCAGAACACAGACAAGCAATATGAGGCATGAAAGGGGCTTGGTTCTCTTGGATGAGAGGAAGAGAATAGAAGGGAGGACACCATTGTTCAACGGTAGATGCTTCATATTCGTGTTTGAGCGTGTGTCTGTATTTAAAGTGTACTTATAGATATTTGTGTAGCAGGGGGCCAACAGCCAGCCCGCCCTCCTGGCAGGACACATTAATACCATGTCAATCATGTGATCGCCTTGCATTTCTCTATGCCTGTTTTTGATGTGTTTTTTCGTCTTCCGATCACACTCTGCACACGACTACACTCAGATCAAAGCACTGCTTCAAAGCCGGAGCAGGAAACTAGAGCTAAAGGGGTCTCTCTCTCATTTCTGACTGAGCTCTACTCTTCAGACAGCTCTGGCGAGACGGCTGAAGCACTGCCTGCCCGTACAGCAACAGGCCATGACCTCTTCACCTTTCCTATCCTTCTCAAACAGGTCTTTTACACACCGTGGCAAGACAGGTACCTTATCAAAAGGACCGTGCCAATTTCAACAAAACGGTGCCAACAGAGGCGGTGGATTAGTGTTGACGTAAAGACGAGTCAGGACCACTCAGTGGTTTTGATGGTTGGTTTGTTAGCTTGGCGTTCTAAAGCCACAGACAAAACAAGCACATCCATTAACATTGGTTTTATGCTCTCTCCCTCCATGAATCATTTCATCATACTGTTCACCTTTTAATACTACCTAGTTTCAAGTACTTGATGTAAACGGTGAGCCAACAAAGAAGTCTGGAGAAAACAGAATGGTGGTGGTCATTCAATCCAGCAGAAAGAATCTACACTATGTTGTCATGTTTCATAAATGGGTTAAGTTTGGTACAGGACAATCCAATCTTACCAAAGATCTACCTGGTACTGTAACACACATTGTCTTTGATGTTTACATCCTCTTTTGACCATGCTAGCAGTTGAGATATTTCCTTCTTGACAAAAACAAAAAAAATTACAACTTTCGACAAGTAACTCTATATTTGACAGAACTGTCTCTCTCCCGAGCCTGCTACTGTCCTGCTTTCGTACCTGCTCCTTGTTCACAAGCTTCCAGTTACATGAGCACCTCTCTGCAGGCTCTTTACTTCAGTTCCAGGGCTTGGATGGCCCCCGTTGTAAAGCATTAACCGATGAATCATTTAAAACAACGGGATCTTTTGGCACTACACAGGCTTTTTCTTATTCTCGTTTGGAAAGACGTTGCTGGTACATAGTTGGGTAGAAAACTAAGTTCGCTAGCATTTAGCCGCTAGCCTGATCCATTGGCACTTACAAAAACAAACAAAGATGGACCTTAAAAACACTTCTTCTGACATGTGATACGATGCATGCAAGTTTTACACACACACTTGATCCGATCCCCCTAAAGCCATACAAACAGCGGTTATATAACGGAGTGTTTTCACTCCTGCCGCCAGCCTCAGTCCCCAGCTTGGCAGACTCTAGAATCTAGTCTCCAGTATATTATGGTATTTGTACGTTAAGAGCAGCGTAGCCACGGCAACTACGGCTACAATACAGACTGTATAGTACACACCCTCTTACGGTAGAGATAGAGGATTTGGTAGCAGGGTAAATTATGGTGACAGGGGTAAAGGGACTTGGACGGATGTTCAGTTGGCCATCTATGTTGCCATTAAAGTTCTGTTCAACTAACTCCTATTTGTTTAAAATACAAACTCAAATGAAAAAGTCCCATCAGCATTTGTACATTCACAGTACATACAGATGGCGTTACTGCAGAGGAGAGTCTTCTAGAAACCAGTAGGATGCTGGTTGTTGTTGTCCTTATAACCTAAACGCTCTGTGGGCCTGTGGATCTCCTCTTATCACACAGGGTACAGGGGTTTGGGGTCGATAAGCATGCTGGTTGAACTTTGACCCCCTCAGAGGAGGTCCGTTCTCTGTACGATGCGGAATGCGTTTTTGTGGGTTCCTGTACAGGGCTGATGGGTTACAGTCAGAGCTGGGTTCTGTCCACTTGGTCTGGAGTATCATGTTGATAACGAATGGTATTGCTGTCTGAGGAGAACAGAGAGCAGGACAGGACATGACATAGAACCATGTCTTTCTGATGGCCACGGCACCCTATAAAGACGTGTTATAATACAACCTATGCCTTTGTACAGTACAACAATGTCCATATATGTAACAAGAGGAAGATGTTTCCACTGCAACTGATAAGATCAAAATGTACACATACAAAAATAAAGCAGATATTTTTGGAAGCAAAACTCAGCAACAATATCTCTGGAATCCATCATGAGAAGTCTTTATCGCTAACTCTTTTTCCTTACACTGTCTCTAATGTGAGTTTTCAGCAGACAGGGAGAGTGTATCTGGCTACAACATCTCCCCTCTGTTCGTTCCTTCTCTCAACATATCTCTCCTCCAGGGCTATACACACACACAACACTGCCCGTCAAACCCAAAATAATATCAGCTGGAAAGAAAGATGCCATGTAGCCTTTATGGAGGTCTGTGGTCGCCCCACCATACATCATCATCACCACCCATGTCTCCAGAGCCTATGGAGTCTTTTGGAGTTGGTGGCAGTATGGTGCAGGAAGAAAATTTGATAAAAAAAAAATAAACTCTTGATTTCTGGATTTAAAAGGTCCCAGGTCAGTGGTGGTTGCTTGTCCCCCCCCCCCTCCCCACCCCCCACACTGTGAGTATCGGGACTGTTGGTTGGGTGGCTGTGGCTGATCGATATCCCGGGCCGGTCCAGTCGTCCAATCCCGTGGTCTGTCTCAGCTCTCCAGGGACATGGCTGAGATGAGCTGCTCCACCTTGTAGGCCAGACGCTGTTTCTTAGCCTGCTCGTCCTGCTCCAGGGCCATGGTGATCTGGGAGGGGGGGGGGCACAAGACAACAACATGCTTTACTGTCACTCCTAACACACTCAAACCAGGAAGTCAGCCTACTGTGAACCCAGGACAACAACATGCTTCAGTGTCACACTCAACCCAGGGAAGACGTACAGATGTATTGAGGAATGCGATGTCTGTGGTCTGTTTACAGTATTATGTGTTGAGGAAGTTGACATTTTGTGATTTGGCTTTTCTTAAATGCCCCTGAGGGAATAAATTAAGTTGTATTGACTTACATAATGTCCATTGTATGTCAACTGGCTTAGAGTTAAGAGCTTGGTTGGATGGGTGGGATCATGTATGATTGCTACTTCCTGACATTAAAGAGGAAATATAGTTGTCTCTGTCAGAGAGAGTGGCACAAAACGGAGGAATCCAACTGGCTATCTTATGCTTTTGTCTCTCTGTAAACGTGGGCATTTGTCAAGTTGTTCAAAGTGGAATCCGACAGGGTCTCCTCTCTGCTGTCTGTGGTGTCACACACGCTGTATGCACGCCAGGGTGACAACGCGGCAGCTGGGCGGTGCTTTTTCATGTGCTCATATCAAACAGGAGAAATATTCCCCAATAAGATCACTGGTACGAGTTATGCCACACAGTGAGTCAATATAAAGTGACATTGGTTAAAGCTGTGCACCAATGCTACAGCAGCGCAGCTCTCCCATTTCTATCTAACAGAAATGTACTGTATGTGATTGTGAGAAGTAGACAAGAAAAAGGGCTGGAAAAGGTTGCTATGCACCCCCCCCCCCCCAGGAATACACAATGTTCTCATAACTAGGCCTTGCGCTGAAAACATTATGGGGACATTAACGAAGACTAGTTTCTCTTAAGGTCTGTACATAGCTCCAGCAGCCTGTCCCATAGTACACTACCTGCCTCCCTGCCCTGCCTGTTGTCTCCCTCTCATCTGCCTAAGTGCTCTTAGAGCTGGCAGAGCCCAGCGGAGCCTCTCCTCCTCATCCCCCTCTCCACCTCATACCAATCTATTATGAATCTGTTGTGCTGTATGCAGGCACAGCTCCTTCCCTCCCTCCCTCCGCCATCACCAAAATCAATTTAGCACTGCGCTAGCCCGCTAGAGGGGTCACACAAGGAGCCAGGCTTGGAACAAACAACTGATGACGGCCAACGATAGGGGCCTTAGCACTGTGCCCAGGAGAGAGAGCTAGAGAAGAGGAAAGACAGAGAGAGGGCATGAGTGTGTGTGTGTGTCTGTCTGTGTCTGTGAGAGAGAAAGAAAGAAAGCTAGAGGTGGGGGAAGAGCGTGGGATAAAAGAAAAGGAAACAAAGTGGGAAGAAAGTGCGAGAAAGAGAGTGGGAGTAAAAGAGGTGGTCTCTGAGAGGTAAAAAGAGGGCGAGGAGAAGTGAACACTAGCTCTAGCGGCAGCAGCTTCAAGCTCTTAGGGAAGATGGGGAAGAAGAGAGAGAGATGAGAGAAACACAGAGGAGAGAGTGAAAGGGTGAAAGATAGATGGAATAGAAAGGGAGAGAGAAGAGGGAGTGGGCTCCTCGTCTTGTGAATGGGGCCTCAATAAGGTCAGACTAATGGCTCCCAGAAGAGGTGCTGACATTACAGCCGGAATGTCTCCATTACAGAACCCTTTCTCTTTCTCTCTCTCTCTCTCCCCCGTCTCTTCTTTGTCGCACTCTCCCATCCCTCTCCCTAATTTTCTCCCACATTTTCTCTCTCCATTTTTCTCTCTCTCTTTGCCCTCTCTCTCTCGTTCTCTTTCTTTCCCTCAACCCCCCTCTCCACGTCTTGATTCTGCTCAAGAGAGCCACAGAGAAAGAAAGCGAGAGCGAGAGCGAGAGAGAGAACAGGGCTGTGTTCCTTCACACCACTCAGGGGATGGAGTAGCATGCTGAGCTGCTTGTACAGCCGCTGTTCCTGTCTCTCCTCCACATATCATCCACCCACAACTCTCATTGGCCCAGGACATATGGCACTTAGGATGGGTTGTGTGGCATGGCGGAGGGGGGGGGGGGGGGGGGGGGGTTCTGTGTGACGAATACCATCAGATCAGAGAAACTCTTGGCATCTCTGAAAGTATTTGAAACACTCTAAATGAGTTAGGAATGACCATGAACTAGTCTAGACTTAACTGAAGAGGAGAGTTGATAAGACTGTAGCATGGCCTCGCCTGTTAAAAGAATGGCCATTATTGCAGTGTGTCTATGTGTGTGTGTTAGGACTCACCTCCTCGCTGTATTTGGACACATAGGAGTAGATCTCGTTGAGAGCACTGAGCATGTTAAACTCTGTGGAGTGGAGCCTGGCCTGCTCTGCCAGGTAGGCATTCATGTCCTGGTCACTGATGGCCGGCAGACGGTTAATGTCCGCGTAGTACCTGCAGGCACACACAGGGGGCGACACTCAGTTTCAACATGCAAAGCTGAAACAATCTACATCAGAATTCTTCACCGGAACGTTAAGCCTCATCACAGAGTACATCACAGGAGGCTGCTGAGGGGAGGACAGCTCATAATAATGGCTGGAAAGCAGGGAATGGAATGGCATCAAACACATGGAAACCACGTGTTTGATGTATTTGATGCCATTCAACTTATTGCGCTCCAACCATTACCACGAGCCCGTCCTCTCCAATTAAGGTGCCACCAACCTCCTGTGGAGTACATCTGTGAAAAAGTATGTGAACCCTTTGGAATTACCTGGATTTCTGCATAAATTGGTCATAAAATTTGATCTGATCTTCATCTAAGTCACAACAATAGACAAACACAGTGTGCTTAAACTAATAACACACAAATTATTGTATTTTTCTTGTGTATATTGAATCCATAATTTAAACATTCACAGTGTAGGTTGGGAAAAGTATGTGAACCCCTAGGAGTAATGACTTCCCCAAAAGCTAATTGGAGTCAGGAGTCAGCTAACCTGGAGTCCAATCAATGAGACGAGATTGGAGATGTTGGTTAGAGCTGCCCTGCTCTATAAAAAAACACACATTTGAGTTTGCTGTTCACAAGAAGCATTGCCTGATGTGAACCATGCCTCAAACAAAAAAGATCTCAGAAGACCTAAGATTAAGAATTGTTGACTTGCATAAAGCTGGAAAGGGTTACAAAAGTATCTCTAAAAGCCTTGATGTTCATCAGTCCACGGTAAGACAAATTGTCGATAAATGGAGAAAGTTCAGCACTGTTGCTACTCTAGGAGGGGCCGTAAGGGAAAGATGACTGCAAGAGCACAGCGCAGAATTCTCAGTGAGGTTAAGAAGAATCCTAGAGTGTCAGCTAAAGACTTACAGAAATCTCTGGAACATGCTAACATCTCTGTTAAAAAGTCTACAATACGTAAAACTCTAAACTAGAATGGTGTTCATGGGAGGACACCACGGAAGAAGCCACTGCTCTCTAAAAAAACAACATCACACACACACAGGGCAAGTAAGCGTGTCGTCGGACAGTGTATATCGTGTGCGTCCTGGACACATGAAAACAAGGAAATAGAATTGTTTGTGTATATTTTGTCTCACTCACCTTTCTACCCAGCTCTTGTAGTTGGGGATGTCTTTAGCGTACAGCAGCTTGTTGGAGGGAGAGTCCTTGCCCAGGCGGTGCTCTGAGGTAGAGCAGGAGTCCATGAAGGTCTGGGCCACCACAGACAGACAGGCGTCCGTGATGCTGCTCTTGTGGATGTCAAACACAAACTGAGGGTTCTTGATCACGTTTACCCAGAACCGCAGCGGGAGGCTGAGAGAGAGGCCACAGAAATGAGTCAGTCAGAATCCCCTCTCAGTATTTTTCTTCACTCACTGGGTCATGAAAGCACTGAGTCAGAATCCACTAACTATCAGTACCGTATTTCTCTCCTATTTCTGGGTCACTAAAGTGCTGGCTTTAGGGAGGAGCTTTAGGCTCTGAACTCCAGACAGGCAGAATCCAGTACTGTTATATTTTGTAAAGTTTCTTACCGATGACTCAGTGTATCATCCTCTGATTGATACATATCACATCCTACATTATACATCCTATCATTCATATTCTACATCCTCCAGGTTCCTCACCAGTTGCTCTTCCACGTGTGGCGGACATCTTGGTCGTGGATGCCGTGTTTGTCCGCCTGCTCGTCCAGGAAATCAAACATGTATTTGATGGCGAGGGGCAGAGCGCTACCCCGGTGGACGGTACTGAACAACGTCTCAAACAGGTCATCCACAAACTTCTGCAGTGTACCCTGGGTAAAAACAATGGACACACCAGGTCAGATATACATAAACTCACTCAACAATAAATTATTTCCTAAATGAATAGGCAATAACCTAAGCAGATGAAAGTCTGTCATTAGCCACTGGATCCAAAATACAGGATTGTACCACCAGTCACTTAGTACAATTTATGTAAAACAAAACCACTGTAACTGAAAGTAAACTACTGTAGTATAATTGAAATATGGAGGGACAATGCTTGTTACATAAAGACGTTTGTAAGCTGGGTGTTACCTTGGTGGCCAGCAGCCTGGTCAGGTATATCTCGGAGACCATCTTGCTGCCGCGGTCTCCCTCCTTCTGGTCTCCATGCTCGTGGTTCTTGACGAGGTGCCACACTTTGACCCCACTCTCAAGGTCAGGGGTTATCATAGGGGCACGGGAACGCAGACTGTCTGGACTACCTGTGTACCGGAAGGATGAGTCTAGAGAGAGAAAGAGAGAGCGAAAAAGGGTAGGGGAGAGAGATGGAGGGAGAGAGAGGGAGATAAATTAGACACTACGTTCCTAGTTCTGTGCTCTATTCCCTTGTCCTGTCCAGTAACACACACGCAAGATGGCGCCGACAGACAGGGAAGCTCTGCTTCTAGCTCCTAGGCAACTTTGCTGTATTTATTTTTTTGTGTGTTATTTCTTACATTATTAGAGAGAGATGATATTACATACAGCCAGAAATAACTTTTGGATGTCAGAGCGGCGGTAACTCACCAGCATTATGAGCAGGAATACTACTTTCCAAAATTGGATTCTTTGTTCGTACCCCCCAGGGCAATTGAACTTGTCCCAGAGGCTGCTCCAAGACGCCGCCGGCGGAGAAGAGGTATATATTACTCGGCAATGTTCAATCTCTGGACAATAAAGTAGACGAGCTGAGGGCGAGGATCTCCTTCCAGAGAGACATCAGAGATTGTAATATACTCTGTTTCACGGAATCATGGCTCTTTCCAGATATACTGTCCCTGTCCATACAGCCATACAGGTTCTCAGTACATCGCGCAGACAGGAATAAAGAACTCTCCGGGAAGAAGGAAGGCGGGGGTGTATGTTTCATGATTAACTACTCATGGTGTGATTGTGATAATGTACAGAAACTCAAGTCCTTTTTTTAAATTTTTTTATTTAAATTTTATCCCATTTTCTCCCCAATTTTCGTGGTATCCAATCGCTAGTAATTACTATCTTGTCTCATCGCTACAACTCCCGTACGGGCTCGGGAGAGACGAAGGTCGAAAGCCATGCGTCCTCCGAAGCACAACCCAACCAAGCCGCACTGCTTCTTAACACAGCGCGCCTCCAACCCGGAAGCCAGCCGCACCAATGTGTCGGAGGAAACACCGTGTACCTGGCCCCCTTGGTTAGCGCGCACTGCGCCCGGCCCGCCACAGGAGTCGCTGGAGCGCGATGAGACAAGGATATCCCTACCGGCCAAACCCTCCCTAACCCGGACGACGCTATGCCAATTGTGCGTCGCCCCACGGACCTCCCGGTCGCGGCCGGCTGCGACAGAGCCTGGGCGCGAACCCAGAGACTCTGGTGGCGCAGTTAGCACTGCGATGCAGTGCCCTAGACCACTGCGCCACCCGGGAGGCCCTGAAACTCAAGTCCTTTTGTTCACCCGACCTAGAATACCTCACAATCAAATGCCGACCGTATTACCTCCCAAGAGAATTCTCTTCGGTTATAGTCACAGCCGTATATATTCCACCTCAAGCCGATACCACGGCGGCCCTCAAGGAACTACACTGGACTTTGTGCAAACTGGAAACCACATATCCTGAGGCCGCATTTATTGTAGCTGGGGATTTTAACAAAGCAAATTTGAGGAAAATGCTACTGAAGTTCTATCAACACAGTGACTGTAATACTCGCGCTGCTTAAACACTCGACCACTGCTACTCCAACTTCCGGGTCTGAGAATAACATTGACGTATACACTGACACGGTGACTGAGTTCATCAGGAAATGTATAGGGGATGAAGTTCCCACGGTGACTATTAAAACCTACCCAAATCAGAAGCTGTGGATAAATGGCAGCATTCGAGCAAAACTGAAAGCGTGAACCAAACGCATTTAACCATGGCAAGGTGACTGGGAATATGGTTGAATACAAACAGTATAGTTATTACCTCCATAAGGCAATCAAACAGGCAAAACATCAGTACAGAGACAAAGTGGAGTCGTAATTCAACAGCTCAGACACGAGACGTATGTGGCAGTGTCTACAGACAATCACGGACTACAAAGGGAAAACCAGCCACGTCGTGAACACCGTCGTCTTGCTCCCGGACAAGCTAAACACCTTCTTCGCCTGCTTTGAGGATAACACAGTGACACCGACCAACGTGAGTAAGACATTTAAGCAGTTAACCCTCGCAGGGCTGCCGGCCCAGACGCGTCCTCAGAGCATGCGCAGACCAGCTGGCTAGAGTGTTTACGGACATATTCAATCTCTCCCTATCCCAGACTGCTGTCCCCACTTGCTTCAAGATGTCCACCATTGTTCCTGTACCCAAAAAGCAAAGGTAACTGAACTAAATGACTATCGCCCCGTAACATTCACTTCTGTCATCATGAAGCGCTTTGAGAGGCTAGTTAAGGATCATATCACCTCCACCTTACCTCACACACTAGACACACTTCAATTTGCATACTGCCCCAATAGATCCACAGACGATGCAATCGCCATCACACTGCACACTGCCCTATCCCATCCGGACAAGAGGAATACCTATGTAAGAATGCTGTTCATTGACTATAGCTCAGCCTTCAACACCATAGTACCCTCCAAGCTCATCATTAAGCTCGGGGCCCTGGTTCTGAACACAGCCCTGTGCAACTGCGTCCTGGACGTCCGGACTGGCCGCACCCAGGTGGTGAAGATAGGAAACAACACCACTTTGCTGATCCTCTACACAGGGGCCCCACAAGGGTGTGTGCTCAGCCCCCTCCTGTACTCCCTGTTCACCCATGACTGCGTGGCCACGCATGCCTCCAACTCAATCATCAAGTTTGCAGACAACACAACAGTAGTAGGCCTGATTACCAACAATGACGAGACAGCCTACAGAGAGGAGGTGAGGGACCTGGCGGAGTGGTGCCAGAAAAATAACCTCCCTCAACGTCAACAAAACAAAGGAGCTGATCGTGGACTTCAGGAAACAGCAGAGAGAGCACGCCCTTATCCACATCGACGGGAGAAGGTGAAAAGCTTCAAGTTCCTCTGCGTACACATCACCGACGATCTGAAATGGTCCGCCAACACAGACAGTGTGGTGAAGAAGGCGCAACAGCATCTCTTCAACTTCAGGAGGCTGAATAAATTTGGCTTGGCCCCTAAGACCCTCACAAACTTTGACAGATGCACAATTGAGAGCATCCTGTCAGGCTGTAGCACCGCCTGGTACGGCAACTGTACTGCCCGCAACCGAAGGGCTCTCCAGAGGGTGGTGCGCATAACGCATCTCCGGAGGCACACTGCCTGCCCTCCAGGACACTTACAGCACCCGGTGTCACAGGAAGGCCAAAAAGATCATCAAGGACATCAACCAGCCGAGTCTTGGCCTGTTCACACTGCTACCATCCAGAAGGCAAGGTCAGTACAGGTGCATCAAAGCTGGGACCGAGAGACTGAAAAACAGCTTCTATCTCAAGGCCATCAGACTGTTAAATAGCCATCACTAGCCGGCTACCACCCGGTTACTCAACCCTGCACCTTAGAGACTGCTGCCCAATATACATAGCCATGGAATCACTGGTCACTTTAATAATGTTTACATACTGCTTTACTCATCTCATATATATACAGTGGGGAGAAGAAGTATTTGATACACTGCCGATTTTGCAGGTTTTCCTACTTACAAAGCATGTAGAGGTCTGTAATTTTTATCAACTTCAACTGTGAGAGACAGAATCTAAAACAAAAACCCAGAAAATCACATTGTATGATTTTTAGTAATTAATTTGCATTTTATTGCATGACATAAGTATTTGATCACCTACCAACCAGTAAGAATTCCGGCTCTCACAGACCTGTTAGTTTTTCTTTAAGAAGCCCTCCTGTTCTCCACTCATTACCTGTATTAACTGCACCTGTTTGAACTCGTTACCTGTATAAAAGACACCTGTCCACACACTCAATCAAACAGACTCCAACCTCTCCACAATGGACAAGACCAGAGAGCTGTGTAAGGACATCAGGGATAAAATTGTAGACCTGCACAAGGCTGGGATGGGCTACAGGACAATAGGCAAGCAGCTTGGTGAGAAGGCAACAACTGTTGGCGCAATTATTAGAAAATGGAAGAAGTTCAAGATGATGGTCAATCACCCTCGGTCTGGGGCTCCATGCAAGATCTCACCTCGTGAGGCATCAATGAAAATCATACAATGTGATTTTCTGGATTTTTGTTTTAGATTCCGTCTCTCACAGTTGTATTGTACCTATGATAAAAATTACAGACCTCTACATGCTTTGTAAGTAGGAAAACCTGCAAAATCGGCAGTGTATCAAATACTTGTTCTCCCCACTGTATACTGTATTCTATTCTACTTTTAGTCTATGCCACTCTGACATTGCGCATCCTAATATTTATATATTTCATATATTTCCATTATTTTACTTGTAGGTTGTGTGTATTGTGTGTATTGTTGTGAATTGTTAGATATTACTGCACTGTTGGAGCTAGGAACACAAGCATTTCGCTACACCCACAATAACATCTGCATGTGACCAATAAAATGAGATTTGATTTGATTTCCCCCCCAACACACACACACTGAACCTCCTCCTGTCTAATTTGCCCTTCTCCTCTGTAGTCTCATTCAAAGCTTAAAACCCCTAGTCCCTTGTTCCTCTTTAACCTTTCTGTAAAGTAAATTGCAGCGTTGGATCATTTCATATTAGCTTGGCGGAAATGTGATGAAGGAAGGGGAATAAATAGGTGTCTGTCTGTCTGTCCGTCCGTCCGTCCGTCCAGCTCAATACATGTCTGTTGGCCCTCTGGATAGCAGGAGCAGCACCCTCTCACTCGACTAAACGGATGAAAGGAGCCATGCACCAATAATATTTCATTAAGTCCAGAGAATGGTGGAGGGGCAGCTGCCAGCCCAGTGCCCCCCCCTCTCTTTCATATCATCTCCCCCCCACATCTCTCCCTCTCATATCATCTCTCTCTGTCTCTCGCTCTCTTTCCTTCATATTATCCCTCTCTCTGAATAGAGGTGTGAGAGAGAAATCCATATTTATGTTTATTTATTTTCCCTTTTGTACTTTAACTATTTGCACATCGTTACAACACTGTATATAGACATAATATGACATTTGAAATGTCTCTATTATTTTGTAACTTTTTTGAGTGTAATGTTTACTGTTCATTTTTGATTTCACCTTTGTTTATTATCTACTTCGCTTTGGCAATATAAACATATGTTTCCCATGCCAATAAAGCCCTTTTGAATTGAATTTAATTGAGAGCGAGAACGAGACGTGGCTCTCCTCGGTTCCTCTTAAAAGGAAGTAGTATTGTCTCTTTCCTGCTGTCGCCACGTTGAATCAATGCATCAAAGATCTCTAATATGTAAAGCACTCCAGCCATCTTCTTCCCTCATTCCTTTGACACTAAGGAATGGCGCTCTTCTCCTCCTCTCTTCTTCGCCAGTGTTCTTACTTAGCAGCTCTTTCCTCCCCAGTGGCGGTGAGTGTGTGTGTGAGTGTGTGAGGGGTCTGGAGGGGCTCTCTATCATTGTCAGATCCCTCTCACCTGTCTTCAAAGGGCAGTGTGGGACAACTAAGCCTCAGCGCTCTACAGCGCTCTACAGCTCTAAGTGGTATTTTCTAAAGAGCAGCAGCAGCGAGAAGGGTCTCTAGGGTGGCCACTGGGGACCTTTGAGTCTGTCAGCCCCTGTGTGTGTCTCTCTGCGTGTGCGAGTGGGGTGGATTGAGGTCTCAAATCCCATTTTAAGCCACTGGCAGGTCCTTGCCCCTCTCTCTCTCTACTCCTTCCTCTCCAGGGGGGCAGACCTCTCCCTCCTATCTTCAGCTCAGTAACCACTGCACCAGGCTTCACGCTCCCGGGGGTGGGTGTGAGGGCAGCAGGGGTGTGTGTGTGTGTGTGTGTGTGTGTGTGTGTGTGTGTGTGTGAGGTAGGTTGTGAGGCATCAGGGGGGAGTGTGTAGTGGGTTACTCAGGGCCGGGAGGGCGCTGGAACAGTAAATTGAGGCGGGATGCTAAATGCTGAACGTTAAATTGATATGAATCAATCAGCTGGGTGTCGGGGCACATCTGTGCCCGCTGTGCCAGGTTTTGATTGATTGGGGACCGGGCTGGAGCCAGAGGACAGGTTGTTTTTTGATGCAGCATCGTACAAAACACACACACACACACACACACACACACACACACACACACACACACACACACACACACACACACACACACCCCTCATTGCTATTTAATGACTTTGGTCAAATATTCAGATTTAAGCAGTATGTTGTTCAGGATGGAATACTGTGTAATATTGTATGCATTACCAGCCACTGAACCAAACTGAGACTAACATAATGTGTTAGTTTCCTTTAGATCATTCAGGTTGGCAATTCATCTCCAGATCCTCTGTTTCAGTCATTACAGAGTAATACTTCTTTACTACATTAGAGCGTAATACTGCTTTGTTGGTGATGTAGTCATTACTCCTGTATCTCACAGTCTCTCTACAGTACATTCTTAATGAGGATGTGTTAATGAGGAGTTGGCAATGCTTTCTCTGACATCGTAAACGTCACTATCTTTATGAATTAGAGATAGTCCTATAGGACCTTTATTGCACATTGCACATTAGCTATCCTCATTGTTTGTCTGACACTGTCCAGGGGTAATTTCCAATATACTGGTGGTTTTGTGATTGGCAAATGGGGACTTAGTAAATAGGAAAGGAGAGGGATGATGGTGTTACTGGCCCAATTGGTCATCTCTCCAGGCGACAGAAAACAACCTATGGGGGTTCTCATCCAATCCCAGCCCTGATAATTGGCCAACCGTGTTCCGTTTTCACTTTCTATTGGTGTGAAGTATCATTCACAGTGAATAATTAGCCAATCACATGCTGCCTTTGGGGTTGGGCATGGAACCAGATGGGAGGCCCTGTGGCTCACCCCTGTGACTGTCACCTGTGTGTGTGTGTGTGTGTGTGTGTGTGTGTGTGTGTGTGTGTGTGTGTGTGTGTGTGTGTGTGTGTGTGTGTGTGTGTGTGTGTGTGTGTGTGTGTGTGTGTGTGTGTGTGTGTGTGTGTGTGTGTGTGTGACGGACCATTACACTCTGGCTCCAGGCTCAGTCCGGCGTCCTCATTATTATACTTGATGGTAAAACCAAACACCTCTCTCCATGTCTCCCATCGGGCCCTCTCTATTCTCCCCCTCTCTTTCTCTCCCTTCATCCCTCAATCCCCCTCTCTTCCTCTCCATCCCTCTACCACCCCTGCAGTTTCTGGGCTGTGAGGTAAACGGCAGTAAACACCATCGGGAGGAGATAGTACGGTAAGCAATGGCTCCGCAGCAAAGCATTAAACGCTCCAAACAGAGCTGGTCTTTAGCTAGGAGGGTTTTATTTTTGCTCACATTGTGGCTCTGGACAAAATGTCTACAAACTCATCTGAAAGGCGAATGTGTATATCAGGTGTGCTCACACCCAAAGGCTTAGACACGGAACACTTTGACCTCCGACCCTCCCTTCCTCTTCCTGTGTTAATATTTATGTTGATGTTGTTTGTTTGAAATAGTCCCATGGCTTGAGGAGCTAAGTACAGTACTTACCATGGTGATCTATGTACAACGTTCTATGTTCTATGTGCTCACCATATCTGCTGATAGAGGTCCGGGAGATGCTGGCTGACGGGGGGATGTTGTAGGAAGAGGTCTGTTTTGGCACCAGAGCCACCACACAGCGATCAGACACCTGCAACAACGCAACAGAGAACATTTTGATAAGAGAACATGCTCAATCACCGACAGGCGTACTGCTCACGGATGACATGTTGTCCGTTTGCAGTACACATTGATCTGCAACCCTGGTTTAGAACACTCCGCCCCTTTCCAAGAGATACGAACACGTGCTCACACATATGCCATGACACAGCATCTCCTTCCTCTCCTTCTCCTTGAATCCCTCCCTCCCTGTACTCTGTCACATTCTCTCCATTCAACTTCCTCTCATCTCTAAAGCCTCGTGGGCTCTCTCTGAAGAGCGTCTCTCTGTAAGAAACGACTCAAATGCCTCTGTGATGAGATGATCCGCATCGTCATTCCCATCACTCCCCAGCCATTAGGGAAATAAGGAGAGGAGAGAAGGGATGGGGAAGGGGAGGCGGGAGTGGGCAGAAAGCCGGAGCTAAAGCAATGCGGAGTGAGAGCTTCCCACTGGCATGTCTAGAAAACAACCTCCCCCGCCTCACTGTCATCGCAGCATCTCAGAGGGGGGGGGGGGGGACGGGCAGAGAGAGAGGAAAAGAAATTAAGCCATAACAGTGATGGAAAAAGAGAGAAAGACAGAAAGTGGAGGGATTGTCCAAAAACGGAAGGGAAATTGATGATAAGAAAGATATTGAGAGTGACAGACAACAATGGCACAGTGGAAGAGTCAGCCCTCCAATCCAGCTCTATTGTCTACAGTATTCCTACAAAGATTTCCTTTGATCTCAACTACACGAGATACGGAAGGAGGATGAGCTTTCTCCACATGAAAGAGTCCTCCTTATAGGTCACCTTTACTCTACTGTACATGCCAGGACCATTCTGACTACCTCTCTGTCTTTGTCTATGGACGACACATTGCTGACTCTGTCCACAGTCTCTCCGAGCCACAACCATAAAAGTCAGTGTTCTAAACCATCACACTTTCTACAGTCATTTACTCTACATTTCATTGCTAATCACAGCTGGGAGGGTGTGTTTGCGTGCACTCCTTCAATCTGGATAGACAAAATATTGCACACAAATATACAAAACCCCTGTTTCCTTTTTGAGAACCAAAATGCCAAAGCCCTCTGTGGCATTTCCAGCCAGCCCAGTGAAGGGATTTGAGTTTTCGGAGTGAGAGAACAAGATGGACAAACATCCAACAGTGGGAAATCACCATGCAGCCACAGGCTGAACGAAAACCTCCGATATGACATGAAAACAAGGTTGAGAGAAATAAGCTGTCCCCCGACCTCTCCTCACTGTTAGCCTCTCTAATGCTTCAGCTGGGTCACCTCTCTCTTCTCTCCTGTCGCCTCCTTTCTATACTTCTCCTCCTCCTCTTCTTAGCACACCACGGCTAATGACGTGGCCCCATGTTGTACAGTAGCAACCCTCAAACCCCACTCCTCCACTAATTTCTAACAGGCCATTAGCTGGGGTCACAGCCAGGGTCAGGGCTAGAGCTAACTCCAGCTCCAGCAGACAGAGCACTTGAAAGGACAGAAGCTCGAGGAGGAGTCATCTCATTAAATGATGCCACTCCGCCTGCCCTCTTAGTGGGAAACGACAAACCGCTCTTTGGAACCTCTTTCCAGCCGTCGGCTCTGGATTGTGAAGACCTCTCTTCTTTCCTCCCGAGCCCAACCTATCCTCTCCCTCTCCATCCTAACCTTCTCCATATTTTCGTAAGCCTTTACCCTCGTTCCTCCAGCTCTGACAGTAGTGACACCTGTTCCTTTCTACACCGAGCATTGTCTCTCTTCCTCTCTCCTTTATGGAATAGTCTGACAGGAGGCTCTCTCTCTCGCTCTCTCTCTCTCTCTCTGCCTCGCACCGATCCTTCTCCCTCTCCTCCTCTATGTTATGGAGTCTGACAGAAGGGCTGTGTGAGCGTAGAGATAGAGATGGGATGTGGTGATAGTGTAGATGATTGAAGGCGTGCAGCTTCGTCCTTCAGGGCTAATCCACAGCGTGAGGCAGGGAGCTGAGGTGAGCCTGACAGTGGCCTGCAGGTGTGATAAGGGACCAACGCTACACTGTGATAAGACTTCCATCAAACAGCCCCCTATCTCTCATCCCCTGATCCTGTGGCCCAAGCCTAGCTTAGGAGGCCTATCTATCACAGATTGGACTGGACTGCGCTGGGCTGAGGTTTAGCCACAGACAATTTCCTAACTGACAGGTCTTTAATATAGAACTTAAGGTTATTAAGATGAAAGGGTTATTTTGTCATTTGTACACTAAATTGTGTTTTTATCAAACTAAATAGCTTTCGAAGAGCGTTCTAATAACGTATACTGGTTGGGACGATGCAATGAGAGTTGAGTTCCCACTGTGTTTCCTAAGAGAAGATGACTCAATCTGCAGCAATACTGGCTGTCATCAGACCCCATACCAACTGTCTTGGCGTATAAAGGAATCTGTGGAGAGCAGAGGAACACTGTCTTCACTATGTTGATCTAGATTTCCTTCTCTGTCTGAGCTGATTTTAAAACTCAAACTCTGTCTGTGGGGCGTTGTTTGCTCAGATGACAACAGGGGACGAGCCGCCACAGAGAATCAGATTGATGGAAAGATACGTTTCTGCTGTAATCCAACTATCCGTAGTGTCTGTCTGGGTTGATCTAAAATAGACCCAAAACGTCCCAGTGCAGGTTCTCAGTCTGGGTGGTGTGAAACTGGAGCTCCTGGTGAAGTCATGTCGGTTCCTCCACAACACAACAGCAGTAGGACAACACAAGGTCAGGACACAACATGGAGGCACAGTGACAGGGCTTTAATGTCTTGGCACAGTTTAGCCCGCTACACTGCAGGAGGATGGGAACCAAGTCATTTCCTGCAGCCATTTTCCTCAGTCACATTTCCAGCTGTGCCCCTGGAAAAATCCTTACCGTCCACGTAGGCACAGCAGAGGACGGGAAAAGCCAAGGTACGTGTGAAGCAAATCGGACTCAAATTACTACACTTTTCCCAAATATGCAATCCATTTAACTGCAACCACCTCACTGCAATGCATTTTAAGTGATCTATTTGCCGTTTAAGATTTCACCAACACCTCACACGGGCAAGCATTCACAGCTCTAAACACCTGACTTCCCACACAGTTTTTTATTTGAATTGTAAATCTTGCCCTATGTCTCATGCCACTCAAGCCCATTATATGGTAATTGGATGTGAGTGTGCCACCTCTGGTCTAGCCTGTTCTAGGCCCTGCTCCCCTGGGAACTACTGGACCGGTAATGCTATTCACCAGACGGAAGGTTAAACATCTCACGTCGGAGGATGGCAAAGAGAGAGGGAGAGGGGGTAAGAGAGATAGAGGGAGAGGTAGTGAGAAGGAGGAGAGATACATGGAGGGAGACAGAGAGTGCAAAGAGTTGAGCTGGGATCATGAAAAGAGAGAAGGCGAGGGAGATAGAGAGGGATAGCGAGAGAGGAAGAGGTGCAAGAGTAGGAGATAGAGAAAGTAAGGGCTTGGCTGACGAAAAGCTCCCTTTGACAAGGAGGAAGACTAATCAACAAAGAGAGATCAACATCAGCAATCAGCCAGGCACTCTCCTATCTCATCAATCTTTTATCTGCTCTCCTCCTGCTCCGACCAACAGTCCAGGTGTGTGTGTGTGTGTGTGTGTGTGTGTGTGTGTGTGTGTGTGTGTGTGTGTGTGTGTGTGTGTGTGTGTGTGTGTGTGTGTGTGTGTGTGTGTGTGTGTGTGTGTGTGTGTGTGTGAGAGAGAGAAGGTGTGTCTGTGGAGATTCATTCAGTCCCCCTGAGCTCCAACTATACTGCCGAATTGTACTTAATACGTACAAACGCGTGTCACTGTAGTGGTACTCTGTAAGGTACGTCATTGTACCATTAGTTCTAGGTACATAGTTTTACCCTTGCAGTTCCTATCATAAAAGTGTACCATATAGTCCACAGAGACAAAAGCGAACCTTTAGAAAAGGTTCAAATTAGCCTTTTTAGGGTACCACCACACTGACAAAGTCATTTGTTCCTTCTAAGTGGCAAAAATGTACTTCTCTATATCAAGTCCCTCACGTGTACACACCCCTCCGCCATCCCACTTATTTTTATTATTATTAAGGTCGAGTCATGCATCCTCCGAAACATGACCCGCCAAACAGCGCTTCTTAACACCCGCACACTTAACCCGGAAGCCAGCTGCACCAATGTATCGGAGGAAACACCGTTCAACTGACGTCCAAGTCAGCCTGCAGGCGCCCGGCCCACCGCAAGGAGTCGCTAGAGCGCGTTGAGCCAAGTAAAGCCCCCCCCTCCGCCAAACCCTCCCCTAACCCGGACAACGCTGGGCCAATTGTGCGCCCAGCGTTACAACCGGGCACGGCCGGCGATGCAGTGTCTTAGACCGCTGCCCCACTCGGGAGGCCAGTGCCATCCCCAAACGGGACTCGAACCTGGTCCAGCCAACACCTTAACCATTACGCCTTGAGAGCCGTAACTCCTGACAGTGTTGGGTTAAGGTCAAATGGTCTTATGTAAGCCTTTATAAAGACCTCAGATCTGGCAGCGGACATGCTCAAACATAACCATAGACGACTTAAACACTTCCACTCATGGGTGGCCAAAAATAACTAACTGAAAGCCACGCCCCCACTAATCCACGCCTCCACCCTGGGATACAGAAATGAATCTTCTCTGTACCCATTTCTTTTGTGTATGATAATGTGCGTACCTCTGAAATGCAGGTACATTATGTGTATTTTAATATTTTTGTACCCCTGGGAACAATTCCCGTACGCTAACCGTACCTGTTTAGTCTGAGAGTGTAGCAAAGGTAACTACTGAATAAAGATGCTTCCGTACAGTCTGTCTCGGTTTAAATGCATGCATTAAAGTTTTAATTTCAGTTGAAGGAGGCAGGTGAGGAGAAGGTGTGTATATCCATATCTGGGATATGTAAACGTCCATTTCCCATGAGGTAGGGAAATAAATAGCAGAGCATCCAAGGTTGTTAGGGATTTCATGAATTTGAATGTGTGTCTGTCTGGTCACACTGTCTGGTGTGAGAATTAGCAGAGTCACAGGGGTGAGGTTCACTAATTCTGCATATGTAAATATTTCACACGCACGCAAATATTTCACGTCTTCGTGCCAGGAGGCGCACACACACACACACACACACACACACACACACACACACACACATACACACACACACACACACACACACACACACACCTACCTGGCTCATCACAGCTATAATGATAAACAAGAGGCTCCATCGCTCCCCTTCTTTTCCTTCTTCTCTCCCCATTTACTCTCTTCCCCTGCTTTCTTGTCTCTACTCATCCCCCCTCCCTCTAATCACCCTGCGTCCGGCCCGTGTGCGTCTCCTCTGTAGTGGTGTTGTGTTAGGGCGTCAGATCCATGATCAATAGGCAGGCTTCAGATGTGCTATTGAGCGCTGAGAGATGCTCCTCTATCGCTGTAACAAATGTGTGTGTGTGTGTGTGTTGTTGTTGTGCCCTGTAGCGTCTCCCACGGCTAATGAAAGAGACAGAGTGACACAAAGCAACATAACAACAACAGAGAGACCTGTCGGAGGATGGAAGCTAACATATTGCACATCCTCCATCAACCACTACAGAGCACCATAAAGTCAGAGTAGAACCATAAAGTCACAGAGTAGTACCATAGAGACTCTGAGTGATACCATAGAGACTCAATAGTACAATAAAGACTCAGAGTAGTACTATAGAGACTCAGAGTAGTACCATAGAGACTCCGAGTGGTACCATAGAGACTCCGAGTGGTACCATAGAGACTCCGAGTGGTACCATAGAGACTCCAAGTGGTACCACAGAGACTCCGAGTGGTACCACAGAGACTCCGAGTGGTACCATAGAGACTCCGAGTGGTACCATAGAGACTCCGAGTGGTGCCATAGAGACTCCGAGTGATACCATAGAGACTCAGAGTAGTATGGGTACCATAGAGAGTGCTCCGAGGTGCTTAGGGGGGAGAGAGAGAGGTTGAGACCGCTGCTTACTATCTGTGGGTGAAGGAGGGAAAAGGAAAAGAGAGAGAGAAAAAAGGAAGGAGACACAGAGGGGGGTACATACAGTAAATCAGCATGGGACCAAGTCCTCTACGAAGGACACTATGATATGTCCCATCTAATAACCCTGACACCTTGTAAATTATTCTACCTCTTTTTTCTCCTCCTCTGGGGAAGCAGGTCTGAGAGAGAAAGGCCCCATGGTAAGGCTGCAGCCTCAGCCCCCCTCCATGACAGACTGAACCTAGTCCTCAGTAACACACACACACACCACGGCTGCAGGCTTCAGAGCTGCAGATCAACAGGCTGCAGTCTGGAGCTCTGGGCAGATGGTCTCCTTCTCTGAGTAATGGGAGCCTGCTGACCCTCTGCACTGCTGAAAGATTCATGTGCTCTGGAGAAGACTAGCTGCCTTCTCTCTTTACCTCTCTCTCTATCTCCCCTTCTCCCTCTCTGTCTTTCTCCCTCTCTCCCCCCCAGACCATGAAGGTGGCAAGGAACTGCAGGTCAAGTCTGAGCCTCTGAGATGTAGAGAGAAGTTCAGCGCGGAGCGAGGCAGGGCTAATTGCTACGGTAACAGGTAAAGGACAACCTAGTCCCTGAGCAGAGGGAGATTAAATATAGATAAGAGAGAGAGGAGAGAGGAGAGAGGAGAGAGGAGAGAGAGAGAGAGAGAGAGAGAGAGAGAGAGAGACTCTGTATCTCTCCAGGGAAGACACTTTATAGGAGGTGTCGGTTTTCTCTCTCTTCCGCCACCTGAGGAATAATTGCCCTCTATTTTGTGTGAGTCATGCAGATCAGATGAAACCAGGCGAGTGAATTCTAATGAGAGTTTGGAGGAGGAGGATTCAACGTCTCAAAGTCAGAAGCTGCTCAACACTAAAGTTCACCTACAGTACATCTGCGTGGGCCTGGGTAATTTCATTTCCATAAACTATCATTATACTACTATATAGAACGGGTGTACATAATGTGGCTGAATCCCATGTTGTAACTCCAGAGACTTATATGGATACCGTACACAACGAACTGCAATATACTGTCGTCAACATGTATATATGTCATGTAGATGGAATAACACTGCCTGGTAGTGCATGAGTGTGGCGAGTCTAGATATACGCAACGTAGATCCGTTCACCGTACCTGGTAGTGCATGAGTGTGTTGAGTCTCTTCCAGTCGTTCTCTATCTTGGTGGTGATGTCCTCGTCCTGCAGCACCACGCGGGCCATCCGCCCCTGACGCCACTCTGACGGGGCCAGAGAGAAGAGACGCTGCGTCACTCACGCTGCCAGAAACACAATCACACGCAGACACACACACACACCAACGCACCTATGCACGAACACACACACGCAGATAACGTGCACATGAACATACACACATAGTGTCCTCTAGTTTGTGTTTTCCATTTACTGTTGAAGCCTTTGTATCTCACGATACAAGTTTACCACCCAGTTTATAATGGCCATTATTTCCTCTGGCAAGATGAGTGAAACTCTTAAGTTATTCCCTGACTGCAACTTCATTTGATTGGTGTTTCTGTGTCGCTGCGAAGAGGCACACATCAGGAGCTTCCAAAGGACTCTTGAGAAAACACATTATCCAAATGAAGCCATATCAACAGCCATTCTGTTCTACAGACACACAGAGCACTCTGTGTACTCTGCTAGGTTAGGAGACGAGAGACCGCGCCCGGGTTGACTTGCATTTTAATGAAACATTACACACTAACAAGTTCAAGATGTACGCTCAGTCAGCCCCGCCGGTTTAATTGGCACTTGTGTCAGTGATACGTCGTTGCATAACCATACGCATTCCGCGGTCGGCGCGGTGATGGTGGAGTGGGGAAAAAACGCGGCGGGAGAAGCACTAAGAGAGAAAATCCTTCCCAGAAAAGTGAGTCAAGCGAGAGGGAAAAGGGGAAGAGGAGGGATGGAGGGGGAACGTTGACCCGATAATGAAAAGATAATAAGTGTGTTGATGGGGAAATGGACGGGCAGCGTCGGGCATCACTGGGTAGTGATCATTGATTTTCTCCTCTGTTGACTGGACTTTATTACTTTGTGCCACTGCCAGCAGACACTGCTGCTCCAGGCTTCGGGCACGACCCCCCTCACCCTCCCTAGCGTTACCTAGGCGATAGTGATATGGAGAGACGGCCTCCTGTGGCTGGGGCCAGTGTGGTTGAAGGGCGCCTAGCACTCCTGACGGGAGGCTGGTGTTTCCATCTCCCTGGTGTGAAGCGAGAGCCCATGAGAAGACCGGCAGGAGGAGCAGGAGATGTGGAGGTAACGGCGGTGTTGCCTCTCCAGGGCCGGGGCGGCAGACTGTGTGGGAGGCGGTGGGCCTGTGGTGCCCGTCTGTCAGCTCTTACCTGGGTCAGTCAGTCAGGCTACAGACTAGGGAGCGTGTGTGTGTGTGTGTGTATCTCTGTCTTACCCAGGTCCATGTCGACAGCGCGGGGCCTCTGTGAGTAAGGCATGTTCTTATAGCAGGCGTCCAGTATCTTCTCCTTGACCTGGGTGATGGTGTCACAGTTCAGCACCTTCACTGGGATCTCAGGACTGTTCTCATTGTCTGGGTTCACACAGTTCAGAATCTGAAGGGGGAGACGGGAGAGGAGAGGGGGTTAGAGGAGAGCGCCTGCATGTGTGTGTTCCTGTGAGTGTTTGTTATGTCAGTGCCTGTGTGTGTTTCAACGCCTCTTCGTGTGCGAGTGCGTTTCTGTGACTATGTGTGTGTGTTGATGGGTCATGTCACGGTCCGGATGCCCCCCCCCCCCCCACTAAAATACTATTCCCACGCCCCCACCACCATCCTAAAATCTAATTTCACACCTTCGGCAGGACGCCAATTTCCAGCTCCGGCAGGGTATTAGAGTAATGAGCCCAGTTCCCCGTCAGAGTAATCAGAGCTAGAGTCATGTCTTGACTGTGACTGTCTTAGTGCTCTTGTCTCTGTCTCCACAGACCCCTGCTCTCCTGTTGGTGCAGCACTGGCACCCACAGGATCATTAGCTATCCAGGACACAGAGGGAAGCAAAACATGATGGTGCGTGTGTGTGAGAAAGATAAATATGTAGTCAGTAGTGTGTGTGTGTGTGTGTGTGTGTGTGTGTGTGTGTGTGTGTGTGTGTGTGTGTGTGTGTGTGTGTGATTGCCTGAGTGGTACTGACCAGGGTCTTGTAGTCAATCTGCTGTCTGATCAGCTTGTCCTCACTGAGGGAGTAGCGCGCCTCTCCTGTGATGGAGTCTATAGGCCCCTTCTCCATCTGCTGCTTGATGGCACAGTACAGCATGAACAGAGGCTCCCCAGCACACTCCTAGAGAGAGAGAGAGAAGGGGAGGGAGAGAGAGAGAAGGAGGGAGAGAAGGGGAGGGAGAGAGGGAGCGAGGGAGAGAAGGGGAGGGAGAGAGAGAGAGGGAGAGAAGGGGAGGGAGAGAGAGAGAGAGGGAGCGAGGGAGAGAAGGGGAGGGAGAGAGAGAGAGAGAGAAGGGGAGGGAGAGAGAGAGGGAGCGAGGGAGAGAAGGGGAGGGAGAGAGAGAGAGGGAGAGAAGGGGAGGGAGAGAGAGATAGAAGAGGAGGGAGAGAGATAGAGAGGGAGGGAGAGAGATAGAGAGGGAGGGAGAGAAGGGGAGGGAGAGAGGGAGAGAAGGGGAGGGAGAGAGAGAGAGAGAGAGAGGGAGCGGGAGAGAGAGAGAGGGAGAGAGGGAGAGAAGGGGAGGGATAGAGAGAGGGAGCGAAGGGAGCGAGGGAGGGGAGGGAGAGAGAGGGAGCGAGGGAGAGAGAGAGAGAGGGAGAGAGGGGGGGGAGAGGGCGAGAGAGAGAGAGGGAGATAGAGAGGGCGAGAGAGAAGGGAAGGGAGAGAGAGAGATAGAAGAGGAGGGAGAGAGATAGAGAGGGAGAGAAGTGGAGGGGGAGAGAAGGGGAGGGAGAGAAGGGGAGGGAGAAAGATAGATAGAGAGATAGATAGAAGGGTAGGGAGAGAGGGAGAGAAGGGGAGGGAGAGAGATAGATAGAGAGATAGATAGAAGGGTAGGGAGAGAGGGAGAGAAGGGGAGGGAGAGAGAGGGAGAGAAGTGGAGGGAGAGAGAGATAGAGAAGGGGAGGGAGAGAGGGAGAGAGGGAGAGAGAGAAGGGGAAGGAGAGAGGGCGAGAGAGAGAGAGAAGGGGAGGTGGAGAGATAGAGAGAGAAGGGGAGGGGGAGAGATAGGGAGAGAAAACACAGATTAACGACATAAAATGTATTCTCACTGCTACAGCCCTGGTTTACTAAAACTGCTAAACTGGAGGTTGCATTAGACTCACCTTGAGGAACCTGTGAAGAAGGAAGGCGAACCAGTTGGTGAGCATCTTCTCTGCAACGGACTCCGTTCTGAAGAATGAGGGGAAATAATGTTTTATTAGTTCAGATCGGAATTCACCCTATCCTTTGATGCTGATGTTTCTTTCTCAAATGGATCCAAAATCATCTCAGGGCATAACATGGGAGGATGGAGGGAACATGGAGGGTTGAGGATAAAACTGGAGTCATTGGAAGAAAAAGCAAACAGTAGAAACAGGGGGAATGAGAAAGAGAAGAAAAAGCAAACAGTAGAAACAGGGGGAATGAGAAAGAGAAGAAAAAGCAGGCAGAAAGGAATGGTTAACAAGCATGAAAACAGATGAAAGGGTTACTCTCTCCTTCTCCTCCAGAGGACCAACAGTACTACTACTGAATACCAACACAACACGTCTTCTGAGAGCTGGCTAGCCGTGCTGGGAAAGCATAAACACACACAGTCTTCCCCCTCAGACTCCCTCCTCTCTCCACATCACCGGCCTAAGCTTCACACACAGCTGTCGATTATTTTCCAGCTGTGTGATAGCTGTGTGTATTCTACCTGCTAACAACATCAGCTGTCATGATTACAGTCTCCAACCTGGACATGCTAAAAGCACATTCTCCCGTATGTCTCTGTGTGTGTGTGTGTGTGTGTGTGTGTGTGTGTGTGTGTGTGTGTGTGTGTGTGTGTGTGTGTGTGTGTGTGTGTGTGTGTGTGTGTGTGTGTGTGTGTGTGTGTTGCTTGGGTACTCGAGTACCGCCGAGCGGCTTTACAACCTGGTGCGTGTAGAGGAGGCCATACACCATACAGGCTGTAACAATGTAACAGCGGTGTACAGGGATTAGGTAGGATGAGGGGTAACGGGCAGGTATTTAACACGCCGACCTACGCTAAGCGTGGACAGACGGACGAACAGACAAGGGGACGGACAGTGTGAAGAGAGCTGAGATGATTACACCTGTTCACATGGGAATAACTGAGCGAGCTGGCTTGTCATTGTGTGGAGAGAAGACCATGAGACGACGGTCTAAGAACCGTGTCCCACTTTTCTGTGACTGGGGAAGACGAGAGGCTAGAGGTTATCTCCATAGTAGCCCTTTGTTGTGGTTGAGGTGTGGTTGAGGTGTGGTTGAGGTGTGGTCGAGGTGTGGTCGAGGTGTGGTCGAGGTGTGGTCGAGGTGTGGTTGAGGTGTGGTTGATGTGTGGTTGATGTGTGGTCGAGGTGTGGTCGAGATGTGGTTGATGTGTGGTCGAGGTGTGGTTGATGTGTGGTTGATGTGTGGTCGAGGTGTGGTCGAGGTGTGGTCGAGATGTGGTTGATGTGTGGTCGAGGTGTGGTTGATGTGTGGTCGAGGTGTGGTCGAGGTGTGGTCGAGGTGTGGTCGAGGTGTGGTCGAGGTGTGGTCGATGCGTGGTCGAGGTGTGGTCGAGGTGTGGTCGAGATGTGGTTGATGTGTGGTTGATGTGTGGTCGAGGTGTGGTCGAGGTGTGGTCGAGATGTGGTTGATGTGTGGTTGATGTGTGGTTGAGGTGTGGTTGATGTGTGGTCGAGGTGTGGTCGAGGTGTGGTCGAGATGTGGTCGAGGTGTGGTCGAGATGTGGTTGATGTGTGGTTGATGTGTGGTTGATGTGTGGTCGAGGTGTGGTCGAGGTGTGGTCGAGGTGTGGTCGAGATGTGGTTGATGTGTGGTTGATGTGTGGTCGAGGTGTGGTCGAGGTGTGGTCGAGATGTGGTTGATGTGTGGTTGATGTGTGGTTGAGGTGTGGTTGATGTGTGGTCGAGGTGTGGTTCCTAACTGCTGGAGGCTGTTTCCTCATGACTGCAGCAGACCACTGCAGTAGATGGAGGACTTCAGTGACTACTGAAGTGTGCTGCAGCAGGAAGGTGGAGTTTTATTCACCCCATTTGAGCTGCAGGATGAGCAGGAAAAGGCCATACTTACGTCTGAAGGAGTGAGTGATTGTGTCCTCTTCTATACACGCACATGCATCCACCTATTGCCTCTCTCATCTCAACTACTACTCTCCACTAAGCCGTCATCCTCCACAATTATACGGACCCTCCATACTCTGTTTCCAAGCTGGGAAACAACACACATTTTGTTTTTGGACAAGGTGCACATTTCCCTCCATAAGTCACAGCCCCTCCTCCATTTCGAAGAAGTTAATGGAAGCGATTAGGCATTTTAATAAGCTCAGCAAGTCCCTGTGGAAGGAAAGTGAAATAAAGGCTTTTGAGCGGGGGGCCTTTTCCCCCTCCCCCTATCTCCACTTCCCTCGTTCTTTTAATTGAGTTTCATTAATGAACACCAGGATTTCATTATCCTACAGTGCATTAAGACTGGGGCCTAATGCTGGCAAATAGTTTGAGGGGGACAGATCAGCAGTAGAATGTCTTTACAATGGGATGGCGCATATACACAACATTCCAGGTCCCTAATAACCCATTCTAGCAGCTCAACGCATGGACAGGAATCTCATTAGAAAAACACAGAGGAGAAAAAGACTGAAGGCGATTGGAAACTAGCTACTGCTCTGTCGTTTAATTTGTTAGACGGGGGAGAGAGACAGAGAGATATACAACGAGAGAGAAAACAGAAAGCTCTACAAAAGAGAGAGGGACAGGGGATGGAGTGAGAGCTCGGTGCACGCAGGTAGGGGATCATTAATGAGTACACAAGCCTCATGAAGGATGTCTCTAAAGGAAGACTGAAAGGGTTAGAGCTAGGTGAAGTGATGGAGAGAACGAGAGAGAGAAAGAGACAGAGAACGCGAAAGAGAGCAATATGAAAAAACTGAGTCACAGAGTCTCACTAAAAGGTTTGAAAGCAGATAAACACATTGAAATGGGAAAGTAAGTAGGTTGAAGTCGGCAGGTTGTCAAAACATAGATACCATGTTCAGAAAGCCCTTAGGGGGAATCAATCTAATGTTCTGTAGACTCACAGGTAGAAAGACTGCACTACAGTCAGGGAGGGGAACAAAACCTTTAGACCTAAAGTATTGATTTGGAGCGCATTCTCTCAGAATGGAAAAGGATCCTCCAAACAACATGGAAGTATGAATAGACTCCGTATATAAAGCCGTGACCTTGGCTTGTCGCCTTACTCTTGCCTGTGCCTCTGGGTCATTCATGGAAGCTATTCTCTGGCTCCTTTGTATTGGTCAAATGGTTACATGGTGAAACACGTGGAGTTAGATTACTGACTGGATAATGGGCTTGTAGTTTCTGCTACTGTGAAACTATAATAACATAAGGCCACTGGCAGGGATGAGTACATAGCCACCCCCTCATTGCACTCATAATATAACCTTAGACAGGAGTTAATGTCTGCTGTCACAATTCGTGACATTTAATCCTAGTAAAAATTCCCTGTCCTCGGTCAGTTATGATCACCACTTTATTTTAAGAATGTGAAATGTCAGAATAATAGTAGAGAGAATGATTTATTTCAGCTTTTATTTCTTTCATCACATTCCCAGTGGGTCAGAAGTTTACATACACTCAATTAGTATTTGGTAGCATTGTCTTTAAATTGTTTAACTTGGGTCAAATGTTTCGGGTAGCCTTCCACAAGCTTCCCACAATAAGTTGGGGGAATTTTGGCCCGTTCCTCCTGACAGAGCTGATGTAACTGAGTCAGGTTTGTAGACATCCTTGCTCACACACGCTTTTTCAGTTCTGCCCACAAATGTTCTATAGGATTGAGGTCAGGGCTTTGTGATGGCCACTCCAATACCTTGACTTTGTTATCCTTAAGCCATTTTGCCACAACTTTGGAAGTATGCTTATGGTCATTGTCCATTTGGAAGACCCATTTGCGACCAAGCTTTAACTTCCTGACTGATGTCTTGAGATGTTGCTTCAATATATCCACATAATTTCCCTGTCTCATGATGCCATCTATTTTGTGAAGTGCACCAGTCCCTCCTGCAGCAAAGCACCCCCACAACATGATGCTGCCACCCCCGTGCTTCACGGTTGGGATGGTGTTTTTTACGGCTTGCAAGCTTCCCCCTTTTTCCTCCAAACATAAAAATGGTCATTATGGCCAAACAGTTCTATTTTTGGTGACCAGACTTGTAAAGGTCTACAATTTCTTTTCTGAGGTCTTGGCTGATTTAATTGTTTTTTCCCATGATGTCAAGCAAAGAGACACTGAGTTTGAAGGTAGGCCTTGAAATACATCCACAGGTACACCTCCAATTGACTCAAATTATGTCAAGTAGCCTATCAGAAGCTTCTAAAGACATGACCTCATTTTTAAAAGCTGTTTAAAGGCACAGTCAACTTAGTGTATGTAAACTTCTGACCCACTGGAATTGTGATACAGTGAATTATAAGTGAAATAATCTGTCTGTAAACAATTGTTGGAAAAATGACTTGTGTCATGCACAAAGTAGATGTCCTAACCGACTTGCCAAAAGTATAGTTGGTTAACAAGAAATTTGTAGTGGTTGAAAAACAAGTTTTAAATAACTCCAACCTAAGTATATGTAAACTTCCCGATTTCAACTGTATATCTCTCTCTCTGTGTGTGTGTGTGTGTGTGTGTGTGTGTGTGTGTGTGTGTGTGTGTGTGTGTGTGTGTGTGTGTGTGTGTGTGTGTGTGTGTGTACATTCTGTTGACTTTCCCCATAATATCCAACATGGTTGGTTTTTCCACCACAGTGAATCCCATTAATCACCTTTACTCACTGAGCTCCTGCTCTTTCCTTCCCTGAGAGACATGTACCAATGTTCAGTAGCCTATTCCTAAGATCAATACGTAGAATTATATTTCAGTTGTAGTAACAGGGTGAATATAAGGTTAACGAACCTTTGTTCGAACAGTTCTTATCGTCTATCATTTATACATCTATGAAGAATAGGTGAAATAGTAACATACTAGCAGTTAGTAAATGATTGACCTATTGATGTGATGCTCGTCTTTATCTAAAGAGAAAGAGGTTTGTGTGTGTGTGTGTGTGTGTGAGAGAGAGAGAGAGAGAGCAGAGTAAATGCTAATTACGGTGTGAACAGGCGTGTTGCATGTCTAATGTACCCTGGTAACCCCAAAACACCTTTCACACAAGATCACATTTGCCAAGACTGGTGCCCATCGACTTCCTCCCTCTCCTAGTTTCCCCTTCCTCCGCCTCTCACCCTCTGCCTCTCACTCTCTTCACCCCCCCTTCTCACTATCCTCTCTCTCTCTCTCTGCGGTGGGACGGGCCAAAAGCTAGCGTGGCACTCCATCATCACCTGGAGACCACCCCAATGATTAAAAAGGTCCAATCAGATCCTATTGCTGACCTGTCTGAGAGAGAAGCCCTCCTGCCCTCCTCGCCCATGGACCCCGAGCCCCCCCTGACACATAGCTACCCCACTATTGCCTCACTCACACACCGGTAGAGTCTGTGGTCAACACACACACCCGCTCAGCGGACACATGCGTTGAGTGCACATACATGTATACACATGCATGCGCACACGCAAACACGCACGCACACACGCAAACATACTGCCATGACATGTGTGGGAATGCCTTCGGGCAGTGCTGTCTAAGGTGTGTACCTGCTACTGTATATCGTCATCCTGTATGTCTCTTTAGTGTGTATTATCGGTGGATAATATTATTAGCTAATTATTGTCTTGCTTTGCTCATCCTACCTGCTTTTAAAGTATGTATGCATGTGTGTTTATGCTTTTAGTGTCTAGTGACTCAACGCTACATGTTCCGAATATCCTACTCTAACTAAACTATATGGACACAGACATGCAGAGAAAACATTTGGCTCAAATATATCCTGAAATATATTTCCCATATATATTTCAGGACTGATAGCCACAACAGGGGACAGCTATTGTTCTTTCTACAGCTCCCATATACACAAATATCCACAGGATCCCTGTTATGGATATTATGGACATTCTACTGTGAGTACTACAGAAAATGCTTCGCTGTAGCAGAATGCATGTGTGTGTGTGTGTGTGTGTGTGTGTGTGTGTGTGTGTGTGTGTGTGTGTGTGTGTGTGTGTGTGTGTGTGTGTGTGTGTGTGTGTGTGTGTGTGTGTGTGTGTGTGTGTGTGTGTGTGTGTGTGTGTGTGTGGGCAGCAGATAGAGCCATTCAGCCGGCGCGCTCAAAACTCACCACGATGTGACCCTGTTATATGTTATATGTAATATGTATGAGACAGAACCAGGAAGCTGTAGGCTCAGTCACCCGGGTAACTTCCTGTATGTGTGGTGGCTCTCTCCCCTGACCGTGTAGCCCAGGTCCGGTGCTGTTACAGTCACTGATAATTCATACTGCACCGTCATGCACTACTAGCGAGTCCCTGATAGTGCTTCTCCTGCTGCCTCAGATACTGTACAGTACGCTGCCGTATAGGCTGCGTCCAAACGCCACTCTGTATAGAGCCATTCGGGACACCGGCATAGAGGTGCAACGTTTTTCGTCTCCACTTCCCAAGAACCCATCAGGAGTCTCTGCTAAAGTCCTCCAAGACATTACATGTTACTCATGCACTTCCCTATGGCCCTCCCGGAGGCTCACCAAGCTGTCTACTGTCCCTCCCACTCTGAGATGTACAGTCATATGCAGAACAGTACAGTCCGTCCCAAACCCTTATTTCCTATGTAGAGTCCATCGGGCTCCAGTCAAAAGTAGTGCACTACATAGGAAATAGGGTGCCAGCTGGCACACAGACAGACACGACATCAGGAGAGAAAGAGATGGAAGGCAGAGCTGGACTAATTCATAAATAGGTAGAGAGGGTTCAGGCCTAAACACAATAACAGGCCCAGCCATCCTGTTATCAGCTGCTAATTGATGAGCTGCCATCAGAGCAGAACAAAGACAATTAAACAGGAGAACCAAAACAAAGCCTAGGCAACCCCCATCCCCCCAGTAATGACAACACCAACAATCACTGAGGGTTACAGAGATGCTCCATTTCACTACGAGGTAGAGGGTTTCTCTCTGTGTCTCGTGTCAACCGTCCGTGTGCCACAATAAGCCACAAGAAAAACGTCAAGAGAAAAGAAGCAGCGTGTCCCAACGGTAATCCTAAAAATGATTTTGAAGAAAGGGAGCGTTATGTTAAGAAACAAAATTAATTTTGATGTCTGAAGGCCAGACCAGCAGGACCTGTGGAATAATGCGTTGTGTTCCTAATGACGGGAGATGATGGAAACTACAGGGCAGCTGTGGCATGGCGTGTTTAAAACATTATCCAGGTCTATTTACCTCTGTCAGTAGCCTCTCTCCTATCCTTTCTCTCCCATTTATTCACTGTGACTATTAACAATACTGAACATCGTGGACAATTAGTATTGGAGTCTGGATTAAGAATAGTCTGTCACATGAGGAGGCCAGTCCTTGTGTCCTTCTCACACTGCTGGGCTAGAGAACAGGAGCTGAGTGCTCAGGGTGGTCACCTGGTCACCTGCTAAGATGGCAGCCATTACGCTAAAAGATTCAGCACAACGGCCTGAGTCGTGCGGAAAACAATCTAGATAGGAGACAGAAGTTGGGCTGCTGCTGAATGTTTGATGAGGAGCCAGAGTTTAAGAGTTTAGAGGATAAGTGAGACTGACAGTGGTACAACTGTGGACTCCAAGACTAAGAGGAGAGAGAGAGAGAGAGAGAGAGAGAGAGAGAGAGAGAGAGAGAGAGAGAGAGAGAGAGAGAGAGAGAGAGAGAGAGAGAGAGAGAGAGAGAGAGAAAGAAAGAAAGAGAGGGGGAGGGAGTGAGAGAGAGAGTGAGAGAGAGGGAGATGAAGGAAGGAGAGAGAGCGAGAAAGAGAGAGAGATGATAATGTGATCACCCTGTTGAAGAAGAACTTTACTGCAATGCAGGAAATGTAAAACATAGTGTATTTGAGCCTCAAAAAGGCTTCTGAAGTTTGCAATTTCCACTCTAACATTTCAGACTTGACTTTCCTTCCCGAAAAATGTATCAAACCCTACAAAAAATGTCCACTAATTATAATCCACATAATAATTTACATTTCCCGTTATTTTCCTACTGTAGCAAACAGCCCCAAATTAAACCCTCAATTGGTACAACTCTCTTCCCATCTTTGCTGAGAATTCAAAGGATATTTCTACACAAGATAAGTCATTGTTGATCAAATGAATGTCTTGCCATTGTAAATGAAGTACTTATTATCTTGATGAATGGAATCAATACAATTGGTAGATGAATGCATCATTCTGGTCCCCTCCTTAAGGCATGCATCTTTCATCAGCATCCTCCCATTCAACCTCCACTATCTCTTCCCCTTCCAGTACGCCCATAGCAGTTGTGTGAGTGAGTATTTGTGTGTACGCGTAATGTGTGCCTAGAGCGCGTGTGTGTGTGTGTATGCACGTGTGTGTGTGTAGCAGTGTGTGTGTCTCCTACCGGCGCAGCAGCAGCTTGGGGTGGTTCTTGCTCTCCAGGTTCTTGTCGATGAGGTCAGAGAGCAGGTGTTTGAGCACGTCGGTGGCGTACTCCAGTTTGCCCTGCAGCGCCGTCATGATGAGCGACGCCACGTTGCCGCGGTCGCGCATGGAGAAGGAGCGCTGGAGCTCCAGAGTCCTGATGAAGGTCAGCAGGAACACCTTGTTGTTGATGAGCTGAGCGAAGAGCTTCAGAGCCTTCTCTGTGTTCAGCTGACCGTTACCTGACACCTACACACAGGCCAGGCCGGGACACAGAGGGTTAATACACACCGTACCACACCACCACATCGACAGGTTTATAAACATGTTCACACACATTCCGATTGTTCAATGCTTGACATAAGTACTACATTGTATACTTCGTTCCTATTGGACCTTCTGCCCTGAATGAGGTCTCTGTGTCCCTTATAAAGTCAACGTGTCCAGCAACTCAAACTCACTCTCTACTCTCCTACAGTTATGAAGAAGCCCAGCGTGTTTCAGTCAGAAGGAGCGTGTTGAGTGTGCTCCAGTCAGAGTGAGCGTGTTGAGTGTGATCCAGTCAGAGTGAGCGTATTGAGTGTGATCCAGTCAGAGTGAGCGTGTTGAGTGTGCTCCAGTCAGAGTGAGCGTGTTGAGTGTGCTCCAGTCAGAGTGAGCGTGTTGAGTGTGATCCAGTCAGAGTGAGCGTGTTGAGTGTGCTCCAGTCAGAGTGAGCGTGTTGAGTGTGCTCCAGTCAGAGTGAGCGTGTTGAGTGTGATCCAGTCAGAGTGAGCGTGTTGAGTGTGATCCAGTCAGAGTGAGCGTATTGAGTGTGCTCCAGTCAGAGTGAGCGTGTTGAGTGTGCTCCAGTCAGAGTGAGCGTGTTGAGTGTGATCCAGTCAGAGTGAGCGTGTTGAGTGTGCTCCAGTCAGAGTGAGCGTGTTGAGTGTGCTCCAGTCAGAGTGAGCGTGTTGAGTGTGCTCCAGTCAGAGTGAGCGTGTTGAGTGTGATCCAGTCAGAGTGAGCGTGTTGAGTGTGCTCCAGTCAGAGTGAGCGTGTTGAGTGTTCTCCAGTCAGAGTGAGCGTGTTGAGTGTGCTCCAGTCAGAGTGAGCGTGTTGAGTGTGCTCCAGTCAGAGTGAGCGTATTGAGTGTGCTCCAGTCAGAGTGAGCGTGTTGAGTGTGCTCCAGTCAGAGTGAGCGTGTTGAGTGTGCTCCAGTCAGAGTGAGCGTGTTGAGTGTGCTCCAGTCAGAGTTATTATGTTGAGTGTGCTCCAGTCAGAGTGAGTGTGTTGAGTGTGCTCCAGTCATAGTGAGTGTGTTGAGTGTGCTCCAGTCAGAGTGAGTGTGTTGAGTGTGCTCCAGTCAGAGTGAGCGTATTAAGTGTGCTCCAGTCAGAGTGAGCGTGTTGAGTGTGCTCCAATCAGAGTGAGTGTGTTGAGTGTGCTCCAGTCAGAGTGAGTGTGTTGAGTGTGCTCCAGTCAGAGTGAGTGTGTTGAGTGTGCTCCAGTCAGAGTGAGTGTATTCAGTGTGCTCCAGTCAGAGTGAGTGTGTTGAGTGTGCTCCAGTCAGAGTGAGTGTATTGAGTGTGCTCCAGTCAGAGTGAGTGTGTTGAGTGTGCTCCAGTCAGAGTGAGTGTATTGAGTGTGCTCCAGTCAGAGTGAGTGTATTGAGTGTGCTCCAGTCAGAGTGAGCGTGTTGAGTGTGCTCCAGTCAGAGTGAGCGTGTTGAGTGTGATCCAGTCAGAGTGAGCGTGTTGAGTGTTATCCAGTCAGAGTGAGCGTGTTGAGTGTGCTCCAGTCAGAGTGAGCGTGTTGAGTGTGCTCCAGTCAGAGTGAGCGTGTTGAGTGTGCTCCAGTCAGAGTGAGCGTGTTGAGTGTGCTCCAGTCAGAGTGAGCGTGTTGAGTGTGATCCAGTCAGAGTGAGCGTGTTGAGTGTGATCCAGTCAGAGTGAGCGTGTTGAGTGTGCTCCAGTCAGAGTGAGCGTGTTGAGTGTGCTCCAGTCAGAGTGAGCGTGTTGAGTGTGCTCCAGTCAGAGTGAGCGTGTTGAGTGTGCTCCAGTCAGAGTGAGCGTGTTGAGTGTGATCCAGTCAGAGTGAGCGTGTTGAGTGTGATCCAGTCAGAGTGAGTGTGTTGAGTGTGCTCCAGTCAGAGTGAGCGTATTGAGTGTGCTCCAGTCAGAGTGAGCGTATTGAGTGTGCTCCAGTCAGAGTGAGCGTGTTGAGTGTGCTCCAGTCAGAGTGAGCGTGTTGAGTGTGCTCCAGTCAGAGTGAGTGTGTTGAGTGTGCTCCAGTCAGAGTGAGCGTGTTGAGTGTGATCCAGTCAGAGTGAGCGTGTTGAGTGTGCTCCAGTCAGAGTGAGTGTGTTGAGTGTGCTCCAGTCAGAGTGAGCGTGTTGAGTGTGCTCCAGTCAGAGTGAGCGTGTTGAGTGTGATCCAGTCAGAGTGAGCGTGTTGAGTGTGCTCCAGTCAGAGTGAGCGTGTTGAGTGTTCTCCAGTCAGAGTGAGCGTGTTGAGTGTGCTCCAGTCAGAGTGAGCGTGTTGAGTGTGCTCCAGTCAGAGTGAGCGTATTGAGTGTGCTCCAGTCAGAGTGAGCGTGTTGAGTGTGCTCCAGTCAGAGTGAGCGTGTTGAGTGTGCTCCAGTCAGAGTGAGCGTGTTGAGTGTGCTCCAGTCAGAGTGAGCGTGTTGAGTGTGCTCCAGTCAGAGTGAGTGTGTTGAGTGTGCTCCAGTCAGAGTGAGTGTGTTGAGTGTGCTCCAGTCATAGTGAGTGTGTTGAGTGTGCTCCAGTCAGAGTGAGTGTGTTGAGTGTGCTCCAGTCAGAGTGAGCGTATTGAGTGTGCTCCAGTCAGAGTGAGTGTGTTGAGTGTGCTCCAATCAGAGTGAGTGTGTTGAGTGTGCTCCAGTCAGAGTGAGTGTGTTGAGTGTGCTCCAGTCAGAGTGAGTGTGTTGAGTGTGCTCCAGTCAGAGTGAGTGTGTTGAGTGTGCTCCAGTCAGAGTGAGTGTGTTGAGTGTGCTCCAGTCAGAGTGAGCGTATTGAGTGTGCTCCAGTCAGAGTGAGTGTGTTGAGTGTGCTCCAGTCAGAGTGAGTGTGTTGAGTGTTCTCCAGTCAGAGTGAGTGTGTTGAGTGTGCTCCAGTCAGAGTGAGCGTGTTGAGTGTGCTCCAGTCAGAGTGAGCGTGTTGAGTGTGCTCCAGTCAGAGTGAGCGTGTTGAGTGTGCTCCAGTCAGAGTGAGCGTGTTGAGTGTGCTCCAGTCAGAGTGAGTGTGTTGAGTGTGCTCCAGTCAGAGTGAGCGTGTTGAGTGTGATCCAGTCAGAGTGAGCGTGTTGAGTGTGCTCCAGTCAGAGTGAGTGTGTTGAGTGTGCTCCAGTCAGAGTGAGCGTGTTGAGTGTGCTCCAGTCAGAGTGAGCGTGTTGAGTGTGATCCAGTCAGAGTGAGCGTGTTGAGTGTGCTCCAGTCAGAGTGAGCGTGTTGAGTGTTCTCCAGTCAGAGTGAGCGTGTTGAGTGTGCTCCAGTCAGAGTGAGCGTGTTGAGTGTGCTCCAGTCAGAGTGAGCGTATTGAGTGTGCTCCAGTCAGAGTGAGCGTGTTGAGTGTGCTCCAGTCAGAGTGAGCGTGTTGAGTGTGCTCCAGTCAGAGTGAGCGTGTTGAGTGTGCTCCAGTCAGAGTGAGTGTGTTGAGTGTGCTCCAGTCAGAGTGAGTGTGTTGAGTGTGCTCCAGTCAGAGTGAGCGTATTGAGTGTGCTCCAGTCAGAGTGAGTGTGTTGAGTGTGCTCCAATCAGAGTGAGTGTGTTGAGTGTGCTCCAGTCAGAGTGAGTGTGTTGAGTGTGCTCCAGTCAGAGTGAGTGTGTTGAGTGTGCTCCAGTCAGAGTGAGCGTATTGAGTGTGCTCCAGTCAGAGTGAGCGTGTTGAGTGTGCTCCAGTCAGAGTGAGCGTGTTGAGTGTGCTCCAGTCAGAGTGAGCGTGTTGAGTGTGCTCCAGTCAGAGTGAGCGTGTTGAGTGTGCTCCAGTCAGAGTGAGTGTGTTGAGTGTGCTCCAGTCAGAGTGAGTGTGTTGAGTGTGCTCCAGTCATAGTGAGTGTGTTGAGTGTGCTCCAGTCAGAGTGAGTGTGTTGAGTGTGCTCCAGTCAGAGTGAGCGTATTGAGTGTGCTCCAGTCAGAGTGAGTGTGTTGAGTGTGCTCCAATCAGAGTGAGTGTGTTGAGTGTGCTCCAGTCAGAGTGAGTGTGTTGAGTGTGCTCCAATCAGAGTGAGTGTGTTGAGTGTGCTCCAGTCAGAGTGAGTGTGTTGAGTGTGCTCCAGTCAGAGTGAGTGTGTTGAGTGTGCTCCAGTCAGAGTGAGCGTATTGAGTGTGCTCCAGTCAGAGTGAGCGTGTTGAGTGTGCTCCAGTCAGAGTGAGCGTGTTGAGTGTGCTCCAGTCAGAGTGAGCGTGTTGAGTGTGCTCCAGTCAGAGTGAGCGTGTTGAGTGTGCTCCAGTCAGAGTGAGTGTGTTGAGTGTGCTCCAGTCAGAGTGAGTGTGTTGAGTGTGCTCCAGTCATAGTGAGTGTGTTGAGTGTGCTCCAGTCAGAGTGAGTGTGTTGAGTGTGCTCCAGTCAGAGTGAGCGTATTGAGTGTGCTCCAGTCAGAGTGAGTGTGTTGAGTGTGCTCCAATCAGAGTGAGTGTGTTGAGTGTGCTCCAGTCAGAGTGAGTGTGTTGAGTGTGCTCCAGTCAGAGTGAGTGTGTTGAGTGTGCTCCAGTCAGAGTGAGTGTGTTGAGTGTGCTCCAGTCAGAGTGAGTGTGTTGAGTGTGCTCCAGTCAGAGTGAGCGTATTGAGTGTGCTCCAGTCAGAGTGAGTGTGTTGAGTGTGCTCCAGTCAGAGTGAGTGTGTTGAGTGTTCTCCAGTCAGAGTGAGTGTGTTGAGTGTGCTCCAGTCAGAGTGAGCGTGTTGAGTGTGCTCCAGTCAGAGTGAGCGTGTTGAGTGTGCTCCAGTCAGAGTGAGTGTGTTGAGTGTGCTCCAGTCAGAGTGAGTGTGTTGAGTGTGCTCCAGTCAGAGTGAGCGTATTGAGTGTGCTCCAGTCAGAGTGAGTGTGTTGAGTGTGCTCCAGTCAGAGTGAGTGTGTTGAGTGTTCTCCAGTCAGAGTGAGCGTATTGAGTGTGCTCCAGTCAGAGTGAGCGTGTTGAGTGTGCTCCAGTCAGAGTGAGCGTGTTGAGTGTGCTCCAGTCAGAGTGAGCGTGTTGAGTGTGCTCCAGTCAGAGTGAGCGTGTTGAGTGTGATCCAGTCAGAGTGAGCGTGTTGAGTGTGCTCCAGTCAGAGTGAGTGTGTTGAGTGTGCTCCAGTCAGAGTGAGCGTGTTGAGTGTGCTCCAGTCAGAGTGAGCGTGTTGAGTGTGATCCAGTCAGAGTGAGCGTGTTGAGTGTGCTCCAGTCAGAGTGAGCGTGTTGAGTGTTCTCCAGTCAGAGTGAGCGTGTTGAGTGTGCTCCAGTCAGAGTGAGCGTGTTGAGTGTGCTCCAGTCAGAGTGAGCGTATTGAGTGTGCTCCAGTCAGAGTGAGCGTGTTGAGTGTGCTCCAGTCAGAGTGAGCGTGTTGAGTGTGCTCCAGTCAGAGTGAGCGTGTTGAGTGTGCTCCAGTCAGAGTGAGTGTGTTGAGTGTGCTCCAGTCAGAGTGAGTGTGTTGAGTGTGCTCCAGTCAGAGTGAGCGTATTGAGTGTGCTCCAGTCAGAGTGAGTGTGTTGAGTGTGCTCCAGTCATAGTGAGTGTGTTGAGTGTGCTCCAGTCAGAGTGAGCGTGTTGAGTGTGCTCCAGTCAGAGTGAGCGTATTGAGTGTGCTCCAGTCAGAGTGAGTGTGTTGAGTGTGCTCCAGTCAGAGTGAGTGTGTTGAGTGTTCTCCAGTCAGAGTGAGTGTGTTGAGTGTGCTCCAGTCAGAGTGAGCGTGTTGAGTGTGCTCCAGTCAGAGTGAGCGTGTTGAGTGTGCTCCAGTCAGAGTGAGTGTGTTGAGTGTGCTCCAGTCAGAGTGAGTGTGTTGAGTGTGCTCCAGTCAGAGTGAGCGTATTGAGTGTGCTCCAGTCAGAGTGAGTGTGTTGAGTGTGCTCCAGTCAGAGTGAGTGTGTTGAGTGTTCTCCAGTCAGAGTGAGCGTATTGAGTGTGCTCCAGTCAGAGTGAGCGTGTTGAGTGTGCTCCAGTCAGAGTGAGCGTGTTGAGTGTGCTCCAGTCAGAGTGAGTGTGTTGAGTGTGCTCCAGTCAGAGTGAGCGTGTTGAGTGTGATCCAGTCAGAGTGAGCGTGTTGAGTGTGCTCCAGTCAGAGTGAGTGTGTTGAGTGTGCTCCAGTCAGAGTGAGCGTGTTGAGTGTGCTCCAGTCAGAGTGAGCGTGTTGAGTGTGATCCAGTCAGAGTGAGCGTGTTGAGTGTGCTCCAGTCAGAGTGAGCGTGTTGAGTGTTCTCCAGTCAGAGTGAGCGTGTTGAGTGTGCTCCAGTCAGAGTGAGCGTGTTGAGTGTGCTCCAGTCAGAGTGAGCGTATTGAGTGTGCTCCAGTCAGAGTGAGCGTGTTGAGTGTGCTCCAGTCAGAGTGAGCGTGTTGAGTGTGCTCCAGTCAGAGTGAGCGTGTTGAGTGTGCTCCAGTCAGAGTGAGTGTGTTGAGTGTGCTCCAGTCAGAGTGAGTGTGTTGAGTGTGCTCCAGTCAGAGTGAGCGTATTGAGTGTGCTCCAGTCAGAGTGAGTGTGTTGAGTGTGCTCCAATCAGAGTGAGTGTGTTGAGTGTGCTCCAGTCAGAGTGAGTGTGTTGAGTGTGCTCCAGTCAGAGTGAGTGTGTTGAGTGTGCTCCAGTCAGAGTGAGTGTGTTGAGTGTGCTCCAGTCAGAGTGAGTGTGTTGAGTGTGCTCCAGTCAGAGTGAGTGTATTGAGTGTGCTCCAGTCAGAGTGAGTGTGTTGAGTGTGCTCCAGTCAGAGTGAGTGTATTGAGTGTGCTCCAGTCAGAGTGAGTGTGTTGAGTGTGCTCCAGTCAGAGTGAGTGTATTGAGTGTGCTCCAGTCAGAGTGAGTGTATTGAGTGTGCTCCAGTCAGAGTGAGTGTGTTGAGTGTGCTCCAGTCAGAGTGAGCGTGTTGAGTGTGCTCCAGTCAGAGTGAGCGTGTTGAGTGTGCTCCAGTCAGAGTGAGCGTATTGAGTGTGCTCCAGTCAGAGTGAGCGTATTGAGTGTGCTCCAGTCAGAGTGAGCGTGTTGAGTGTGCTCCAGTCAGAGTGAGCGTGTTGAGTGTGCTCCAGTCAGAGTGAGCGTATTGAGTGTGCTCCAGTCAGAGTGAGCGTGTTGAGTGTGCTCCAGTCAGAGTGAGCGTGTTGAGTGTGCTCCAGTCAGAGTGAGTGTGTTGAGTGTGCTCCAGTCAGAGTGAGCGTGTTGAGTGTGCTCCAGTCAGAGTGAGCGTATTGAGTGTGCTCCAGTCAGAGTGAGCGTGTTGAGTGTGCTCCAGTCAGAGTGAGCGTATTGAGTGTGCTCCAGTCAGAGTGAGCGTGTTGAGTGTGCTCCAGTCAGAGTGAGTGTGTTGAGTGTGCTCCAGTCAGTTTATCCCCAGTAGAGGAGGTGGGTCCCATGGCCGCCAGTGAACAGGACATTACCCACATCATTACTCCTGATGAAGGAGCTGCTGGTGGGTGAAATAGACGCGTGCCAGGACCCTGTACTGGGACCTGTGTGTGAGTGTGAGTGTGTCTATGTGTGCTGTGTGTGGTGCTGGTGTGTGTGTATTTGTCTGTGTGTGTGTGAGGCCAGAGGGTAGAGAGGCAGCGCTGCATACCGGTATCAGACTCCCTCTGGGCACTGTGGTGCTTATGGAGGGCATGCCGCAGGGGAGTGATGTTGAAGCTCTCACCATTTCCCCTCTCTCTCTCTTCCCTCTTCCTTTATCACTTCTCCATCAATTCCCAATTCCTCTCTCTCACTTTCCCTCCCTCCCTCCCTCCCTCCCTCCCTCCCTCCCTCCCTCCCTCCCTCCCTCCCTCCCTCCCTCCCTCCCTCTCAATCTACCTCCTTTCCTCGTCTCTATCTCTCCCCCCCCTCCCTCTCTTTTACTCTCCCACTCCCCCCTCCATTTTCTCTCCCCCCTCCAGTCTCTCCGTACCTCCAGTTCTCTGAGAACAGGGTGGTCCTCGATGCCAGGGAAGAGGACTCTCATGGCGTAGGTCCTGTAGTCCAGGTGAGGGATACCAGCTCTGTCCAGATCACTTGTCAGCTCATTGATGTCCGTCTGCAGCTCAGCAAAGGCTGGTGGGAGGGGGGGTAGACAGAGCAGACATGAGCAGGGCTGTTAGTATAGATCAACTGATTCCAGACCTGCTAGTTTAAAATCTACCTGAAACTATGGAGCACATCTACATGCATAAATATGTACGCCCTCCATCTATGGTGACCCTGACACTGAACCCAAGACACACTTCATGGAAGAAGAAAAGCTCTCTCTCTCTCTCTCTCTCTCTCTCTCTCTCTCTCTCTCTCACTCTCTCACTCACTCACTCACTCACTCACTCACTCACTCACTCACTCACTCACTCACTCACTCACTCACTCACTCACTCACTCACTCACTCACTCACTCACACACACACACACACACACACACACACACACACACAGACACATAACCCCCCCCCCCAAACACACACACACACATAACACCCCCCCCCCCCAAACACACATTTCCTTCCGGTGGCCAGTAAATTGGCTGTACTGTACAGTATCTGAGCTCCTGTGTGTCGGTCCCCTGCTGTTAGCAGCTGCAGGTGAGAGGTGGTTAATTGGCCCCATCCTGACTGAGTCCTGCACTGCCCTGAGGGAGACCCCTTAGCCTCTCTACAGCCAATCACAGCCATATTTCCCACCTACCCTCTCAGCCCCCCTGCTACCCCAGCCCAGGGCTCAGACTCAGACCCCTGGTGTGGAACCCAGGTACCTATAGCTGCCCTTCTAAATCCACCCTCGGGGCACTAAGCTCCTCCTGGCCACAGCTACTGGTTTAAACATGACCTCTCGGCCTGTCTCCTGGCCTGTGTGTCTGACTGTGGCCAGGGCTTTATCTCTGTAAACCCCATGCAGCCATGTGCTGCTCTGCTCACTCCCCCCAGCTGGGCCCAACAACAGCCCAAAGCCCCACAGACATAGAGCTCACTATTAACTCCTCTACTCTGCCACCGCCCTGACACAACTCAGATTAACGAGGCAATGACATTTGGAGGCAGAGGAGGCTGCTGAGGGGAGGACGGCTCATAATAATGGCTGGAACGGAGCTCCAGCCATCACCACGGGTCCTCGCCAATTAAGGTGCCACCAACCTCCTGTGTTTGGAGGATGTACCCTTCTAGTATACTATTTATTTTGTATGTCCCGCCTTCTATACGCAGGTTGGCATTTATTGTCATGAATCTTGCCCTGGAGGCAGCTCTGCAGAGTGGTCACTAGCTGGCGCAGCCACAAAGTCATAAAACTTGATTTTAAACCTAACCCTAAATTAAAACCAAAAACCGATAAAAAATGTTCATGAATTTTTACGATACAGACAATTTTGACTTTGCAGCTGTAACCACCCATCGGAAATCGCTCAGTTCTGCCTCCAGGGCCAGATTCATGACAATAAACATCAACCCGTCTTCTATACATCCTTTATGTTGGGACAGTCTACATTCAGAGTGGTAAAGCTGTGTTCAGGGTGGCTGGAGGGAATACATAACACAAGGAGAGAATTGAGAACTACTGACTTATTCAACCCGTTCTCAATTGACACAAGGATATACGGGAGTCTCTCACAAGACACCTTCACTGACCATAGTCATATGTAACATCTAATAGCATAACACAACAGATTAGATCAACTGGAATGGCTCACGGTTGCACAAAAAGAGCTGTGAGAAATCTAAGTCCCAAAATATTAGAATGACCCACCGGCCATACATTTTAGTTATCACTTATCACCCTTTTTTAACTGCAAAGAACCATTGAAGGCCTCAAAGGGTTATTTGAGTCAGTATGGTTCCACATAGAACCACTACCCTTCCCAAAAAGCCCTTGATGAACCCTCATTTGTTTTTGTGTGCATGAGCGTGTGTGTGTGTGTGTGTGTGTGTGTGTGTGTGTGTGTGTGTGTGTGTGTGTGTGTGTGTGTGTGTGTGTGTGTGTGTGTGTGTGTGTGTGTGTGTGTGTGTGTGTGTGTGTGTGTGTGTGTGTGTGAGTGTGTGCATGTGTGTAGGACATTAAAGTTCAGCACTAACACAGATTTATCAGGCTTTAACTAAGCCTGCCTTCACAATCTTAAACGAGGCCATGCCTTTACAACAAACTCTGTGCAAACACACACAGACCAGAACACACATGCCGCACACACACACACACACACACACACACACACACACACACACACACACACACACACACACACACACACACACACACACACACACACACACACACACACACACACACACACACACACACACACACACACACACACTATGCTTCCTGTGCATCTGTGATAGAGAAAATGCCAGCATGAAATAAAGATGATATGCCGTTCCAGATCTGTTCACAGGAAAACGTTGTGTTTATCAGTGTGTGTGTGTGTGTAAGTGAACGAGTCAGTGTGTGTGAACAATAGACAAGCACCATGTGCATTTAGTGTGTCACGATCGGGGTCACACACACAGAGCAAACTAAAGTAGCAGAGACTGTGTGTCAGACAAAACCTGACTCGGTGACCCTGATTCACAATACCTTATATTACGCTATGCAACACACAGTACCAGTAATTGACTTACTACGCGGAAGTACCCATTTGTGTCTTTCATGTGATTATACCACGCCTTAGTGGAGACCAGTCAATGCACTCTCACTGTCGTCATTTAACCTGTGAACTCAGCCTGCTAGCTCAGTCATTAGTCCTTCTAGGAGACCGCAATCAAAGTGTCTCAGAAACAGCTTTGTAGAGCAGAAGAGGACCAAACGTAATTGTTGTACTCGTCACAGACATTTTGATTTCAGTTTCCAATGTAATTGCATTACTTTGTTGTCTCTGGGCTCAACTGACCTTCCGTAGTCTATACGATAGTTTGTGAGAGTTGCAACTAATAGTCTATGGTTGATTTGTTGAATAACTATGGATTTTTTCAAGACGCATTGTTGCATATCAATGTCACTGAAGGCCTCCTGCTACTCTGTAGAGCATCTACAGATGGACTATCTAAATAATGTGTTACCCACCTTCCTTGCACTCCAGGGCGACCCGGGACTCCAGGTTGTCCATCTGCATCTGCAGGCGCTTCAGGGTGAGGTCATTCTCCCGCGACTTGCGTTTGTACGCAATGAGGACGAGGATGACGATGATGAGGAGGAGGCCTCCGCCGGCGGCGATGCTGACGATGGCGGGGAGCGTGAGCAGGCTGTCTGACAGGATGTTTACTGACCCCGGAGACACATGGAGACCACCCACCTGCACCTGAATATCACACACACACACACACACACACACACACACACACACACACACACACACACACACACACACACACACACACAGAGAATCACGCACATTCAAACACACACACAGAGAAACACACATTCAAACACACACAACACACAGAGAATCACGCACATTCAAACACACACACAGAGAAACACACACACACACACACACACACACACACACACACACACACACACACACACACACACACACACACACACACACACACACACACACACAGAAACACACACACACACACAGGCATGCACGCACACACATTAGATTCAGTTAAATAAACCCATCCAGCGCATAGACACACACACAAACACACGCAGACACACAACACAAATGCAACACACCAACACACCCCGTCATCGAGGACAGTGAAGAGTGAAGTTCTGGGGACTTCCACTCAATAAGTGAGCAGACTGGCAGAAATAATTGCGGTGGATTCTAACAGAACCTTTTGACGGCTAGAGCCCAGTAACACTGCCCTCTCTTTGACCTGAAAGAACAACCACGAACGTGCCAGAATAATGGAGTTTACAGGTCAAACATTACGGAAATGATTCTACGTAGACACTCCGACACACAGAGAGACAGAATAGAGAGACAGGAAGAGGATGTGTGTGTGTGAGCCGCTGTGTGTGTGTCAGTACGCGCGTGCGTGTGTGTGTGTGTTTGGACAGACATGACTGACGTACCATGACTTTGTACTGGCCCGTGAGGTTAGGGGGCTCACACAGCAGCTGGGTCTCAGACACGGTGACAGAGCAGGGGGTCTCCCCGATCAACACAGTGTAGTTGAGCTTCACCCCCCCTGAGGCATGAGGCACCAGGTTTCTGCCCTGTGGGGGGGGGGGGGGGATTATTAAAACCTCAAGTAATCTTAAAATAATGTATTGTTTGTTATGATACAGCAGTTATGATACAGTTATACTGTAGAACACATTGTCATACTAAGATGTTTATACCTCAGGCATAACTGCAGTTTAATGTTAGCTGTCAAATCCCCTAAACCCTCTTTTGGTTTCTAAAATCGAGGCGAGTTACTGTAAAGGCCCTGTAAAAAGACTTTCATGAATCATTTTGATTGACTGACTGATGACAATCCCATGTCCTTCTGCCATACCTTAAGAATGATGGGCGATCCGGGCTTTTGTTCCAGGACTCCGTTGGTGCTGAGAGGTTCAAAGTATGGGTTGGGGTAGTAGAGGAAGATGGTTTTGTTATAGACTAGCAGAGTCTGGACGTTGTTGAAGATGAACCCAAACTCATCAGCGTGTTTGACCGTGTCCAGACCTGGACGGTACTCTGCCACCAGGGACGGAGCAAAGCAATTCATACTGGTGGTGTTCAGAACCTTACACACCTTAGACGGGGAGGGGGGGGGAGAGGGAGGGAAAGAGAGACATTAGCTTCTGAGATGCTTTATGCGCCAAAAGACTGAAACAGGCCACCAATCCACCCTAGCCAGCCATCATGCTCTAATAATAGAAGCTTTCCAATACGAGAGACGAGAGCAAGTCAAGCGGGATGAGCTGAGACAGTTCAGCACAGGTCATCTGTCTGCCTCTACTCTTTTCATTCCAAAAGCTGAAAGAGTAGATTCATAACATGTAGCCCAACAGCCACCTGCTGTAATACCATGCCAAAATCCGGTGTTAATTGAATGTTACCCTTCATACAACAGCACACACTGGCAGAGCTAAGAGCTTGAGGCTGATAATATTGACACCAAGCACGCTACTTTTCAGATCTCTCCTCCAGTGGTGCTGAGGGAGCCTAAAACTGAGAAAAGTGAGATGATGAAGTGTGTCAGTCGGCAATCATTCTCTGACACAGGACATTGGGGGCACTGGGGATATCCCCCACTCTACTGGTCACAGATCCTAGTCTGGCAGGTTGAGGTGAAGTCAGGGCTTCTAGAATAACACTCCTCCCTGTCTGTACGCCCAGGAGTGGCCATTTTCCCTGTGAGGGAACGAGGGTAGGACCTGCAGCACTATCACTAACAGTAGAGGAACCTGATTGATTACTGTGCTGCACTCCTGCTGCTGGGAGCCTTTTATCCACCGACCCCTCTCTCTCTCTCTCTCTCAGAGGAGAAACTTAATTAGAGCTAAATATCTTTAAAGCTTCACAGCGCCAGCAGAGTACCATGCCTCTTACCTGTTGTCCTCTGCTCTAGTCTAGAGCCGGGGGGGAGGACCAACGATCGATACCAACTCATCTCGTACAAACTTGGTCCCACCATCTATTGCATTTGGCAGGAAGAAAAACCTAAGCAATGCAGATAGAGTATTTTCTAAGGCAGTGCACAGGCTAAGTGTGCAGCAGGGGGAATTGTCTTAGCTACTCAAGCCATGCTCTTTGAGGTAGAACTACAGAAGACAACTACAGAGTACAACTACAGCGTACAATGGTATTTCTCCATGCAGGAAGGCATACTAGGCTGCATTATCAAGTAGCTAGTTGTATGGTAACATAGTCTTTGGACTGGTGCTGCTGGAGGTCTGTGGAGCATTGGGTTGGGTTCAGCAGGAAGGCTGCTCTCCTCCCGGAGAAGAAACTGAGCTAACCCAAACACGGTTCGCACATTACAGTTTTTTTTGCTGCGGCTGGGCTCGGTGTCTTTGTGTTGGCCCACACCACGAGGCCTAAATGCTCCCATGCGACTCCCTTAGTGTAGTGACATCGAAAATGGAGTTTGCATGTTAGTGAGAACTGGAATATGAAAGAGAGGGAAAGAGAGAGAGAGAGGCTAAGCCCTTTTAAAAATGGATACAACTCTGTTGCACTGCTGACACACTTTCTCCAAGCATCTACTACTGTAATCCCATTATACTGTATGTTACAGAGAGAGCTTAGATGAGAGTTATAGAGAAAATACCGTGGGAAATACATACTGTATAGTGGAGTCTTATCTTGTGCTGGCTATGATTATCAAAAGCTGTTTGTGAATGTATTTACTTATTCACTTGAAAGATTCTTGCGAATAAGTATTTAATTAGCTAGATATACTGAGGGCTCTATTTGAACAAACCTAACACAGTGGTAAATCTAAGCGCTGGCGGTAGAGCTCTAGGTCCCTGGGTGTGTTAGAAATATTTGCGCTATCTCCACAGCCGTTATGAGCGCAAGAGCTGGCGGTGGCGCGAAAGGGCTGGGTTTTGATGAATAAACACGTTTCAGGTGTGAGGAGGGCGTTGGCCACTCATCGGACAATCAAGGCGTTCCATGGCTTAATATTGCATGGGTTTGTCTAAAGTTCTGTCGGTTATTATCGTTGTCGTCAACTCCAATTCGGCTTGGGGCACGGTAACGAGTGATGGCAACAGAAGAAGGGGAAAAAACATACAGTGTTTGTTCAATACGTTTGGAGTGTTGTCAGTCAACATCGTCATAAATGCTTCACCGAGTATAGCCCTTTACGCATCGCACTTCTCATCAAATAAAACATACTAAATGGCATTCAATAACCAAGATATAGCCTTGGCCTACCATTGATACTGCATTATAGGACTGAATAATTGAAATACGATTGAAGGAGCACGTCTTTGATAACCGGACAAGAGGCGCTCTTTGAAAAGCCGAATGGAGTATGCACCGCAGATACAGTAGGCCCACGTGAATTGTGAATGGTGCATAAGCCTCAGGAGTAGACATCTAGAAACGATTTATGGATAGGCTACTTGGCTAATGCATGGCCACGATAAGAAAGACAGCAGACACATTGCTGTTGAACCAGCTTTCTCTATAATAGGGTAAGGGTAACCTATACGGACTTGTTTTTTAATCAAATGAAACAAGCAATTGTCATCGGATTATCTCATCTCTTGTTCCATGATGGCCATATAGCCTACATGAAAAGGTTTTTACTCACATCCACAGTAATAACAGCAGCTGGCTAAAATAATGTAATAGCCTACATAGATAAAAAGGGGATCTAGGCTCACTGTTTTGCTGCTGTCAAACTTTACCTTTTAATAAAGCTTTGGTGATAAAAAAAACTAAATTCAAAGCGGTCTCACGAGCTAAACCCTTTATTGATAGTCTTGACTGCTTAGCGAATGCATTGGGCAGGACAACAAAAATATTGATTTTTAATCAAATGAAACGAAATGAGAAAAATATCCCCACCAGCGCATACTGAAATTGGCACTTTGGCGCACGTTTTTAAGGACACACCTCAGACATTGCCACCCTTCCCACCTCAGCACAAGACAATTAAATGACTGATCCTGTCGCTAAGGTTTGAAAAAAGAAGAGCACCGGCTTTATAACAGGTAGAAATTGCAAACGAGTGTGCGTTTGACAATTGCGCTGGCTTCACGCCAGCCAAAATAGAGCCATGTCGAATAATTTCAGAGACGGTATAACAAAAGTTCCATGTCGCTGTTATTTCCATGCTATAAACAGTGACGTGATACAGACAGGCACATATGCTACTACAGCATCTTTCCCTTCCTGCCTGTCTGTCTCTGTCTTGGTTGGAACAGCACAGCGATGTATATGCAAGTCAACTACTATGGCTCCCACTACCATCTGTTCAGAGCTGGAGTGGCTGGATGGATGGATGCTGCATGTGTTCAAGACACACTGTGTGTGTGTGTGTGAGAGTGTGTGTGTGTGTGAGTGTGTGTGTGTGTGAGGGTGTGTGAGTGTGTGTGTGTGTGTGTGTGTGTGTGTGTGTGTGTGTGTGTGTGTGTGTGTGTGTGTGTGTGTGTGTGTGTGTGTGTGTGTGTGTGTGTGTGTGAGGGTGTGTGTGTGTGTGTGTGTGTGAGAGAGAGAGAGTGTGTGTGTGTGTGTGTGTGTGTGTGTGTGTGTGAGAGAGAGAGTGTGTGTGTGTGAGGGTGGGGGGACTCAATTGTTCCTTCCTGAATCCTTTCTTCTGAGTGTGTTGATCTAAAGAGGTCACAGTCTGAATATGTCACTGAGCTTGGTGCTGCTACACTGAGTCTACAAAACATTAAGAACACCTTCCTAATATCGAGTTGCGCACCTCCCGGCACCTACTACCATACCCCGTTCAAAGGCACTTCAATCTTTCTGTCTTGCCCATTCACCCTGTGAATGGCACACATACACAATCCTTTGTCTCAAGGTTTAAACATCCTTCTTTAACCCGTCTCCTCCCCTTCATCTACACTGATCGAATTGACATCAATAAGGGATCATAGCTTCCACCTGGATTCACCTGGTCAGTCTATGTCATAGAAAGAGCAGGTGTCCTTAATGTTTTGTACACTCAGTGTATATGGTAAGTGATCAGGGTAGTGAAGGGGGAAATAGAGGCATCTGAGTCCCACGCCGTGCAGGGATATCATATGCTGTCAATTATTCCACTGAAGGAACAGTTATTCTGCCAACCACCAGCTTAGAAAAGCCTAATGTATTCTACTCCAACCAGACACATTTCAATTTAATACAATCAGATCCATTATGAAACATGCCTTTTCCACAAATACTGTACAGTCTTAGCTATCTGTCCTTAGTCTTCATCCCTTTCCTCATCCAGTATACAGTTGCTCCAGGTCAACAGCTATAAAATAATTGGAATCTTGCCTCCTATTCCTTTTGCCCTGACTGGCACTGGATGGTGATGGAGCGGCGCATTGTACAGCAGCAGCTGTAACGTTAACAGTCTGGCCCTCTGGCTGAATTCATTATAAGAGAATCTACTGCAGTCTGCAGCAGCCCACTCAGCCCAAGCACCACACGCCAGGTCTCTGACTTGGTGAGAGGGAGGCAGTAGAGGAGGGACGGGAGGGCAGGAGGAAATAGGCTCCAGGGGTCATGAGTAGGAGAGAGGAGACAGCTCTGTAAGGCCAAGGGTCAAAGGTTATGTGAGCAATATTTTTGCCAATGAGTGATATCACTCCTACACTTCATACACTTCTTTCAATGTCCTGTGTGTTTCCACCAGCTGGTAATGCTGGCAGTATCTCTCTCATATTAGTCACATCTGACGGAAGTGGAACAAGACGAACTACAGCAGCTGATGAAATGTTTTGTACAAGCTGGAGGTTGTGATGGTGCTGAATGTACACTTTGCAGCTGTGCCATACTGAACAGGTGAAAAATCATCTCATACTAAATGAGAGTGGACGGTGCTGTGAAATATCCACTGGGCGACCAGGCTGTTAGTGTAGCCTAGCGATGAATAATGCCCTACGTTGTTCCACAGTCAATATAACTGTGTATTGGGAAGGTGGCCAGGAGAGTAGAAAATCCAGAGTTTAGAGAGGAGGGGAGGGATGGATGGAGACTGGAGAGAGGAGGGGAGGGATGATGGAGAGTTTAGAGAGGAGGGGAGGGATGATGGAGAGTTTAGAGAGGAGGGGAGGGATGGATGGAGAGTTTAGAGAGGAGGGGAGGGATGGATGGAGAGTTTTGAGAGGAGGGGAGGGATGGATGGAGACTGGAGAGAGGAGGGGAGGGATGGATGGAGAGTTTAGAGAGGAGGGGAGGGATGGATGTAGAGTTTAGAGAGGAGGGGATGGATGGATGTAGAGTTTAGAGAGGAGGGGAGGGATGGATGTAGAGTTTAGAGAGGAGGGGATGGAGGGATGGATGGAGACTGGAGAGAGGAGGGGAGGGATGGATGTAGAGTTTAGAGAGGAGGGGAGGGATGGATGTAGAGTTTAGAGAGGAGGGGATGGAGGGATGGATGGAGACTGGAGAGAGGAGGGGAGGGATGGATGGAGACTGGAGAGAGGAGGGGAGGGATGGTGCAGCTGTAGTGGATGAGGGTGAAAGAACCTGAGAAGACTGGAAGACGGTGAAGAGAGACACAGGAGGAAAGCCTGTCTTATTAACCACACCTTTAGCTTGAGGTAGAGAGAGGGAGCAATATGTATCTATAGTGGAGTCTCACCATCTATTCCTTCTATGCATCTGCTCATCACGTCAGTCTATCTGCGTGTTCATTGTATGTCTCTTGGGGTGAGGTCTTTTCTAGTTTCCTAGTAGGACAATGCTCTAAAGAGAAAGGTCTGATTGCATAAGGACTAAGTGCTGTGCTGCTTTATAGACCTAGTGAAGAGTAGGGCTCTCTCTCTCGCTGATCAGCTCAAATTGCTGTTGATCGCTTCCACTTCTGACAGTCTGGCTGTGTCCCAAATGCAACCCTATCCCCCTATATAACACACTACCTTTGACCAGTGCCATTGGGCTCTGGTTAAAAGTAGTGCACCATGTAGGGAATAGGGTGCCATTTGGGACATAACCTCTATCTATCTCATGATGACATCACATCAGCCAGGCAGACTTCTTAATGGGGGTAAAATGTGGCATGTGAAATTCTCTTGGAGAAAATGGGAGGGTGGGTCTGTGAGGGGAAAAACACACCTTTTAGCTTTAATCAGGGACAATGATTAATGTTTCAAATGTGAACCAGTGACAGGTACAGAGCGTGTCAAAGAAAATTGTCTCCCTTTCTGTGCCTTCTTCTTTGTGAAGAATCGTGTGCAGGTGACGAGAGGGAAGGATGGAAGGGAGACGAGAGAGGCAATTTAGTGGAAGGCAAGTGACACTTCGAAGGCTGACATGACAGGCCCTTTCTCGGCTGGGCCCTGATTGCACGGCTTTCTGCCTTTCCCCCCGCGACAAATACGAAAGGAAGGGATGAAGAGATAGGTAATTGTAACATCAGCAGTTAACAAAAATTCACATGGCGGCTTCTTCTCTTCGCCTCTTCTGGGGCGAGGGAATCAAAGAGGAGCCGGGTGTCTGTGAGAGGAGCTAGGTAGGTGTGTGTGATGGGGTGGGGGTAGGTGAGACTGCACTTTAAAGGAGAAAGCCGCAGAGCTCTCAGAGGTTTCTGCCTGCACCTGACTGACACACCAGACAGCACCCACACACAAGTCAAATCCTATTTCAGCTCAGAGGTTTCCAAGAATTCTTTCTGATCTGACCCAGTTCTCTCTTTGTGTGAATAAAGCAGCGAGACTGTCTGTCGTTAGACCCAAAATGGCTGGGTTTCTTCGTATAAAAGGGTCTGATGGGGTAACTGTGTCCGTACATGGAGACATGTAATAGAACAAAGGACTAGGTTACAGTTTTGATGTTGGCTACTGGAGCAATCATGAAGAAACCTCAGGCCCTTCAGAACCACTTTAGTGCAGTACAGTCTGTCCTGCTGGGGGGAGGGTTGTGAATGCAGAGGGTAAGGAGACACTACCTTGGAGAAAATCTGTTCAAATGTTCTCTAAAAAGATTCTCTGAGACCCACAGAGCAGTGTTCTGGTGAAGTGTGATATCAGTCACATAGCGGCCGTTTCAGTCAAAGAAGAAGACTTCAGAGCACGGTCATAGAGTGTGTGTGTGTGTGTGTGTGTGTGTGTGTGTGTGTGTGTGTGTGTGTGTGTGTGTGTGTGTGTGTGTGTGTGTGTGTGTGTGTGTGTGTGTGTGTGTGTGTGTGCCTGTCTGTGTGTGAGTGAGTGTGCAGTAGGCTATCTGACTACAGTGTGTGTGTACGTATACAATATGTCTTTATGATTGACAGTATTTCCTGGCATGAAGCACTTGTTCCGCACTACCTCCCCCCCCCACCCCTTTGCCCTCCCCACCTTCCCCCTACCTACCCACCGACCGTAGCGGTGGAAAAATCCCTTAATTAAACATGGACCCCCAGGAATGGAGAGTAAATGCAATTTGTAACGATTCCCCCGTCCCGCCCGCCCGCCCCTGATTATACAGAGAAGGGTTCTTTATGCTGACCAAAGCCTTCTGACAGCACTTCATCTTCTAATGGAAGCCATTAGGAATGGACCAGCCCCCCGGTCTCCCCCCAGCCTTCCAAGCCCACCACCCCCCATCCTGCTTAGCCCCTCCACCCCACTAAGTTCCAACCTTTCGGCCCTCCAACACCCTCCCACACTCAAGATTCCAGAAAAATTCCCTGTGAGAGATTTAACATTCAGGCTGAATCCTCTGAATAGACAACACGTCTAAGTGGGGTAGAGCAGGTTAGCACATAGTAGAGCCGGACTGTGTATAGCTGAGGCCCTGACTGACTGGCCATGGTAACGGGAGCCTGGTGGTGACAAAACGGTCTAATTAAATACTGCATGTGAACCACTCTCCAACTACTCCCTTATTTAAGGAGGCTAGTTAGAGTTAAGGGAGATGTGAGATATGGTTCATGGGGAGGTTGTAGGAAGTAGAGGAAGATGGGGGTTAGCGGGACGAGACTTCATATGACAGTCATTCCCAACATCGTCTAGACCAAGAGAGTGTGTTGTACTACTCGTCCCCAGCATCATCTGGCCTAGTGTAAGTGTGTATGTGTGTATGTGTGTGTGTGCGTGTTACTACTCACGTTGACAGACTCGCGGCCGCCGTACTTGACGCGCATCCTGGGCTCCTGGACAACATCCAGATGAGTTCCTGTCACCATCAGAGGAGTGTGGCCGCTGTTTCGCACACGCACACACACACACACACACAGAGAGAGAAGTTTTACAAACAAACACACCAGCCAACAACAAGACCTTCTCTGCAAAACTTCCTTCCCTGCACAACCCCTTGTGGAAACTTTTATTTTATACCTCAGATAAATATAAATCTTCAAACTAACTTGTTCTTTGACAAGGCGTTTTCAGAAGATTTTGAGGCTTTTGAGGTAAATAAATGATTAAAGATGCTTTTAACTGACTTCACTAGAACCGTAATCAAACACAGAGGCGGGCTCGTCTTTCAACTACCGAAGGCTATTAGCTAGCTGTGGTCGCCGAGGTCGCTAGTTAGTATGCAGCGGTCGTAGGTACGTGGCTCGACAGATAATACACAACACAAAATAAAAGCCGGGCTATGCTGACCTAAACAACACAGACGGGCAGGACAGGAGCAGAGGTCTTCTCTCTCTGGTAGGACTGTTATCGTGATCGGGACTGTTACTGCGGCTGAGCTGAAGCACTGGGGGTTATATTGTTTATATTTGTGACCAGGCTAGCCAGGGCTGCTGGGAGCACTAGATGGGAGCACTAGATGAGCATCACCTAGACAGAAAGTCAAAGAGTCACCAGAATCTTTGTGTGTGTGGTGCTGCTGCAGTTTCATCACCTACAGTCTAGCGGATCTCAGTGGTAAAACAAGAGTTCATCTGAGGTCCACAGAACAAAACGCCCAATGAGCACGCAGCCCTTAACCGATCCATCGAATCAGGAGTACAAGGAGGAGTGAAGCTAGGGTGTAACAGGGTGTGGGCCAGGTAAGATGTACTCGTGTGTTGCATCTAATGCATAACGCACATCTATCTCCTCCCTTCCTGTTGATCTTAGCTACGCATTCCTGGGTTGTGTTTATGTAGACTGCACCCTGGCAGCCCGTTTGATCCCCAGGCCTGAGAGAAGGCACGGGGTGCGGCTCACGCTTCAGAAAAGACAGAATAGGTTTGACGAAACAATGCGGTGCCCCTCTCCTCTTCTCTCAGCGGAGAGAGTGATGGAAGACACGCTGCTCTGTCTTCTCTTCCGGACTAAACTCCATCTCCGCTGCCATCTGCTCCACACTCACGCCTCTGCCACATGTTCGCAGTCTCTCTCTTTCTCACTCTCACTTAGCCCTCATCATCCCTCTCTTTAATGACAAACCCTGTCTGCCTGGGAGATGCTGCAGCGATGCGATCGCTATCACGACCACTACCACGTCTGGTCTTTTGTCTGACAACAGCTCTGCACTATCTAACACTGAGTCACCCAAGCCAACTCCTGCTGTTAACTAGTTGTGCTGGCGGGGTTATTTTGATGGTGGCTTCTATGAAGGACTAGGGAGTAGAGAGGGTCCAGTTCCTGATGCTGATATCTAGGAGCGTCGGTGTTGATGTTACCTGGCGATGCTCCACTCTGGCTCGATGCGCTGGACGGTGGGGTCCTCGATGTAGTCGAAACTCAGACTCTCCTTGACCTGGGCCCGGTCCACGCTCACGCTGATCTGCACCGAACCCACCCCAGTCAGGGAGGGTGCCGAGTAACACACGATCTCCGTCATGGTCCTCCTGCACACACACGAACACAAACACATCCGCCAACATACAGTCAATGTCTGCATCTCCTCCTCATTTTTCTTCACCTTACTCTATCGCTCTCTATGGATCCTTGCTCTACCTGTCCACCCCCCTGAAACTAGCCCTGTTCATTAGCCCCCCCCCCCCCATCCTCCTCTCCTCTCTCGCCACAGTCAGACTCACAGTGGAGAACAATTAGCCTGGATCTCATTAAAGCTGCCTTGACTTCTCAATCTTACAGCGTTACAATGAGACCTCCGCCCTTCCCTTCCGCTGCACTGCTTTAAATAGATGGCGGAAAAGAGAGGGAGAGAGAGAGGAGAGGAGAGTGAGGGAGGGATGGAGAGAGAGAGGGGTAGGGAGAAAGATGGAGAGCATGAAGGAGACAGGTAGGGCGGGAGAGAAAGCTAGATATACAGAAAGACAGAGAGCGAGAGAAAAAAACAGAGAAAAAGAGAGAGAGAGAGAGAGAGAGAGAAAGAAAGAGAGAGAAAGAAAGAGAGAGAGAGAGCGAGAGAGAAAGAGAGCTGAAAACGAAGCAAGAGAGAGCAGATCAAATAAAAACAGTACAGGTAACTGAAAAAGGGAAAAACTCCCAGGCAGGGGAGCATAAGGTTGTCTGGAGGCTATTATTAGAGAGGTTTGATGCAGTGGGTCATCAAAACCTTATTAAGAATTGCAGACGTTTCTGACTGGAAGAGAAGGAGAGATGCCCCTAGGGGGCTCTCACTTAGAGGAAAAAAAAGAGTGAGAGAGAGAGAGAGAGACCACTGGGTAACAGCACAATTTACATATATTTATTATGATGGAAGTTTTGAAAACATTACAAATGGATTTTCTTTCTTCTAACTTCTCTTTCTTCCACAGGAGGAGAGATCAGGAGGAGACTAATACAGGATGTATTAAAATACCACAAATTAACTAGTCAGTGTAAGGAGGAGAGGGGGTGAGATGAGTCTCTCACTTACCCATAGAACTCGCAGGTCTGGTTTCCAAAGAGGACGGTGACACTGCTGCCAGCGCCCAGGTTCTCCCCCGTGATGGTCACCTTGGTGCCCCCAGACTCAGGACCTCTGCTGGGGGACAGGCCCTGCACTGATGGCATCTAGAGGTGGAAGGGAGACCGGAGGGACATTTTTTTAGGACTGTAATGCACTCAGCTATCATACACCTCCTGTCCCTCTAACAGTACCGTCTACTCTATACTGAGCCACAGCAGAAAAGAACAGCTTTCAACTGCCCCGATCCGTGGCATGCCCACCCTCTGCACTGCGACCCAATGTAAAGAGGGATCTTATAAAGTCCCTCTGCGATCCCACTCATCCTGTGTTGTGTTGCTGTGTTCTGCATTGCTGAGTTCTATACCACTGGGCCTTTTAAAAAGGCAGTCTGGAAATAACTAGTTCTTACAGTAGCCCCGCCGGGTTGCCCTACCTGTCATCAGCGAACAGACAGACAGACAGACAGACAGACAGACAGACAGACAGACAGACAGACAGACAGACAGACAGACAGACAGACAGACAGACAGACAGACAGACAGACAGACAGACAGACAGACAGACAGACAGACAGACAGACAGACAGACAGACAGACAGACAGACAGAGGCAGAAACATCAACACAGCAAGGCTGGAATCCTGAGAGACACTGACAAAACAGAGTCAGACTGCTCCTCAGTGCCACAGACACACACACACACACATGCGGAGGGTGTTTGGTTGTCTACTAAATTGAAGAGAGCTTTTGTTATGTGTCATTTTCTTTAACGGGGCTGTGATATTAGGGAATTGCAGGTAAAGTACTGTAGTACCCACGCACAGCGCTGCGATGTCACAACTCCCTGAGCAGCAACATGAATTATGGGTGTCAAAAGTGTCAGTGAAGACACACAAACATCACACACACACGGTTCCTCCCTCCGTGCTGTGCTAGTCAGGGGATAGGCTAAAGCGGTACTCTGAAAACAGTTCTGGTAATTACTAGCGGCTGTTAATTGGTAAGGGGTGGCTAATTGGGAGTGTGTGAATGGGAGTGTTGATTATCAGTTAGCTGCAGGCTAGCTTTAGTATGGGTGAGATACAGGTGTGGACGAAGGCAAGTGTGGAGGTGTTCATTCAGGTATCCTCCTATGGTTTACTCCTGTACGACAACACCTACTGTTGACAACACCCATTGTCTATTTAATCACTGCTGATTCCCTGGGCACCTCTGTGGTAATTACTGTGCTATTATGTATTTCAACATAACATACTTCAAGAAAAGGCTTCATCATTTCAGTTCATTGGTAGGCTTTTTATAACTTATTCTCTGGCTTACAATACAACAATGGCGGTCGGCATGGAAGAAAGCTTGAGGATTACTTCTCTTCCTCATTCTGAAACGTTTTAATAGTCTCCAGCCAATCGTGTAGAGTTATTGGTTATTTTGCCAAGTTTCCTACTTTTTTATTACTATTTGTATGGGGAAAATACTTATATAATATTCATGATAACACAGTCTTACCACAAAAGCGTAGAGCTGGGCAGAGCGAGTCTTGAGGTCAGGTCTGCACTCTCCAACACACAGTTGGACCGGGCCAGGCTTGCTGTCTGCTGGTGCAGCATCCATCTCACACACTATCCTGGAAGTACATACAAAACACACACAGTCAAACACTAAACTCAGGCAATAAACAAAACGACCCTATCCTGGAAGAGAACACCACACACACAGTCAGACACACTATCCTGGAAGAGAACACCACACACACAGTCAGACACACTATCCTGGAAGAGAACACCACACACACAGTCAGACACACTATCCTGGAAGAGAACACCACACACACAGTCAGACACACTATCCTGGAAGAGAACACCACACACACAGTCAGACACACTATCCTGGAAGAGAACACCACACACACAGTCAGACACACTATCCTGGAAGAACACACAAAAACACACACAGTCCGACACACAACGCTATCTAGCACATCTATTCAGCATTGTACAATACAGCTCAATGTCACGGAATACAGTATTCAACACAATGCACATACTGTACATAACAATGTTCTTTGTCATCCATTCCCATAGAGACAGTAGTGTTCTCAGCCAGTCCCTGTTCTGACTTCACCAGGTAGACTCTCATATATATGTTGGACTGGGGGAAAAGTTACGAGGGTCATTACTTTATCGATCTCATCTCGTAATGTAATCTTCTCTCCGGCTCTCTGATTGGTTTACATGACACATCCAAGGCAGGCCATTTAGAAAGGCATTGCACTGTACTCGCGCACGTGACATTAAAAAATGTGAAACTTAATTGAACTGGACACCTCGCCGCGTACAGCTTTCAGAAGCGTGCTCCTCCACCAGTCGCCACAACACTCATAGCAGTAGCCCTATAACTTCCTGGGGAGTGGACATCATAAATAGCCCTCCACCGACAAGACCCCTGCCGTGCTGATCAAGCTCCAGCGTCACCGTAGCAACGCCAAATATAAATCACAGTCAGGAACCCGGCCGACACCCCACGGCGGATCAATACAGCTTCATCATAAGGCGTGATCAGGTGTCTCCCTCCGCCGGCAGGTGGCTAGATCAAATGACATAATAAAACCAGGAGGCCTATCGATCGACGCTTGTGGAAAGTAATAAAGAACAAGAATCAATCATGGTGTTGAGGGAAATGAAGAGAGACGGAGAGAGAGAGAGAGAGAGCCAGAGAGAAAGAGAGAAAGAGAAAATGAGAAAGAGAGATGGAGAGTAGGGTGGCCACATCATTGTTTCTCTAGCGCTTATCTCCTGAATCACAATTAATGAGGCCAAGAGAGCTCCTGGCTGAGAGGAAGAGATTTACTCCCAGGCAGGGACCAGTGTTTCTCCTATATGCAATCGTGGCCGCCACTTCAAAACATAAATAATAATAATATAATATACACTGCTCAAAAAAATAAAGGGAACACTTAAACAACACAATGTAACTCCAAGTCAATCACACTTCTGTGAAATCAAACTGTCCACTTAGGAAGCAACACTGATTGACAATAAATTTCACATGCTGTTGTGCAAATGGAATAGACAAAAGGTGGAAATTATAGGCAATTAGCAAGACACCCCCAATAAAGGAGTGGTTCTGCAGGTGGTGACCACAGACCACTTCTCAGTTCCTATGCTTCCTGGCTGATGTTTTGGTCACTTTTGAATGCTGGCGGTGCTTTCACTCTAGTGGTAGCATGAGACGGAGTCTACAACCCACACAAGTGGCTCAGGTAGTGCAGCTCATCCAGGATGGCACATCAATGCGAGCTGTGGCAAGAAGGTTTGCTGTGTCTGTCAGCGTAGTGTCCAGAGCATGGAGGCGCTACCAGGAGACAGGCCAGTACATCAGGAGACGTGGAGGAGGCCGTAGAAGGGCAACAACCCAGCAGCAGGACCGCTACCTCCGCCTTTGTGCAAGGAGGAGCACTGCCAGAGCCCTGCAAATGACCTCCAGCAGGCCACAAATGTGCAAAGCAATTCACTTCTTGTTCTGAATACAAAGTGTTATGTTTGGGGCAAATTCAATAAAACACATTACTGAGTACCACTCTGTATTTTCAAGCATAGTGGTGGCTGCATCATGTTATGGGTATACTTGTAATTGTTAAGGACTGGGGAGTTTTTCAGGATAAAAACGAAACAGAATGGAGCTAAGCACAGGCAAAATCCTAGAAGAAAACCTGGTTCAGTCTGCTTTCCTCCAGACACTGGGAGATTAAATTACCTTTCAGCAGGAAAATAACCTAAACCACAAGGCCAAGTCTAGACTGGAATTGCTTACCAAGAAGACATTGAATGTTCCTGAGTGGCAGAGTTACAGTTTGGACATAAATCTACAGCAAGACCTGAAAATGGTTGTCTAGCAATGGTCAACAACCAATTTGCAGAACAGTGGGCAAATGTTACACAATACAGCTGTGGAAAGCTCTTACAGACGTACCCAGAAAGACTGTAATCGCTGGCAAAGGTGCTTCTACAAAGTATTGACTCAGGGGTGTGAATACTTACGTAAATTAGATATCTGTATTTCATTCTCAAAACATTTGCTCAAATCTAAAAACAGGTTTTCACTTCGTCATTATGGGGTATTGTGTGTAGATGGGTGAGAAACATTTATTCCATTTTGAATTCAGGCTGTAACATGACAAAATGTGGAACATTTCAAAGGGTATGAATACTTCCTGAAGGCACTGTATATAACATGTATATGTTACAAACCAAAAATGTAAAACAAAGTTACTTTTCTCCTCCGAAGACGGGGGGCGGTGGGATGCGCCAATAGTAAAAAAAGAGACTAAATAAATTTAAAAATAATCTGTTGACTGGAGTACAGCTTGTGGTGCAACCCACACTAGTCCGACCAAGGCAAGACTAACAGGGCAGAGAACCAACAGGTTGACAATGTGTGCTAACTTCTGCTAAGTCAGGGATCCAGACCACTACGCCAACACTACCCACAACCCTACCCCTTCTTAGTCACAGTAATACTGCTGCTGGGGACCCTGGCCAGCTTTCTAATTTCCCCCTCTGACACGTTTTACACGGCAAAATAAATGAATTCACTCCAGCAGTGTCCCAATCGGATTAAACTGCTGTCAGATCGGTGCACTGCTGACAAATGGTCCCCTACAGCCAGTGTGACATGCAGCGCATTTCAATTATACACACACACACAGCCAGACCTCCCCAAACACTTACGGTGCTAAAATATAACTTTACCCCACACAACACCAACTATCCCCCAACCTAGCTACCAAAGACTATTTCAAAAGCCTCTGCCTTAATAGCAATGGCCAAAATACTTCCCTCCTGGATGTTGAGAGGATAATACATGCACAGCAAAGTGTCTAATTAACTCCTTTGAAAGTTCTCTGATTTGCCTCAGTATCGGTGCTGAGGTATACCTGATGTGGGTGTGTATAGTAGTCAACGCCGCAGCAGTACAGTGCTGCAGTGCTCCTCGGGGATCAGAGGGAGGGCAGAAGAAGGCCAGCAGAGGAATTAAGGTTAAGGACTTGACTCCACAGAGGAGTCTGTTCTACTCAGTTCTGTTGTGTGCCAGGCTACCTTTGTCTCCGCAGGCCGCAGCTCCAACACGAAACTCACAAAACTGTCTTCTACCCCACTGACTCCAAGTCATTGTCCTTTCATTCAAATGGAGGAAGAGAGAGTGACAAAGCGCCTTTTCTGTCTGTCTGCATATCCTCCTTTTGCTCTGCACTCCTCTCCAGTCAGGGTCAGGATGGTAGAGTGCTGCTGTGTGCAGACAGGGAGGGTTCCATTTGAGTCAATCGTCTGAGAGGTCTCCATACACCTGTCAAGGTGAGGGCACCCATAAGCCACCACTCCATTCCACTCAGGGTCAGGATGGTAGAGTGCTGCTGTGTGCTGACAGGGAGTGTCAGGGGTCATTCACCTGAGAGGTGTACAGGACACATACACTTGTCTGTCTATGTGAAGACAGAGAGCACTGTTACAGTACTGCTGTGACAGGGAGGGTCTATGTACCCGTCTAGGTGAGGGCAGGGGTATCCACAATGCACTGCTCTCCTGGCTCAGCCGTTCTGACTGAACTGTCTAGTCTATCTGTGTGAGGCAGCAGGAAGCCAATTATGAAACATGGGCCACGGACAATTAGTGAAGGGAGATGGGACGGGCTTAATGTGCTCTCTGCTGCACCAGGCAATTAAAACAATTAAACAAAGGTAAACACACACAGAGGTTCTGGGACTGACGGGTTGTATATGTGTGTGTGTGTGTGTGTGTGTGTGTGTGTGTGTGTGTGTGTGTGTGTGTGTGTTTGTTTGTGTTTGTGTGAGGTGTGGGCTATCTTCCTGTACGGGAAAACAACAGGCCGAGACTGATGGCCTTGCTCCAGTCATAATTAAGAGAGGAGTCTCTCTGGTGTGTGTGTGTGTGTGAGAGAGAGAGAGAGCGAGAGAGAGAGAGAGTGTGCATGCTTGTCTCTGTGTGTGTGTGTGTGTACGTGTCCCTGTGTGTGCGTGCGTGCGTGCGTGCGTGCGTGCGTGCGTGTGTGTGTGTGCGAGTGTATGAGCTGACAGCTTGTGTTAGATGGTCCAGTCTCATACAGTTGCATACAGCTCCAAGGCTTGCCAGTGAACACAATTAGGTGTTGTTCGTGATGTTCGTTTACTTTTACTGTGCTTTTACCCACCTCTCAGTGGTCTGAAATCTGCAGACTTAGTGACTGCATGGCTGTTGTCAGATAGTCTTAAAATGGTAAAGAACTGGGAACTGAGATCATTTGTTGTGAAGATAATATAGGGTTTCCCCTTTTTGTTCACTCTATTTCAATGCATCTTCTGCCATTATTCCATTACTGTTCTGTGGAAACATGTTCCATTCACCTAACACTGTCATCGATTAATTGGCTAGGAATGTCTACAGTTTTGAAAATATATTTTTTAAATCCAAGGTTAGGGTTAAGGCTAGGTTAATGTGTGTGTGTGTGTGTGTGTGTGTGTGTGTGTGTGTGTGTGTGTGTGTGTGTGTGTGTGTGTGTGTGTGTGTGTGTGTGTGTGTGTGTGTGTGTGTGTGTGTGTGTGTGTGTGTGTGTGACCTGTGCGTTGACTTACTGTTCTGCGATGATGTAGCCTTCCTCCACAGGGGAACACTTGACTCCAGCCACCTCCACATTGTCCACCATCTCACTGAACGCCAGGCCCAGGTTCATGCCATGGATGGTCACCCTGGTACCCCCCTCTGGAGGGCCAGCTACTGGGGTCACCTGCAGAGGTCAAAGGGGAGAGAGGTCAGAGGTTAAAGGAGAAACATACGTCATACTTTACATCATGGCATTCCATAGTAACGTGGTACTCCCTGACAATCTAAAGGTTTTGACAATGACGATCATAATATGGTATTGTATATCTGTAGGCTTTCTATCTCGTGAGATGGATATTACGAGAGCCTCTCCTTTCCTGTATGTAGTTGGTCATAGGGGGTCAACCTCCGACCCCAACCACCCGTGTCAGAAAACAGGCATGATGTCATCACACCAGAGCCCACCTAACAGAGGGGACTAATGGAACCGGCATCATTACTCCTAGAAGGATGATGTCATCGTTCTCTTCACACAACACACAAACATAACCCTCCCATATAGACCTTAACTACCAGCACAATCTTCTAATATACTGTATACCTGTACACTGTATATACGTTATGTATTAATAAAGCCAATGAAAATAATTTGGCCAAACATAAAAACCTGGAGGGTGAATTAACATTCTGGATACCTGCCTAGTCCCCTGATCTGCTGCTGCTGTTGCCATGGGTGATCAATCTAACAAGAGACCATATTAGTGCTCAGTGCAGCCCACCTTGTAATAAAATACAATATGGCTGCCCAGCATGACCTTGGCTCTGGGTGGCATGCTGCCTTCTGTGCTGCACAGCCCCTCAGTGGCTAGGAGCTGGCTGCTGTCCATAGGAGAGGAGTGTGTGTGTGAGGAGGAGGAGAGAAAAGAAGAGGGAAGAGAAGAGAGGAGCAGGAGGAGGAGACATACACACACACACACACACACACACACACACACACACACACACACACACACACACACACACACACACACACACACACACACACACACACAATACCATCTCCATGTGTGAAGTCACAGCCTCTATGTAAACAATCGATATGACATTACTGGGCACGCATGTGGAAGTAAAACCAACAAGAGTGTCCAGCATTATAAACCGGTGCCCGCTTTCTGATCCGCATTCACCCCTGCCACGTGAGAGTGGCTAGCGGTGGGTCTCTCTCTCTCTCTCTCTCTCTCTCTCTCTCTACCTTCCTGTGTCTGTGGGTGCCCACTTGTGCGTTGTACTAACCTTGTGGGACATCTGCATTGTAATCTCGATTTTGTGGACATTAATTGCTCTGGATGTAACGTAAGTGTGTCACTGCACTGCCTGAGGTTCTGAATACATCAATGTTTTAGTGCTACTTGGGCATGCAGGGTACAGGGGGAAACACAGTGGAGAGAGGAGGAGGCCTGGCTAAATATATCCATGTCAGACCATGGCTGGAACAATCCCAAACAACTTAGGGATAGTTACATAAGAAATGGGGGAGGTTTAATGCCCCAGAGAGAGGAGAGAGAGAGATGAGTAGAATAATAGTGCTGTGTGCCACTCTGGAAGGTGTGGCAGCCATAAGGGAAGTACACCATGATAGATGATGTACAGTCGGTGCAGTATCTCTAGTGAAAGCGTGTGAGATGCTCTCCTAGCCAGAAGCTGCAGTATAACTCTTCTGATGACAGGCCGGACATGGGATATAACTTGAATAACTTTAATCCATTCATGAAGCCCATATCACTGAGCTGCCATTGGCAGAAAGATGCTTGATTAATCAGATGAGTATAAATATCACTTTGTGTGGCACTACATCAAAGTTATCAAAGACTCCCCCTCAAAGACTTGAAGAGCAGAGAGGCTCCGTGTCTGACCCTGGCTCTATCTGAGTGGCAGATGAACAATTGGACGACGCCCACAGAAGTCCCTAAGAACTGATTCCAGACCCGTGGTTACATGGTGACACGCTAATCAACTCCTAATGAACAAAGACAGACTGGGATCTGGCTCATCAGCAGGAATGCAGTGTGTGCCTGCGTGTGTGTGTCTCAATGTGTGTTTGTGTGTGTGTGTGTGTGTGTGTGTGAGCGAGCAGCTTTCTACTTATGCTACATCCTCCTCTCCTCTCCTCTCCTCTCAGGCTAAGTGACACACTACTCCACTTCAGGCGCCCGCCGCCCGCCCGCCCGCCCGCCCGCCCGCCCGCCCGCCCGCCTGCCTGTTTGTCTTAACACTAAACACTGACTCTCTACTCTCTCAGCCCTAGCCAGGCAAGAGAGGATTGCTCATTGGGCATGCACGCACCTCCTGCTGCCGACAGCCCCCCCCACCCCCCCCAGCTCCACGCTCCCTGTGTAATCCTTTTAAGAGGAGCTCTGCTGCCCGCACGGCTTTGTCACACTGTGTCAATGGATGGTAATTTCAAGAAAACAGCCAGCCAGCTCACACAAGCCCACTTCCTCTCCCTTAGATACAGCTCCAGGGTTGTGAAGGGTGGGCCGGTGGGGGGGTACAAATGGCCATTTCCTAACACATGCCACTGGATTTGGGATTGGGAAGGATGAGAAAGGAGAAGTACGGGGGGGGGGGGGGGGGGGGGGGTGAGATGACTGAATGAAAGGAAGAGATGGAGAAGTGTATAGGGGGGTGAGAAGGAGAAGTGTAGATGGGGGTGAGAAGGAGAAGTGTAGATGGGGGTGAGAAGGAGAAGTGTAGAGGGGGGTGAGAAGGAGAAGTATAGAGGGGGGTGAGAAGGAGAAGTGTAGAGGGGGGTGAGAAGGAGAAGTGTAGAGGGGGGTGAGAAAGAGAAGTGTAGAGGGGGGTGAGAAGGATAAGTATAGAGGGGGGTGAGAAGGAGAAGGGTACAGGGGGGTGAGAAGGAGAAGTGTAAGATGGGGGTGAGAAAGAGAAGTGTAGAGGGGGGTGAGAAGGAGAAGTATAGAGGGGGGTGAGAAGGAGAAGTGTAGAGGGGGGTGAGAAGGAGAAGTGTAGAGGGGGGTGAGAAGGAGAAGTATAGAGGGGGGTGAGAAGGATAAGTGTAGAGGGTGTTGAGAAGGAGAAGTGTAGAGGGGGGTGAGAAGGAGAAGTGTAGAGGGTGTTGAGAAGGAGAAGTGTAGAGGGGGGTGAGAAGGAGAAGTGTAGAGGGGGGTGAGAAGGAGAAGTGTAGAAGGTGTTGAGAAGGAGAAGTGTAGAGGGGGGTGAGAAGGAGAAGTGTAGAGGGGGGTGAGAAGGAGAAGTGTAGAGGGGGGTGAGAAGGAGAAGTGTAGAGGGGGGTGAGAAAGAGAAGTGTAGAGGGGGTGAGCAGGAGAAGTGTAGAGGGGGGTGGGAAGGAGAAGTATAGAGGGGGGTGAGAAGGAGAAGTGTAGAGGGGGGTGAGAAGGAGAAGTATAGAGGGGGGTGAGAAGGAGAAGGGTACAGGGGGGTGAGAAGGAGAAGTCTAGAGGGGGGTGAGAAGGAGAAGTGTTAGATGGGGGTGAGAAAGAGAAGTGTAGAGGGGGGTGAGAAGGAGAAGTATAGAGGGCGGTGAGAAGGAGAAGGGTACAGGGGGGTGAAAAGGAGAAGTGTAGAGGGTGTTGAGAAGGAGAAGTGTAGAGGGGGGTGAGAAGGAGAAGTGTAGAGGGTGTTGAGAAGGAGAAGTGTAGAGGGGGGTGAGAAGGAGAAGTGTAGAGGGGGTGAGAAGGAGAAGTGTAGAGGGGGGTGAGAAGGAGAAGTGTAGAAGGGGGTGAGCAGGAGAAGTGTAGAGGGGGGTGGGAAGGAGAAGTATAGAGGGGGGTGAGAAAGAGAAGTGTAGAGGGGGGTGAGAAGGATAAGTATAGAGGGGGGTGAGAAGGAGAAGGGTACAGGGGGGTGAGGAGAAGTGTAGAGGGGGGTGAGAAGGAGAAGTGTTAGATGGGGGTGAGAAAGAGAAGTGTAGAGGGGGGTGAGAAGGAGAAGTATAGAGGGGGGTGAGAAGGAGAGGGTACAGGGGGGTGAGAAGGAGAAGTGTAGAGGGGGGTGAGAAGTAGAAGTGTTAGATGGGGTGAGAAAGAGAAGTGTAGAGGGGGGTGAGAAGGAGAAGTGTAGAGGGGGGTGAGAAGGAGAAGGGTACAGGGGGGTGAGAAGGAGAAGTGTTAGATGGGGGTGAGAAAGAGAAGTGTAGAGGGGGGTGAGAAGGAGAAGTATAGAGGGGGGTGAGAAGGAGAAGGGTACAGGGGGGTAGGAAGGAGAAGTGTTAGATGGGGGTGGGAAGGAGAAGTATAGAGGGGGGTGAGAAGGAGAAGTGTAGAGGGGGGTGAGAAAGAGAAGTGTAGAGGGGGGTGAGAAGGATAAGTATAGAGGGGGGTGAGAAGGAGAAGGGTACAGGGGGGTGAGGAGAAGTGTAGAGGGGGGTGAGAAGGAGAAGTGTTAGATGGGGGTGAGAAGGAGAAGGGTACAGGGGGGTGAGAAGGAGAAGTGTAGAGGGGGGTGAGAAGTAGAAGTGTTAGATGGGGTGAGAAAGAGAAGTGTAGAGGGGGGTGAGAAGGAGAAGTATAGAGGGGGGTGAGAAGGAGAAGGGTACAGGGGGGTGAGAAGGAGAAGTGTAGAGGGTGTTGAGAAGGAGAAGTGTAGAGGGGGGTGAGAAGGAGAAGTGTAGAGGGTGTTGAGAAGGAGAAGTGTAGAGGGGGGTGAGAAGGAGAAGTGTAGAGGGGGGTGAGAAGGAGAAGTGTAGAGGGGGGTGAGAAGGAGAAGTGTAGAAGGTGTTGAGAAGGAGAAGTGTAGAGGGGGGTGAGAAGGAGAAGTGTAGAGGGGGGTGAGAAGGAGAAGTGTAGAGGGGGGTGAGCAGGAGAAGTGTAGAGGGGGGTGAGCAGGAGAAGTGTAGAGGGATGTGGGAAGGAGAAGTATAGAGGGGGGTGAGAAGGAGAAGTGTAGAGGGTGTTGAGAAGGAGAAGTGTAGAGGGTGTTGAGAAGGAGAAGGGTACAGGGGGGTGAGAAGGAGAAGGGTACAGGTGGGTGAGAAGAAGTGTAGAGGGAGTGACAATACGTTTTTTTGTATTTTTTTGTAATTTTACTAGGATCCTAATTCCAAAAGCCGCAGCTACTCTTCCTGAGGTCCACACAGAACATGAAACATGACATAATACAGAACATTAATAGACAAAAAAAAGCTCAAGTATAGAACTACATACAATTTAAAACGGGACACATAGCCTACATATCAATACATACACAGAAAATCTCAAGGTCAAATAGGGGAGAGGCATTGGGCCGCGAGGTGTTGCTTTTTCTGTTGTTTGAAACCAGGTTTGCTGTTCACTTGAGCAATATGAGATGGAAGGGAGTTCCATGCAATATGGGCTCTATAATACTGTACGCTTTCTTCAATTTGTTCTGGATTTGGGGACTATGAAAAGACCCCTGGTGGCATGTCTGGTGGGATAAGTGTGTGTGTCAGAGCTGTGTGTAAGTTGACTATGCAAACAATTTTGAATTTTCAACACAATGTTTCTTATAAAAAGAAGAAGTGATGCAGTCAGTCTCTCCTAAACTCTTTGCCAAGAGAGACTGGCATGGATAGTACACTGCTCAAAAAAATAAAGGGAACACTTAAACAACACAATGTAACTCCAAGTCAATCACACTTCTGTGAAATCAAACTGTCCACTTAGGAAGAAACACTGATTGACAATAAATTTCACATGCTGTTGTGCAAATGGAATAGACAAAAGGTGGAAATTATAGGCAATTAGCAAGACACCCCCAATAAAGGAGTGATTCTGCAGGTGGTGACCACAGACCACTTCTCAGTTCCTATGCTTCCTGGCTGATGTTTTGGTCACTTTTGAATGCTGGCGGTGCTCTCACTCTAGTGGTAGCATGAGACGGAGTCTACAACCCACACAAGTGGCTCAGGTAGTGCAGCTCATCCAGGATGGCACATCAATGCGAGCTGTGGCAAGAAGGTTTGCTGTGTCTGTCAGCGTAGTGTCCAGAGCATGGAGGCACTACCAGGAGACAGGCCAGTACATCAGGAGACGTGGAGGAGGCCGTAGGAGGGCAACAACCCAGCAGCAGGACCGCTACCTCCGCCTTTGAGCAGGAGGAGCACTGCCAGAGCCCTGCAAAATGACCTCCAGCAGGCCACAAATGTGCATGTGTCTGCTCAAACGGTCAGAAACAGACTCCATGAGGGTGGTATGAGGGCCCGACGTCCACAGGTGGGGGTTGTGCTTACAGCCCAACACCGTGCAGGACGTTTGGCATTTGCCAGAGAACACCAAGATTGGCAAATTCGCCACTGGCGCCCTGTGCTCTTCACAGATGAAAGCAGGTTCACACTGAGCACATGAGCACATGTGACAGACGTGACGGAGTCTGGAGACGCCGTGGAGAACGTTCTGCTGCCTGCAACATCCTCCAGCATGACCGGTTTGGCGGTGGGTCAGTCATGGTGTGGGGTGGCATTTCTTTGTGGGGCCGCACAGCCCTCCATGTGCTCGCCAGAGGTAGCCTGACTGCCATTAGGTACCGAGATGAGATCCTCAGAGCCCTTGTGAGACCATATGCTGACACATGCACATTTGTGGCCTGCTGGAGGTCATTTTGCAGGGCTCTGGCAGTGCTCCTCCTGCTCAAAGGCGGAGGTAGCGGTACTGCTGCTGGGTTGTTGCCCTCCTACGGCCTCCTCCACGTCTCCTGATGTACTGGCCTGTCTCCTGGTAGTGCCTCCATGCTCTGGACACTACGCTGACAGACACAGCAAACCTTCTTGCCACAGCTCGCATTGATGTGCCATCCTGGATGAGCTGCACTACCTGAGCCACTTGTGTGGGTTGTAGACTCCGTCTCATGCTACCACTAGAGTGAGAGCACCGCCAGCATTCAAAAGTGACCAAAACATCAGCCAGGAAGCATAGGAACTGAGAAGTGGTCTGTGGTCACCACCTGCAGAATCACTCCTTTATTGGGGGTGTCTTGCTAATTGCCTATAATTTCCACCTTTTGTCTATTCCATTTGCACAACAGCATGTGAAATTTATTGTCAATCAGTGTTGCTTTTTAAGTGGACAGTTTGATTTCACAGAAGTGTGATTGACTTGGAGTTACATTGTGTTGTTTAAGTGTTCCCTTTATTTTTTTGAGCAGTGTATTTACAATACCATTCAAAAGTTTGGGGTCACTTAGACATGTCCTTGTTTTTGAAAGAAAAGCAATTTTTTTTGTCCATTAAAATAACATCAAATTGATCAGAAATACAACCTGCCTTCTAAGCAGAGTTCCTCTGTCCAGTGTCTGTGTTATTTTGCCCATCTTTTATTTTTATTGGCCAGTCTGAGATATGGCTTTTTCTTTGCAACTCTGCCTAGAAGGCCAGCATCCCTCTAATGTACTTGTACTAATGTACTTAACTCTAATGTACTTGTCCTGTTGCTCAGTTGTGCACCAGGGCTTCCCACTCCTCTTTCTATTCTGGTTAGAGCCTGTTCTGTGAAGGGAGTAGTACACAGTGTTGTACCAGATCTTCAGTTTCTTGGCAATTTCTCGCATGGAATAGCCTTCATTTCTCAGAACAAGAATACACTGACGAGTTTCAGAAGAAAGTTAATTGTTTCTGCCCATTTTGAGTCTGTAATCAAACCCACAAATGCCGATGCTCCAGATACTCAACTAGTCTAAAGGCTTTTATTGCTTCTTTAATCAGAACAACAGTTTTCAGCTGTGCTAACATACTTGCAAAATGGCTTTCTAATGATCAATTAGCCTTTTAAAATGGTCAACTTGGATTAGCTGATGAAGACAGCTTGCCTGTCGAAACGTGGGTAAATTAAATATTTTTGCATCTGAGCTCCTAGAGTGTGCGGCTCTCCTTTATCATTGGAACACAGGAGTGATGGTTGCTGATAATGGGCCTCTGTATGCCTATGTAGACATTCCATAAAAAAATATGCCATTTCCAGCTACAATAGTCATTTACAACATTAACAATGTCGACATTGTACTTCTGATCAATTTGATGTTATTTTAATGGACAAAATATTTTATTTTCTTTCAAAAACAAGGACATTTCTAAGTGACCCCAAACTTTTGAACGGTAGTGTACATGGACACACATGCAATGTTTAATGCCAGTGGCATGTCATTGGTAAAAATATAAAAAAGTAGAGGGCCTAGAGAACTGCACTGCGGTACACCACACCCTACATTAGAGAATCTTCCATTAAAGAAAACCCTCTGAGTTATATTAGATAGATAGCTCTGAAACCACGATATGGCAGCGGTTGAAAATCCATAAAACATACGTTCTCCCAACAACAAGTTATGGTCAATAATATCAAAGGCTGCACTGAAATCTAACAGTACAGCTCCCACAATCTTCTAATTATCAATTTCTTTCAACCAATCATAAGTAATTTGTGTCTGTGCAGTACATGTTGAGTGCCCTTCTCTATAAGCATGCTGAAAGTCTCTTGTAAACTTGTTTACAGAGAAATAGCATTGTATTTGGTCAAAAACATTTTCCAACAGTTTGCTAAGAGCGGGAAATGTTGGCATTTCCTGCTTAAGTTTTCCCACTTTGCCAACGAAGTAATCATTAAAATAATTGCCAACATCAAATGGTTTTATGTTGAATAAGCTATCTGATTCGATTAAAGATGCAGTTGAATTTGTCTTTCTGCCCATAATTTTGTTTAAGGTACTCCAACATGTTTTTCCATCATTGTTTATATCACTGATCTTGGCTTCATAATACAGTTAGTTTCTTCTTCTTTTTGTTGAGTTTAGTCACATCATTTCTTAATTTGCAGTAAGTCAGCCGGTCAGATGTGCAGCCAGACTTATTAGCAACTCTGTCACGGATTCTCCCGGTACTGCTGCTCATTCCGTGCACCAGCTCCGGAGGTCTACGTCACCGGCCTCTAGGTGTCACTGAACTGTTTCATTATGCACACCTGGTTCCCATTCCGCCTGATTAGTAATTGTGTATATGTGTCCTCACCGGACGATGCTAGGCCAATTGTGCGTCGCCCCACGGACCTCCCGGGCGCGGCCGGCTGCGACAGAGCCTGGGCGCGAACCCAGAGTCTCTGGTGGCACAGCTAACGCTGCGATGCAGTGCCCTAGACCACTGCGCCACCCGGGAGGCCCAATTATGTAAAATTCTGGCAAATTAATTACGGCCTTTGTCAGGAATAAATGGACTTCACACAGTTTGCAATGAGCCAGGCAGCCCAAACTGCTGCATATACCCTGACTGCTTGCACGGAACGCAAGAGAAGTGACACAATTTTCCTAATTATAAGAAATTCATGTTAGCAGGCAATATTAACTAAATATGCAGGTTTAAAAATATATACTTGTGTATTGATTTAAAAAAAGGCATTGATGTTTATGGTTAGGTACATTGGTGCAACGACAGTGCTTTTTTCGCAAATGCGCTTGTTAAATCATCACCGTTTGTCTAAGTAGGCGCATCGATTATATGCAACGCAGGACACGCTAGATAAACTAGTAATATCATCAAGCATCTGTAGTTAACTAGTGATTATGTTAAGATTGATTGTTTTTTATAAGATAAGTTTAATGCTAGCTAGCAACTTACCTTGGCTTCTTGCTGCCCTCGCGTAACAGGTAGTCAGCCTGCCACGCAGGCTCCTCGTGGAGTGCAATGTAAGGCAGGTGGTTAGAGTGTTGGACTAGTAACCGGAAGATTGCAAAAACGAATCCCTGAGCTGACAAGGTAAAAATCTGTCGGTCTGCCCCTGAACAAGGCAGTTAACCCACCGTTCCTAGGCCGTCATTGACTTGCCTAGTTAAATAAAGGTGTAAAAAAATAACTAAAAAAATAACTAATAATAATCGGCAAATCGGTGTCCAAAAATACTGATTACCGATTGTTATGAAAACTTGAAATCGGCCCTAATTAATCGGCCATTCCGATTAATCGGTCGACCTCTACTCTGGATAACATAAAACCAGCCTAACCAGCTCTGCTAGGGCAAGTAAAATGGTCGGAGTGAGCTGTTCTCTTATTTGTGTCTGGAAATAGCTAGCAAGCTAGCCAACATTAGCCAGTTAGCTTGGGTGCTTGACTACTGCTGTTAGGTCAGAACGCTCCTATCAACCCTACTCTTCGGCCAGAGCGTTAAGTGCTAGGTAGTAACCGAACTTGTGCAATAAAACACTTTTTTCAGACACTTTCCAAACCAACAAACCAAGCGCTGCCTCATTCCGCGTTCAACAGGAAATGACGTTCTGGTGACATGATAATCCCTCATGATAAGAAGTGTAGAGGGGGGTGTGATTGACCTACATTCTTTCTAGTCTAATCTGTTAAGAGAACCTTAGAGAAAAATGGAACTCTCTTTAGTAGATAATCAACAGCCAGTAGAGACGACACTGAACCAGAGAGGAGAGAGAGAAGAGAGGAGGAGGGGAATGGCCAACATGATACTCCAATAGTACTAGTGAACCATAGTGGCAGAATACCTGACCACTGTGACTGACCCAAGATTAAGGAAATCTTTGACTATGTACACACTCAGTGAGCATAGCTTTGCTATTGAGAAAGGCCGCCGTAGGCAGACCTGGCTCTCAAGAGAAGACAGGCTATGTGCACACTGCCCACAAAATGAGGTGGAAATTGAGCTGCACTTCCTAACCTCCTGAAAAATGTGTTACAATATTAGAGACACATATTTCCCTCAGATTACACAGACTCACAAAGAATATGAAAACAAATCCAATTTTGATGAACTCCCATATCTACTAGGTGAAATACCACAGTGTGCCATCACAGGGACAGGATTTGTGACCTGTTGCCACAAGAAAAAGGCAACCAGTGAAGAACAAACACGATTGTAAATAGAACCCATATTTATGTTTATTTATTTTCCCTTTTGTACTTTAACTATTTGCACATCGTTACAACACTTTATATAGACATATTATGACATTTGAAATGTGTTTATTCATTTGAAACTTCTGTGAGTGTAATGTTTACTGTACATTTTTATTGTTTATTTAACTTTTGTTTATTATCTACTTCACTTGCTTTGGCAATGTTAACATATGTTTCCCATGCCAATGAAGTCCATACATTGAATTTTGAGAGAGAGAGCGAGAGAGAGAGAGCGAGAGAGCGAGAGCGAGAGAGAGAGAGAGAGAGAGAGAGAGAGAGAGGGTGGCCAACACGATACCCTAACAGTACTAGAGAACCATAGAGAGAGAGTAGAAAAGAGAAAAGAAGAGACAGAGCAGAAGACAGCCTAGCATTGCCAAGCGCCATGTTTATATATTTAGCTGAAGTAATGGTGGGGAAAGTGATGCTCATCTACTCTATGCTAAACTCAATAGAGGCTGTGGAAAAGCAACCTGTGCTAGCTTTGGGGGGGAGATAGAAACGAAAGTCTGAAACTCAATGGCATTCTACATTCTACTGACAGACAGAGAGACGAGAGCGAGGAAGGCTTTGAGCTGTGTTCTACCATATTATAATGGCAGACATCACAGTGTACTCTTCATGTGAACAGGCCTTAATGTGGGCTTCACTAGTGCTCTCTCTCTTTCTCTCCGGGCTTTCCCCTTCCTCAGATAACACCTGTTTCTGATTACATTTAAACTAAGAAGCCCGAGTTAAAAAAAATAAAAAAAGGTCAAAGTGAAAGCATGTTAGAACTGTTGCCTCTGAAGCTGCTATCAATATGAGCGTGTGTAGCATCTGAATGGCTGTGGGTAGATCCACTCCCGGGGTTTTAAACGGCACATCTTGCACCCAGACCTCAGAGCTGTCTTTGGGTCTTTGAGGGTAGTTCAGGCATGTCAAATTTCATTGTGACTAGCGATGAATGTGCTTTATAAAAACACACTTATCACTTCTTTCCCCGTGAACAAACTACACATTAAATACTTTATAGGCTCTTAAATGTCTTGTAGCCTGCCGAGAGGTACAGACGGGGATGAAGGGGACAGGAGAGAAATACTGGAAGCAGGAGAGGAATGAAGAAAGGAAGGGAGACAAACACACCCACCTGGGAGGTGTACTGCTGTGTGGTGGGGAGGGGGGCACCACAGCCTCCATGAGGGCACCGTGACTTATCCGGCAGTGTTTTCATTCCAGGCCTCTCTACCCCCTGTTCAGAACACTGTGTGTGTGTGCTTCCATATCCGTGCTTGTGTGTGTGTGTTTGTTTGCCTATAGATGCCTCGGTTGGTTGAACAACGATTTGTAGTGCCTGCCATTGGCTGGGTCTAAATGAACCGTTGGAACACGGTATTTCAGGGTCAGGTGAGAGATAGAAGAGAAGGACTTTGTTTGCTGTAGTCTACTGTTTACTGGGTGACAGTCAGTCCCATCCTCCCTCTGGCCACTGCTCTATACTGTATACCGCCTTTACATTTCACATTGTTATGCAATGATGATTTACTAATGAGCTTGAACTAGAGATTAGCTGCAGTACTGTATACCGCTCTTCTACGGATCAGGTGTGTTAAGACTACAGCTACAGTACTATAGTGTATCCAGCCATTACAGGAAGTCGTAGTCTCTCTATTCTCTCCAGCGTATATAGGGGCCATACAGTCCAGCACAGAGAGAGTTCCTCCTTCCCATGTTGCCTTTCAAGTCCTCTAATCCCCAGCTTCATTTGATGCTGTTCCCTCTGCTGTTAGAGGAGGCTTTTATCTGTTCAATATTAATACTGTGCCGGGAGAGGGGGGGGGGAGAGGGGGGGGGGGGGGGGGGGGGGGGGCGCGCTCAGGCACGGTACTTAATAGAAATATAAATTATTCACAAGGAGCGTCTTCTGATAGGCACATAGACTAGTATCGATGTATGTACACAAATCAGATCATGATTGGGGCTTTGTTGCATACAATCAAAACAAAATGTATTCATAAATTCAGCCCATGAGGGAAAGAGTATAGTCTTTTTGAAGAAATTCTCATTATTGGGAGAGGAAAGGGGTTGGGGGTACAGAGATAAGAACAAATGAATGCAGAGTAAACCAGGAGGGGTAATAAATATAAGCTCAACAAGTGCCAAATGTTGCTTGCTAGTTGGTGTTTTTGCCTCTGGAGCTGTACTGTGTGTGTGTGTGTGTGTGTGTGTGTGTGTGTGTGTGTGTGTGTGTGTGTGTGTGTGTGTGTGTGTGTGTGTGTGTGTGTGTGTGTGTGTGTGTGTGTGTGTGTGTGTACAGTATGTGTGTGTGTCCCCAACTCCAGTGAAAAGTACAAATCAATGCGGTATGGGCTCCCAGTGGCAACTGTGCTGTATAACAGGGCTGAGCTCTGACACCCCACAGGGCCTCTCCTCTTACTCTCCTCCCCTTTCATCTACTTGGCATCCTCTTCTTCATTTCTCTTCCTCCCACCTCACCTCTCAACTTTACTTTCCATTCTCTCTCTCTCTCTCTCTCTCTCTCTCTCTCTCTCTCTCTCTCTCTCTCTCTCTCTATCTCTCTCTCTCTCTCTCTCAATTCAATAAAAGGGGCTTTATTGGCATGGGAAACGTGTTTACATTGCCAAAGCAAGTGAAATAGACAAACAAAAGTCAAAATAAACAATAAAAAAAGTACAATATAGGTTGTATTTACAATGGTGTTCTTCACTGGTGGTAATTTGCCCAGTATGTGTGGGAGTTCATCAAAATTGAAGTTGTTTTCATATTCTTTGTGGGTCTGAGGGAAATATGTGTCTCTAATATGGTCATACATTTGGAAGGAGTTTAGGAAGTGCAGCTAAGTTTCCATCTCATTTTGTGGGCAGTGTGCACATAGCCTGTCTTCTCTTGAGAGCCAGGTCTGCCTACTGCGGCCTCTCTCAATAGCAAGGCTATGCTCACTGAGTCTGTACATAGTCAAAGCTTTGGCTCAGTCACAGTGGTCAGGTATTCTGCCACTGTGTACTCTCTGTTTAGGGCCAAATAGCCCTTCCAATGTGTCAAGTAATTATCTTTTTGTTTTCTCATGATTTGGTTGGGTCAAATTGTGTTGCTTTCCTGGGGATCTGCTTGTGTTGGTGAACAGAGCCCCAGGACCAGTTTGCTTAGGGGACTATTCTCCAGGTTCATCTCTCTGTAGGTGATGGATTTGTTATGGAAGGTTTGGGAATTGCTTCCTTTTAGGTGGTTGTAGAATTAACCGTCTCTTTTCTGGATTTTGATACTTAGCGGGTATCGGCCTAATTCTGCTCTGCATGCATTATTTGGTGTTTTACGTTGTACACAGAGGACATTTTTGCAGAATTCTGCATGCAGAGTCTCAATTTGGTGTTTGCCCCATTTAGTGAATTCTTGGTTGGTGAGCGGACCCCGGACATCAGAACCATAAAGGGCAATGGGTTCTATTATTGATTCAAGTACTCTTAGCCAGATCCGAATTGGTATGTCGGATTGTATGTTCCTTTTGATGGCGTAGAAGGCAATTATTGCCTTGTCTCTCAGATCGTTCACAGCTTTGCGTTACCTGTGGCAGGGCCAGGTGAGAGATGTTTAGGCTGAGGTATGTATAGTTTTTTGTGTGATCTATTGCAACGGTGTCTAGATGGAATTTGTATTTGTGGTCCTGGCAACAGAACGTTTTAGGAACACCATTGTTTTTGTCTTTGTTACGGATACAAGTGTTCTGTGTGTATCCTGTGTGTATTTCTTTTCTCTCCTTCTCCCCTACTCACAGGTGACAATAATCATTCCCCAATCAGTGATCAATCAGTCGCTAATCGGAAGACACCTGCTCCTTTTCCCTTACCCAATCACAGTCCCTTTCCCTTGGTTTAAAACCCCTGTCAGTTGTTGTCTCCCCAGCTCAATCTCTTTGTAACATGCCTTCTGTCTGTAGATCGCTTGTGTGTTTTGCATCTACATGTCACTTTGTCCCCACCTGTGAGTATTGTTTTGGTTATGGTGTTTGAGTGTTTGTTTGATGGTGGGAAAAGGGGGTAACCAGACAAGTCGCCCTTGGGCTACACTACCCGTAGTTAAATATTGTTATAAACACTAGTTAGAACTGGGCGGACCACCCCCTGTATGTTTGGTTAGTTAGTTAGCTGTTTGTGAAGTAGGCTAGTCTAGCTTAGGGGTGTTTTTGGATTATTCTTTCATTCCTTGGGTCCCGCTCAGCCCCTTTTCCTGCTCCCCCCATTACCGTGTGTTTTTAAATAAACCTTGAGTGTTTGACGGTAGTAATTTAGTTGTCTGTGGTTATTTTTGTTCTCACTGTTACGTTGTCACTATAATAATTTGCATGAGTTGTGTTACGGGTCCCATTACCATCCCCCCTAGATTGTCGGGCCAAAGGGATTCGTAACAGTCTTATTGAAATATACTGTCAAGGTTTGACAGAATCTATGCAGAAAATCTAGGTGCTACTGTAGGCCCTCATTGGTTGGGGACAGAAGCAGCAGCTCATCAGCAAATAGTAGACATTTGACTTCAAGTTCTAGTAGGGTGAGGCCGGGAACTGCAGACTGTTCTAGTGCCCTCGCCAATTTGTTGATACATTGCACTCGGAAGTATTCAGACCCTTTGACTTTCTCCACTTTTTGTAACATTACAACCTTACTCTAAAAGTGATTAAATCATTTCCCCCCCCCCCCCTCATCAATCTACACACAATACCCCATAATGCCAAAGCAAAAACCGGTTTTTAGACATTTTTGCTCATTTATATAAAAAAAAAACCTGATATATCATATTTACATAATTATTCAGACCCTTTACTCAGTACTTTGTTGAAGCACATTCGGCAGCGATTACATCCTCGAGTCTTCTTGGGTAGGACGCTACAAGCTTGGCACACCTGTATTTGGGGTGTTTCTCCCATACTTCTCTGCAGATCCTCTCAAGCTCCATCAGGTTGTATGGGGAGCGTCGCTGCACAGCTATTTTCAGGTCTCTCCAGAGATGTTTGATCGGGTTCAAGTCCAGGATCTGGCTGGGCCATTCAAAGACATTCAGAGACTTGTCCCGAAGCCACTCCTGCATTGTCTTGGCTGTGTGCTCAGGGTCGTTGTCCTGTTGGAAGGTCAACCTTTGCCCCAGTCTGAAGTTCTGAGCACTCTGGAGCAGGTTTTCATCAAGGATCTCTCTGTACTTTGCTCCGTTCATCTTTCGCTCGATCCTGACTAGTTTCCCAGTGCCTGCCGCTGTAAAACATCCCCACAACATGATGTTGCCACCACCATGCTTCACCGTAGGGATGGCGCTAGGTTTCCTCCAGACATGACACTTGGCATTCAGGCCAAATAGTTCAGTCTTGGTTTCATCAGACCAGAGAATCTTGTTTCTCATGGTCTGAGAGTCTTTAGGTGCCTTTTGGGAAACTCCAAGCGGGCTGTCATGTGCCTTTTATTGAGGAGTGGCTTCCGTCTGGCCACTCTACCATAAAGGCCTGATTGGTGGAGTGCTGCAGAGATTGTTGTCCTCCTGTAAGTTCCACAGAGGAACTTTGGAGCTCTGTCAGATTGACCATCGGGTTGGTCGCCTCCCTGACATAGGCCCTTCTCCCCCGATTGTGCAGTTTGGCCGGGTGGCCAGCTCTAGGAAGAGTCTTGGTGGTTCCAAACCTTCTTCCATTTAAGAATGATGGAGTCCACTGTGTTCTTGGGGACCATCAATGCTGCAGAAATGTTTTGGTACCCTTCCCCAGATCTGGGCCTCGACACAATCCTGTCTCAGAGCTATACAGACAATTCCTTCGACCTCATGGCTTGGTTTTTGCTCTGACATGCACTGTCAATTGTGGGACATGTGTGTGCCTTTCCAAATCATATCCCAATCAATTGAATTTACCACAGGTGGACTCCAATCAAGTTGTAGAAACATCTTAAGGATGATCAATGGAAACAGGATACAACTGAGCTCAATTTCGAGTCTCATAGCAAAGGGTCTGAATACTTATGTATTTTATTTTTAATAAACTTTAAAAAAAAATGTTTTTAACTGTTTTTGCTTTGTCATTATGGGGTATTGTGTGTAGATTTATGAAGAAAAAAGTATTTAATCCATTTTAGAATAAGGCTGTAAAGTAACAACATTTGGAAAAAGTCAAGGGGTCTGAATGCTTTCCGGATGCATGTTGAAGAGGGAGGGGCTCAAGCTGCATCCCTGTCTCACCCCACGGCCTTGTGGAAAGAAATGTGTGCGTTTTTTTGCCAATTTTAACCCCACACTTGCTGTTTGTGTACATGGATGAGAAGACTATGCATTTGTTTCGGTTTGGTAAAAAGCCAATTTGACATTTGCTCAGTACATTGTTTTCACTGAGGAACTGTACGAGTCTGCTGTTAATGATAATGCAGAGGATTTTCCCAAGACCGCTGTTGCCGCATATCCCACGGTAGTTATTGGGGTCAAATTTGTCTCCACTTTGTGTATTGGGGTGATCAGTCCTTGGTTCCAAATATTGGGGAAGATGCCATAGCTGAGGAGGATGTTAAAAAGTTGAAGTACATTCAATTGGAATTTGTGGTCTGTATATTTTATAATTTCATTAAGGATACCATCAACACCACAGGCCTTTTTGGGTTGGAGAGTTTGTATTTTGTCCTGTAGTTTATTCAATGTAATTGGATAATCCAGTGGGTTCTGGTAGTCTTTAATAGTTGATTCTAATATTTGTATTTGATCATGTATATGTTTTTGATGTTTGTTGTTTGTTATAGAGCCAAAACAGATTGGAGAAGTGGTTTATCCATACCTCTCCGTTTTGGATAGATAACTCTTCGTGTTGTTAGTTTAGTGTGTTCCAATTTTCCCAGAAGTGGTTAGATTCTATGGATTCTTCAATTACATTGAGCTGATTTCTGACGTGCTGTTCCTTCTTTTTCTGTAGTGTATTTCTGTATTGTTTTAGTGATTCATTCAGGCTCAGGTTTTCTGGGTCTCTATGTTTCTCAATGTCTTTCTTAGGTTTTTGTATTCTTCATCAAACCATTTGTCATTGTTGTTAATTCTCTTAGGTTGTCTGCTTGAAATGTTTTGATGTGATAGGGAAGCTGAGAGGTATAAACTGTTTAAGTGTTCTTCTGCCAAGTTTACACTTTCACAATTACAGTGAAACGTTTTGTCCAGGAAGTTGTCTAGAAGTGATTGAATTTGTTCTTGCCTAATTGTATTTTGGTAGGTTTTGACACTACTTTTCTTCCATCCATCCATCCATCTCTCTCTTTCTATATATATATATATCTTTCTCTCTCTGTATATCTGTCTCTCACTCCCTCCCTTTGTTTAGCTGCCTCTGCTCTGTTCTAATCTCTCTACCTCAGCTACATTCGGCACTGATATCCCTCTAACCTACTACTCAGAGTGAGGAATAGAGAAGTCCACTCAGTGTGTCCTTGGTAATCACATACACTACTCACTACACTAACGGAAACTGGGAGCTGAATGAGATATGTGCCCATAGGGTTACTGCTTGTTAGAATTTCACACACAAGTACACATACATCACACGCACAAGTACACACAATCACACTCCTCATATGCACACACACACACACCGACGCACGCACACACTGTGTCAGGTATCTCAGAATGACAGTAACTGCATTGACTAGAATGAGTCATAGAAAGAGAAACACGGACGGACACAGGAGAGGGACAGAGGGATGGAGGGAAACAGAAAGAGAAGGAGAGAGTGAGAAAGAGAGCGAAATAGAGAACAAGAGAGAGAAACAAGAACAGAACGAGTGGGGAAGGGAGGGATAAGAAATTGAGCAGAGAGAGAGAGAGAGAGCTAAAGAGAAAAAGAGAGGGGGAGAGAGCTAAAGAGAAAAAGAGATGGAGAGACAGATAGAGAGAGGGAGAGTGTCACGTTCCTGACCGGTTTTCTGTTATTTTGTATGTGTTTGACGGTCAGGGCGTGAGTTTGGGTGGGTAGTCTATGTTATGTGTTTCTATGTTTGTTTAAGGGTGACCTGATATGGCTCTCAATTAGAGGCAGGTGGTTTTCATTTCCTCTGATTGAGAGTCATATTAAGGTAGGTGTTTTCACATTGTTTGTTGTGGGTGGTTGTCTCCTGTGTCTATGTACGTTGCGCCACACGGGACTGTTTTCGGTTTGTTTGTTCGTTTGTTCGGTTTATGTAGTCTGTTCCTGTTTCATGCGTTCTTCGTGTCATGTAAGTTCTTATGTTCAGGTGCGTCTACGTCGTTTGTTGTTTTGTAGTTTGTTAAAGTGTTTTCGTGTTTTTTCGTCTTTAATTTAATAAAACATGTCTTATCAAGAAGCTGCATTTTGGTTCAATCCCTGCTCCTCCTCTTCGGATGAAGAGGAGGAGGAACGCCGTTACAGAACCACCCACCACACCAGAACCAAGCGGCGTGAATTCGAGCAGTGGCCTGCTACACAGGAATCCTGGACATGGGATGAAATATTGGAGGGAAAAGGACACTGGGCTCATATTGGGGAATATCGCCGCGCTCGTGAGGAGATGGAAGCAGCGAGAGCCCAGGAGCGGTGGTATGAGGAGGCAGCTAAGCGACGTTGCTGGAAGCCGGAGAATCAAGCTCAAAACCGCCGATATGAAGGTACGCGGCTAGCAAGGAAGCCCGAGAAGAAACCCCAAAAATTTCTTGGGGGGGGGCTAAGAGGTAGTGGGTCTAGGGCAGGTAGGAGACCTGCGCCCACTTCCCAGGCTAACCGTGGAGAGCGGGAGTACGGGCAGACACCGTGTTACGCAGTAGAGCGCACGGTGTCTCCTGTACGTGTGCATAGCCCGGTGCGGGTTATTCCACCTCCCCGCACTGGTAGGGCTAGATTGAGCATTGAGCCAAGTGCCATGAAGCCGGCTCTACATATCTGGCCACCAGTACGTCTTCTTGGGCCGGCTTACATGGCACCAGCCTTACGCATGGTGTCCCCGGTTCGCCTACATAGCCCGGTGCGGGTTATTCCACCTCCCCGCACTGGTCAGGCGACGGGGAGCATACAACCAGGTAAGGTTGGGCAGGCTCAGTGCTCAAGGGAGCCAGTACGCCTACACGGTCCGGTATTTCCGGCGCCACCTTCCCGCCCCAGCCTAGTACCACCAGTGCCTACACCACGCACCAGGCTTCCAGTGCGTTTTCAGAGCCCTGTTCCTCCTCCACGCACTCTCCCTATGGTGCGTGTCTCCAGCCCAGTGCCTCCAGTTCCGGCACCACGCACTAAGCCACCTGTGCGTCTCCAGAGCCCTGTACGCACTGTTCCTTCTCCCCGCACTCGCCCTGAGGTGCGTGCCCTTAGCCCGGTACCACCAGTTCCGGTACCACGCACCAGGCCTATAGTGCGCTTCGAGAGGTCAGTGTGCCCTGTCCCTGCTCCCCGCACTAGCCTGAAGGTGCGTGTTCTTAGCCCGGTGCCTCGAGTTCCGGCACCACGCACCAGGCCTACAGTGCGCCTCATCCGGCCAGAGCCATCCGTCTGCCCAGTGCCATCTGAGCCATCCGTCTCCCCAGCGCCATCTGAGCCATCCGTCTCCCCAGCGCCATCTGAGCCATCCGTCTCCCCAGCGCCATCTGAGCCATCCGTCTCCCCAGCGCCATCTGAGCCATCCGTCTGCCCAGTGCCGTCTGAGCCATCCGTCTGTCCCGAGCCATTAGAGCCGCCCGTCTGTCCCGAGCCGTCAGAGCCGTTAGTCAGTCAGGAGCCGCTAGAGCCATTCGTCAGTCAGGATCTGCCAGAGCCGCCAACCAGACAGGATCTGCCAGAGCCGCCAACCAGACAGGATCTGCCAGAGCCGCCAACCAGACAGGATCTGCCAGAGCCGCCAACCAGACAGGATCTGCCAGAGCCGCCAACCAGACAGGATCTGCCAGAGCCGTCAACGAGCCATGAGCGTCCAGAGCCGTCAGCCAGCCATGAGCGTCCAGAGCCGTCAGCCAGCCATGAGCGTCCAGAGCCGTCAGCGAGCCATGAGCGTCCAGAGCCGTCAGCCAGCCATGAGCGTCCAGAGCCGTCAGCCAGCCATGAGCGTCCAGAGCCGTCAGCCAGCCATGAGCGTCCAGAGCCGTCAGCCAGCCATGAGCGTCCAGAGCCGTCAGCCAGCCATGAGCGTCCAGAGCCGTCAGCCAGTCATGAGCTGCCCCTCAGCCCAGAGCGGCCATTTATCCAGAACTGCCTCTCAGTCCAGAGCTGTCTCTCTGTCCGGAGCTGCCCTTCAGTCCGGAGTTGCCCCTCTATCCTGAGCTACCTCTCTATCCTGACCTACCTCTCTGTCCTGAGCTACCTTATCCCGGTGCTGCCCCTTATATCGACGGTACCCTTTAAATTAAGTGGGTGGAAGAGGAGGGTGGTCATTCAGAGGGGGAGACGTAAGCTGGGATTGACTATGGTGGGGTGGGGACCTCGCCCAGAGCCTGAGCCACCACCGTGGTCAGACGCCCACCCAGACCCTCCCCTAGACTTTTGGTGGTGCGTTCGGAGTACGCACCTTGAGGGGGGGGTTATGTCACGTTCCTGACCGGTTTTCTGTTATTTTGTATGTGTTTGACGGTCAGGGCGTGAGTTTGGGTGGGTAGTCTATGTTATGTGTTTCTATGTTTGTTTAAGGGTGACCTGATATGGCTCTCAATTAGAGGCAGGTGGTTTTCATTTCCTCTGATTGAGAGTCATATTAAGGTAGGTGTTTTCACATTGTTTGTTGTGGGTGGTTGTCTCCTGTGTCTGTGTCTATGTACGTTGCGCCACACGGGACTGTTTTCGGTTTGTTTGTTCGTTTGTTCGGTTTATGTAGTCTGTTCCTGTTTCATGCGTTCTTCGTGTCATGTAAGTTCTTATGTTCAGGTGCGTCTACGTCGTTTGTTGTTTTGTAGTTTGTTAAAGTGTTTTCGTGTTTTTTCGTCTTTAATTTAATAAAACATGTCTTATCAAGAAGCTGCATTTTGGTTCAATCCCTGCTCCTCCTCTTCGGATGAAGAGGAGGAGGAACGCCGTTACAGAGAGAGAGGGAGAGAGAGCTAAAGAGAAAAAGAAAGGGAGAGAGGGAGAGGGAGAGAGAAAAAGAGAGGGGAAGAGAGAGCTAAAGAGAAAAAGAGAGGGAGAGCGAGGGAGAGGGAGAGAGAGGGAGAGGTAGAGAGAGGTAGAGAGAAAAAGAGAGGGGGGGAGAGCTAGGGAGAGACAGAGAGGGAGAGAGAGGGAGAGAGGAAGAGAGAGAGCTAAAGAGAAAAAGAAAGGGAGAGAGAGAGAGGGAGAGGGAGAGAGAGCTAAAGAGAAAAAGAGAGGGAGAGAGCGAGGGAGAGAGAAAAAGAGAGGGGGAGAGAGAGCTAAAGAGAAAAAGAGAGGGAGAGAGAGGGAGAGGGGGAGAGAGAGAGAGGGAGAGAGAAAAAGAGAGGGAGAGAGGGAGAGAGAGAGGTAGAGAGAGACAAAAAAAGAGGGAGAGAGAGAGAGAGAAAGAGAGGGAGAGAGAGAGAGGGAGAGGTAGAGAGAGAGAGAGAAAAAGAGAGGGATAGAGAGAGAGAGAGAAAAAGAGAGAGAGAGGGAGAGGTAGAGAGAGAGGTAGAGAGAAAAAGAGAGGGAGAGAGAGAGAGAGGGAGAGGTAGAGGTAGAGAGAAAAAGAGAGGAAGAGAGAGAGGGAGAGAGAGAGAGAAAAAGAGAGAGAGAGAGAGGGAGGGAGAGGTAGAGAGAGAGAGAGAGAGGGGGGGGAGAGAGGAAGAGAGAGAGCTAAAGAGAAAAAGAGAGGGAGAGAGAGAGAGAGAGAGAGGGGGGGAGAGAGAGAGAGGAAGAGAGAGAGCTAAAGAGAAAAAGAGAGGAAGAGAGAGAGAGAGGAAGAGAGAGAGAGAGAGAGAGAAAAGCTAGAACAAGAGAAGGAGATCCATCTAACACCCACCCTGGGGTAGCCTGCCCAATCAGAGTACAGTATAGCAAATCAATTAGGGATGTCTTTAACTATATATTGGCTGGGGATATTTCTGAATACACAGTGGGGAGTGTATAGCCTAATGAATCAATGTGTGTACTGTAGGTGCTGTTGTCCGGGGGTTAAACACAGAGCACTTACTTGTGCATTGCCAAAAATAATTCAATGAGGGTTGGACGATATACCGTATTTTACTTTATACCGGTATTGATGCAGGAACCAGTTTGGGTTTTTACTTTACCTTCTATAACGGTATTTACATTTTTGTTTTGTTAAATGTGATATTGAACTTCGGCGTGTGTAATGTTCGTTTTCATGGTTTACTCCAGAGGTGGGGGACGTCCGGCCTCCGGGCCTTATACGGCCTACATAACCGTTTGATCAGGCCCCCGAGCCAATTCATATATAAAAAACATTTAAATAAAAAAAAGCTCTAGACGTCGTTTTCCGTGTTATTCAATAAAAAAAAAAAAATGTAATCCCGAGGGTAGTGCGTACATCACTGGGGCTAAGCTGCCTGCCATCCAGGACCTATACACCAGGCAGTGTCAGAGGAAGGCCCTAAAAATTGTCAAAGACCCCAGCCACCCCAGTCATAGACTGTTCTCTCTACTACCGCATGGCAAGCGGTACCGGAGCGTCAAGTCTAGGACCAGAAGGCTTCTCAACAGCTTTTACCCCCAAGCCATAAGACTCCTGAACAAGTAATCACATTTTGTGTCCCCCCCAACCCCTCTTTTACGCTGCTGCTACTCTCTGTTTATCATATATGCATAGTCACTTTAACTATACATTCATGTACATACTACCTCAATTAGCCCGACTAACCGGTGCCTGTATATAGCCTCACTACTGTATATAGCCTCACTACTGTTATTTTTCTGTCTTTGAAAAAATATATATATTTTTTTACTTATCTATTGTTCACCTAATACCTATTTTTTACTTAAAAATTGCACTGTTGGTTAGAGCCTGTAAGTAAGCATTTCACTCTAAGGTCTACCTACACCTGTTGTATTTGGCGCACATGACAAATAAACATTGATTTGACTTGAAATGGACAAATGTATATTTTTTGTTGTCGAAGTGAAAGGCAAACCTGTATGCCTAGTTTGTGGGCATGCACTTGCAGTAATGAAAAAGGCAAATTTGGAGCGTAATTCCAGCTCGAAAGATGCTAATCTGAATGAGTTGAGAGGACAATCCCGTGTGGATAAAGTCATTGCTCTTCCGCGGGGTTTGGGTGCTCAACAAGCCGCCTTTTACGAAACCTCGTTTGGATGGGGAAAATGATACGCAAGCAAGTTCTGTGGTGAGACAGCTTATCACAAAGAAACTGAAACCTCGTTTGGATGGGGAAAATGATACGCAAGCAAGTTCTGTGGTGAGACAGCTTATCACAAAGAAACTGAAGCCTCGTTTGGATGGGGAAAATGATACGCAAGCAAGTTCTGTGGTGAGACAGCTTATCACAAAGAAACTGAAGCCTCGTTTGGATGGGGAAAATGATACGCAAGCAAGTTCTGTGGTGAGACAGCTTATCACAAAGAAACTGAAACCTCGTTTGGATGGGGAAAATGATACGCAAGCAAGTTCTGTGGTGAGACAGCTTATCACAAAGAAACTGAAACCTCGTTTGGATGGGGAAAATGATACGCAAGCAAGTTCTGTGGTGAGACAGCTTATCACAAAGAAACTGAAGCCTCGTTTGGAAGGAGAATTTGTGAAAGAGTTGCTAGCACCAGACAAAGTTAAATTATTCCAAAGTGTCAGTTTGTCTCGTAGAATCGTCACGGAGCGGATAACTGACATGGCACAAGATATCGAAAAAACATTGAAGGACTGCGCAAGAAATGTCGTATTTTTGTCTTTGGCATGTGATGAAACGACTAACATAACAAATACCACCCAATTTGCCATTTTTGTGCGTGGGATTACCGCTGAGTTTGACACAAGGGAGGAATTGCTGTATTTGGAAGCCATGCATTGCACTACCAGAGGTGAGGACTTGTTTGAGAGACTTTTCTCGGCTATGAACAAATTTGAGCTACGGTTTGAAAAATTAAGTGGCCTTACTACAGATGGAGCGCCAGCCATGGCTGGCTCAAAAAAGGGGTTAACCGCATTAGTGAAAAAAGAAATGAGTTGTCTCAGTCTTGATCCAAGTGATTTAACTGTGTGCAACTGCATCATTCATTAAGAAAGTCAGTGTGTACAGTCCCTGAAGCCGAACAATGTCATGGCAACTGTAGTGTCGACCATACATTTTATCAAAAGCAAAGGGATGAATAACTGGAGCCAATTTAAGGTGCTATTGAGTGATCTTGAATCGGAGTATGGTGATCTGGTTTACCACTGTGAGGTGTGATGGTTGAGACGCTCGCGCGGTGCGGTTTTACGGACTGAAGGATGCCGTAAAACAATTCATGGAGATGAAAGGGAAATCTGTCGCGGAACTGAGTGATGACAAGTGGATGTGTGATTTGGCCTTCATGGTGGACATAACCAAGTATCTGTCTGACTTGGAAGTCAAGCTCCAAGGGCCAAATCAGCGATCTCAAGGAGTGAGCAGTTGCTTGACTATGGTGTCACAAGTACTTTCTTGCCTTTCATTCTGCAGTCTGCTGGTCAGATCCAGAAAGATGTTGGTGACAACGATGCTGCTTTCTACAAGCGTTCTATAATTACAGTGCATCTTACTGTCTGCAAACTACTTTCTGCTAGTTTGTCTTTTCTTAGCAAGTTCTAGTTAAAATAAATCGTGTTAGCCGCTAATGCTAATCGCTAGTTAAATCAATGTACTAAGTGTACTAAGTCAAAGCAATCTTAGCTAGCTAATATAGCCTAGTATCAGTGCTGGTGTAGGTCTAGATAAGCATGTTGTTTGTGCAACGGTATCTTAAAAATCAGAGAGGAACAGGCACAACATGAATATGTTAGCTAGCTACATGAGGTAAGAAAACATGTCATGTAACATCTAATTAGTGTTCCCTGGAAACACTGACCAACATGGTTCCTAGCCTGTCAATAACTCCTCCCTGGCATCTTCATTCGTTGTCATGTCAAACAAGGTATTCTAGATGGTGCCCACTATATTAAAACTATAGAATTAGATGAATCATTATATTTCCATGATTCCAACAGTTCACCAATTAACTAGGCCTTGATGTTTTTACCCATATCATGCAGCTCTGTAGGGCACAATGTGGAAATTATAATACAATTGCAGGAAATGCAGAAATAGATAAATGCTTTTTAATTTTTTTTAAAAGTTGGATTGAACAGTATAAAACAAACAGAATGAAGAACACCCCCAATGAAATCACTTCTAATGTAGGTTTTTCCACCTTAGGGTCATGAACTACTCAGAAAGCATATTTAGAACTTTTATTCAAAAACATCAAATACTGTAATAAATTAGAAAAACACCGTGCTATGATATATTGGCCATATCGCCCAGCCCTAAATGAAATACAGTGTCTTATTCCCCTGTGACACTGGGCTAGCTGCACAGAAATGATGCCTCAGGACACATAAAGGGCTGCTGCTGGGGGGAAAAAACAAACACACATGGAATTCCTGGTCATGGGGGACAGTCGCAGGGTTGGGCATTGTTGTCAGGTGGAAGTCAGGGCGACTGGGTGAGAAAGAGCTCTGTCATGGCACAAATCAATAACCGCTTCTCCTCTTACTGTCTGAATAGTCTGCCACGTCGATAAGCTTGCCTCAATGAAACTACGTCTGCCTGGGGAACTCAAGCAGGGATAGTTGCTTCACTACTAGAGGCTGGTCGGCTATTATGTTCAGTTAAAACAGTGTACTGTAATGTATTTCACTGTGCTGGTGTGAACATTAAATTGAACTCCTTTTTAAGCTGGGAGCTCCAGTTAAAACAAGCACCGCATATATCTATAAAAGTGGCTTATGTGGCACAGATAGAGAGGAAGCAAGCTGGCACCCTACAGAGAGAGACACTGAGGCAGGTCCCTAGGGTGTGTGTGTGTCAGGTCTCTCACCCTTGCAGTGCAGCTGAAGGTGACACACTCACACACACTCACTTTTGCTCTTCAGTGAAAATCAACACCAGATGCTCTCTCCCTGCATATTGATTGTGTGTGGGAGGAGAGAAAGAGAGAGGAAAGAAAGACAGAGGGAGGGAGAGAGAGAAAGAGATGAGGCAAGAGAGAGGGTGGTGAGAGAGTGAGGGGGGACAGAGAGAGAGGTGAGAGAGCGAGGTAGAGAGCCCATCTAGCTCTTTGCAGCATCGTAAGTGGGGGCACAGCCGAGGGGATCCTCATTCACATAGACCAGACCAAACCACTTCTGCCATGTAGGCCTCACAATGCAAATACAACCTTTCATTGTCACGAGCTACACTTGTCCGCTCTAAGTCTGTTTGTTGATTTCAATTGAAGGATAACTGTGTACAGATAAACTGCACACCCGACCGTAAGCAGCATCACCTTTACTGCCCCCTGCTGTTGTTTTGTTCGGGACGAATCAGGCAAATACTTCATATTTCACCACATCGTTCAGGGCTAAAGCTAAAGGCGATAGATGCAGAGGACAAGTAAGTGTAACCTTATGGTGGTGAAGGAAAAGAGGGTGTGAGAGGGTAGAGGGGGGCTGGGGGTGTGTGTGTGTTATCACTGACCTCGGTGATGCGGGGGTTGGTACACTTGACGTTCTTGCTGGAGAGGTCTAGCCAGCGGGGGTTGAGCGGCGGGCAGTGGTGGCGCAGGGTACAACGGCCCTCTCCACTACACCAGCCACATTGGAACTTCCTCTGGGCTTTCAGACACATGCCACAGCTGTCCCTCTGGGCAGCACACTTATACAGGTGCACTGTGGGATACAGAAGGACTCAGGTTAAACACAACAGTGGTGGAAACAGGAAACAGCATTTGATTTGACAACCTAACATTATAATGACAAAGTGTAATGTAGTAGTGTGCTGTATTCCTGGAGGATTTTGTTGGTTAAAACATGAGATTTTTTAACAAGGATACAACTGTGCTCTTCATTTGTTTGGGTAAAAGCAAGTATTATGCTGTGTCTGACTGGTCTCCAGCTGAGACAAGATGTTATTTGACAAGAAATATCTGTTTTATGTGTTGGTGAGATATGTCAACAAATTTGTGTGTGTGTGTGTGTGTGTGTGTGTGTGTGTGTGTGTGTGTGTGTGTGTGTGTGTGTGTGTGTGTGTGTGTGTGTGTGTGTGTGTGTGTGTGTGTGTGTGTGTGTGTGTGTGTGTGTGTGTGTGTGTGTCAGTCTTACCTTGTATTTTATCTGGGTTGTCTATAATGAAGTTGCCGTTCCAGACCACTGAGAAATCCACTGGCAACTCACTGATCTTCATCCCTTCATAAAGATACTGCAGGAAGGAGAGAAAGAGAGGGAAGGAAGGAAGGAAGAAAGAAAGGAAGGGAGGGACGGGTGAAAAAAAGAGGGGAAGACGGAAAGACAGAGAAAAAGAGAGGGAAAGAGAGAGAAAAAGAGAGGGAAGGGGGGGAATAAATAATTTCAGCATGAGAATGGTAAACCCCAGCCCCAACCCTGAGCCTGGTACCGCATGTTGAATGGTCCCCCAACGTTGCTACAACCTTGCATCACCACCTCATTTGAGAGGAGAGCTAAGTAGAAGGCTTCTGGATTTGGATGTCCCCTTCTTTCACAGAGCTGCTGTCCTGAGCTGCCTACCTCCTGGCTGTGTGTGTGTGTTTGTGTGTGTCCTCTAGGAATAGGGCTGGAGGGCAGAGCAGAGCCTTACTGCAGTCCTCTCCTGTGCTGTCCTGTGTAATTACCCAAGTCAGGACCCATCCCTCCCCCAGCCTCCCCACTGACAGGGTACCGCTGCTGGATACAGGTGACATGGCCAGGGGCCTCACACCACCGGAGCTGGTTCTTCTCAGACACTGATACTCACTGACAGTTTGACAATCATTGACATTCATTGACACAGAGTGAAAGTGGGCTTAAGTGCAAAATGGGAATTGATATTGTGCTACAAATGGAGTGAATTTAGGAGATAACCGGGGTGTTGTGGTGATATAGTGAAAATAATGTAATGTGGATACATCTGGCTTTGTGAATAAGAGAGAGATGGAAAATGGGTGCTTTCATTTGAATACATACACAGTATGCTGTGTTCATGTGCCGTGAGTGTTTGTTTGCTCTCCTGCAGTATGTGTGTATGTGAACGTGAGCCTTTGCTAGCTAGCCTGTGTTGCTGTGAGTGTCCATCACGTGTTTTAGCGTGTCTCCGTGCCCTGCACTGTGTACCCACCGAGCTGTTCTGACACTGTACAGAGGAGCTGTTGAAGCGCAGGGCGGTGACTCGGTGGCTGACCCCCTGGATGTGGAGGACACACTCGTACCCCCGCTGGCCTGACTGGGGCTGGGGGAGGTTCCGGGCCTTCAGGGTGATGGGCTTCACCTCCCCAGCCGGGATCAGAATCTCCTCCGAACGTACCAGCTGAGGACAGTCCTGGAGAGGGGGGACGGGAGGGTCAAAGGTATATCACATATAATAAATAAATATAACAACAGACAAACAAACACAGCAAGGCCAGCTGGGTAAAATAGTGTTCTCTTGGTATGTGAGAGATCAAAAGTCCTTGACAGGGGAAGTGGTGGAGGGAGAGGGGAATCAACAGCAGGGTCAAACAGGGTCATACGGGCGTCACTTCCTGGCTGGTGCTGGAGAGTGTTGGCTGCTCCACTTCTTCCACTCCAAAGCCTTTCTCACATAATAGGATCAATTCAGATGGTCAACCTTCCAAAATGCTGCCGGTGCTTTGTGACTGATGACAACTGACAGCCGGAGGAACACTCTGCTGGATCATAACACACCGGGGGAGAGGGGAGGCCAATAATAGCTACAGCAGTATGTGTGTGTGTGTGTGTGTGTGTGTGTGTGTGTGTGTGTGTGTGTGTGTGTGTGTGTGTGTGTGTGTGTGTGTGTGTGTGTGTGTGTGTGTGTGTGTGTGTGTGTGTGTGTGTGTGTGTGTGTGTGTGTGTGAGAGAGAGAGTGTGTGCTATGTATCAGTCATTGCTGCCGCAGTAGGTCTCTGTGGAGTGTGTGAAAAGGGAAGTGTGAAGAGAGAGAGAGGCAACTGTCCTCATCTCTTCTGCAGCAGAAGTCTATCCTCTCTCTCTCAGGCAGACAGATCAATGGGTTACTTTACACCCCGATAGGTAAACACACTCCTTAACCACAGTCACACAGCAGGGTGTGAGCAGCCAACATCAGTGAAATCTCTTATCAAAGAACACACACACACACACACTGTGCCTCTCATACACATAAACAACCTGATTGATCTTGTCAAAACATCCCATTGTTACAGAGGTGTTAAAAGGCTCTAATAATCAACTTCTAATTGCTAGTACCAAATACAGAGGGTTTGAATGGCAAACGTCAATATGGAGGGGCTTAGATGTGTCTGTCTGGAGACATGCCCCTCAGGCTGATAGGAGAGAGAGAGAGAGCATGCTTGTGTGTGTGCGGTACGTACCTCGGAGGCATTGACGCGTCCCTCTTGGAAGGAGCAGCTGGAAGGGTCGTGGGTACACAGGTTTCGGTACTTGCACCAATGGCAGCGGAAGGCACTGTTCACACAGGACAGACACCTGCACAGAGGGACAGACAGATGGACAGGACACACACTCAGGAAGCTGCGCTAGTCAAGTGGGAGGAGGATGGCACAAAAGGAGCAACCGAGTGCAGCAGATCCCAAGTGGGCACATGCTGTTGATGCCCTTGTGGTTGGCACGGTACCTCCTAGTTCCTATACAAGTCTGCCAACCCCGACAGCCCTGTAGTTTGTAGTGGCACTATAACCGCTACGTATGACTAGAGGCAGCAGTACAGCATAGTGCAGGCCCCAATTGCACCCTATTCTCTACATATGCAGTACTTATGTAGTGCACTAAATAGGGAATAAAGGGTTTCAAAAAGGTTATTCGGCTGTCCCCATAGGAGAACACTTTTTGGTTTCAGGTTGAACCCTTTTTGGTTCCATGAAGAACCCGCTGTGGAAAGGGTTCTACCTGGAACCAATACGGGTTTTACCTGGCACTGAAAGGGTTCTACCTGGAACCAATAAGGGTTCTTCAAAAGGGTTCTCCTATGGGAACAGCAGTAGAACCCATTTAGGTTCTAGATAGCACCTTTTTTTCTAAGAGTGTAGGGTACAAAGTCAGGGAAGGAGTGAGGTAAAGTGAGTTATGGGGACGAATAAGATGTTGGCACAGCTTGATCCTGTCATTACCATTAGGTCAGTATTGTTGTAATGTGATTGTAATTACCAGCTGGCAGGGGGCACAGTGCCCGCGTGCTGCTGTAGATGCCCTGGGCAGGGTGGGAATGGGGGAGTGGGGTAGAGATATAGCTGGCATCTTCTGTGCATGCATACTGCACGCATAACCCCCCAACCTCAAACCATGCCCCTGTGCTCATCCTGTGCTAAATGAGATGAGGGAGGAGGGTTAGAGGATATAGAGGGATGGCAAACAGCAGACGCAACCTAGGGGAGAGGATGACGACAGGATGTGTGTGTGTGCATGCATACTCTCGTGCCTGTGTGTGTTGCCAACATTATGCGCATGTGTGCCTGCCAACATGATGGCTCAGATCTCTCAGGAAGCGAGGAAGGGGACATTAGAGTGTAGTTGTCAGCAGGTTAGGGTGTAGAGCTTCAGGAAGCGAGGAAGGGGACATTAGAGTGTAGTTGTCAGCAGGTTAGGGTGTAGAGCTCAGGAAGCGAGGAAGGGGACATTAGAGTGTAGTTGTCAGCAGGTTAGGGTGTAGAGCTCAGGAAGCGAGGAAGGGGACATTAGAGTGTAGTTGTCAGCAGGTTAGGGTGTAGAGCTCAGGAAGCGAGGAAGGGGACATTAGAGTGTAGTTGTCAGCAGGTTAGGGTGTAGAGCTTCAGGAAGCGAGGAAGGGGACATTAGACTGTAGTTGTCAGCAGGTTAGGGTGTAGAGCTCAGGAAGCGAGGAAGGGGACATTAGAGTGTAGTTGTCAGCAGGTTAGGGTGTAGAGCTCAGGAAGCGAGGAAGGGGACATTAGAGTGTAGTTGTCAGCAGGTTAGGGTGTAGAGCTTCAGGAAGCGAGGAAGGGGACATTAGAGTGTAGTTGTCAGCAGGTTAGGGTGTAGAGCTTCAGGAAGCGAACTCTGTCCCCTAAGGGTTGCATTACAGTGATGTTGATTGAAATGGTTGTAACATTTTCTGACTCTCTTCTGTTTGGATCCCATAGACAGGAAGTCCAGGTCTCTATGACTATCTGAAATGGCATCCTATTGTCTATATAGTGCACTACTTTTGACCAGGGCCCGCAAATAGGGTGCCATTTTGGACTAACCCTATGACTGGTACAGTAATTGTTCCCTCCTGATAGTCTTACTGTACAGTATATTGAGGAATTCATTGTTGGAGGGAGGTAAAGTCTCATTGGGCTATGCTTCTATTTTCTTATCCTTCCCTGCAACGAGGCTGGATAAATGATGCATACTTATGCTGAAATATTCACCAGTGCAAAAGCATGGGAGGGATCCCTGGCAAGCACACTCTAATTCAGAAGAATGAGGCTGATTCAACCGCCGACATAGCAGTGTGTGTGTCTGTATGTGTGTGCATTTGTGTATCAGTCTATGAGCGTGGTCTCATAGACTAGACAAAACATAGTAATCGTAAATACTTATCCTTTTAACCTAAATCCTAAATTTAACCCTAATCTTAAACCTTTTAGCTAACCCATTCCATAACCCTAACCTTAAGGTTAGGGTTAAGTTGAGGAGTTAGGTTACAGGGGTTAAGTTGAGGAGTTAGGTTAAAGGGTTAACCCTTTAACCTAACTCCTCAACTTAACCCTAACATTAACCCTAACTGCTAGCCTAGCTAACGTTAGCCACCTAGCTAGAATTTGTAACATATCATTTATTTTTCAAATTTGTAACATATTGTACGTTTTGCCAATAACATATAATACAAATTGTAATTCGTAATATATCATACGAAATGGGTGATGGACATCCACAAATGAATACATACCATGCGTATAGAATAATACTTAATAATCTGAGACCAGGTTGGTGTGTGTGTTATGTCAGCCTTCTAAACTTGAGCAAGTACGAGCTATGCTCCCTGATTACTCCCTGATTACCTGAGTAGACGTGGCAGCTCTTAATAGTGTACACTGTGACTTTGTGTTCCACTCAGACAGGCTCCTCAGACTACAGACACGAGGACACAGTCAGACACTGACACTAGAGAGGAGGAGAGGGTGGAGGGCAGGGGAGAGGCCTTTCAAAACAAAACAGAGGCCCATGACATCCAACAGAGCCAGTGTCAGACTAACAGCCTACAATAAGCAGTGTTTCTACATGGCAGAGATCCAGGATTCATTATGGCAATTGCCAGAGGTTTCCGTTGTAGAGCTCAAGGGGGGGAACAGTTTAGATCAGATTGCATTAGACATCACAGGGGCTATTTTAGGGTTACGAGGCTCAGACTGAGGGCAGGCAAGGTTAGGAAGTAGGGACACTGACATATTCGCACAGTATTGATTCAGTAGGGTGCTCCGGGACTGCAGGACTCCAGGGCCGGTATTCACAAATACTGATCTAGGATAAGGACCCCCCTGTCCATTTAATCTTATTCATAATGATCTAAAGGGGAATCTGAGCTGATCCTAGATCAGTAGTGAACACTGGCCCAGGAATGCAGGGGGAGGAGAAAAGGAAGGATACTCACAGTTGGTGGACACTGCAGTTGTAGAACTTGACCTCTGTGCTGATGACCATCTGGCCAGTCTCCTTAGAGTTCAGCCTTAACTCTACACCTGACCAGTCTAGAGAGCGAGCAAGATAGAGAAAAAGGAGGGGGAGAGAGAGAGATATCGAGAGAGAACAATGAATGAAGGAAGCACTTACACAAATTACACACTATAATGTGTAGCAGCATGTACCAACTTCCTGGATTCAATGCAACCTGTTTTAGAATACAAATTAAATCAGATTGTATTAGTCACATGCGCCTAATACAACAGGTGTAGACCGTACAGTGAAATGATTACTTACGAGCCCCTAACCAACAAGTGGAGAAACACACACTAACTCACCCCCATCTTTTTCTTGTAGAAGTCTCTCTACCTTTTCATTGTCAAGAGCACAACCCCCCTCTTTCTCTAGCAGTCTCTCTATCCCTCAGGTTTCTTCCTTCCCCTCCAGTAGTTTATCCTTCTTTCCCCCAGTTTCTATCCCTTCTTTTTACCAATCCTTCTTTCAGTCTGTCCTTCTGTCCGTCCCCTGTTCACCTTCTCAGTCCATCGGCGGTCTGGAAGGGGCCCAGAGCGAAGGTAGCGGGCTGCAGACAGTGCCGGTGTGGCCACTGCCCAGTTTGGCTAGTCCCGGTGGGTACCTGGTGCCAGTCTCTGCTCTGGGACATGTGGGTCTGACTGGCTACCAGGTACCTGCTGAGGACCAAGCTGACCCATCCGGCTGGCCACTCATCCCACACAAACACTCATCTCATCCCACAGTCCGAGTCCAACAACACCAACACACAGTATATTATCTCTTAGTCTCTCCATTACTAGCATCATAGGAAAGTACCATCTGTGACTGCAGTGATTTGGCAGTGTGTGGTAATCTGAACAACATACTCATAGTTATTCTACTATAAAGGCAATAGCAAATCTCTGTGTTATGAAGAATGCTGCCTTGTTATTGCATTTGTTTTGGTTGATGGTGAGTGTCTGGTGAGTGTCTGGTTCAGATGTAGAATCTTAATTTGATCACTCTTTTGTTGCTGAGAATTTTCCTACACAGCAGGAAATGCAAACTTATAGTGTCTTTTGAGTTTTAAAAAGGCTTCTAAAATTTGTAATTTCCACTTTGAAATTTCAGACTTTCAGATTTCCCCTATTGAAAAATGTATCAACCCGTACAAAAATGTCCATTAATTATAATCCACATAATAATTCACATTTCCTGTTGCTGCAGGATTATTTTCATGCTTTATCAAACTGGGTCAAATTAAGATCCTACATCTGTACATCTACACCAGCATAGAGCCTGCCTGTACAACCTCTCTCCCAGTGAGAGAACAGCAGAGATGTGATGTTTAAAGCAGAAAGCAGGCTCAGGTTTGGGCTCAGATGGTTTGTGTGGGAGGTTTCAATGGCCCTACATACACTCTTCTCTCTCATTGCACCTGCTGGGGAGATGCATTTTTGCTTTCCCACACACCAGACTGTACACTACACTACACATCTCAGCCCTGCATTTCAGCTTTGCGTTACAGAATCTATTTGGCAACTGCAAGCACACAGAAAGTCTCCTCTCTGAGTTCTGCTGTTCCTGATCCTGTGTCTGCCATTTAGTTTCCATATCAGGCAGATAAGATGTCTTCCTTTTTCCCTCTCTCCTTCCTCCCTTCCCCAGCTCCTCCACTGCCTCGCCCACCTCTCCTTCACCCTCCTCATCCCCTCCCGCCTTCTTTCGCAGTCATTACTTCTGCACATGATCAATGTTCAATAATCTATCCCCTGTTAGGCAAGCAGGCAGGCAGCCTGTCCATGGCTGATGAGGGTCAGGGATGTATGCATGTGTATGTGTATTAGGTCTGGGTGGTATAACTTATTTTACTATATACCGGTATTGATGCACGGACCGGTTTGAGTTTTTACTTTACCTTCTATAACGGTATTTCTACGTTTGGTTTCATTAAATGTGATACGCAACTCTGGCGCGTATAATGTCAGTTTTTATAGTTTTATAGCTGCTGCAGGCCGCTAACCACACCAAGCCCTGCCCCCTGTCACTCAAAGAGAGAGCAGTTGTTGGACCATGGAGTCACCAGCACTTTCTTGCCATTCATTCTGCATGGTCAGATGAACGCAACAATGTTGGTGACATGCTGCTTTTCACAAGTGTTCCATAATTACACTATTCGTTTGTGTATCTTACTGTCTGCAAACTACTGTTTGCTGGTTTGTCTTTTCTTTGCAAGGTGTTGCTAAAATAATTTGTGTTAGCTGCTAATTGCTAGTTAGCTGGCTAAATGTATTAAGAGTCAGAGCAAATGTAGCTAGTTAGCTAATACTGCCTGGTACCAGTGCTGATGTAGGCCTAGATAAGCATGTTTGTGCAGGGGTATCTTATCAGAGAGGAATAGGCAAAGCATGAATATGTTGGCTGGCTAACTATCTACATGAAGTCAGAAAACATGTCATATAACATCTAATTAGGGTCACCTTGAAACACTGACCAACACTTTGGTTCCTACCCTGTCAATAATTCCTCCCTGGTTTATTAATTCATTGTCATGTCAAACAACAATGTATTCTAGCTGCTGCCCATTATATTACAACTATTGAAATAGAATAATCCGTATATTTCCATGATTCCAACAGTTCACCAGTTAACTGGGCCTAGATGTTTTTACCCATATCATGTTGCATTGCACAGTGTGGAAATGATAATAAAAGTGCAGGAAATGCAGAAATTGATGAAAATGCTGAATTTTTGTTTTGTTTGGAGTCCGATTGAACAGTATACACTGAGAAATTGAAATCACTTATTTGTATTTATTTAATAAAATAAATATTTAGAACTTTTATTATTCAAAAACATAAAATACTCAAAAAAAAATTGACAAATATTGTGATATTATATTTTGTCCACTTCGCCCAGCCCTAATGTGTATGTGTGTGTGAGGGGGGATTGTGAGGAGATTAGACATTTATTAGGGGAGAGAAATTTTAGCCCCCATCGAGCACCACCGACTAGGGGACTGCCGGGTAAACATGGCTGCCATTTACTCTCAGAGGTGGGATTACAGCGACAACACACACACACACACACACACACACACACGCACACACACACACACACACACACACACACACACACACACACACGCACACGCACACGCACACGCACACGCACACGCACACGCACACGCACACACACACGCACAGTCTTTGTGACAGGCAAATAGTGTGTGCTGTGGCAAATAGTGATTGTATGTGTGTGATCACCTATGATGTCACACATTAATGTCACGTTATACATGAATGATCGTCCAGATATGGATATATCAAATATTTAGGCGCTCACAAAACCTGGGCACACCATCTCAAGCAGACTGAAAAAAAAATATATACATATCTTGGAAAGGGACATCATCTTGTTCCAACACGTTACTAACTCACCATCCTTAAGCTACTCCTTGTTTTCTCCCTCCCCATCATCATCATAGTCCTACGAGGACCCAGTCTATCCTACCTCCACCTCCACAGTGCTAATTGGCTTCAGTGCTGTGTGTTAGCCTCATGTGAGGACAGTAATCTGGGCGGCTCTATCTGGCCACAGGCCTTGGTCCCTGGTCCTCCAGCCTCCAGGTTCCTTAATGGGCCCAGGGCCCATTGGAGCACACTGCCCAGCAGGAAGACTGGTCTGGGGGCAGGGGGAGCTTGTTATGCTGCCAGCCTGGAGCGCCACCCACGTGGTGGTTTGGATCAATGAAGTGACCAGATGTGGGATTAATGAGGGGAGATCAATGTGTGTGTCGTTAACAGAGTGGAGATGGAAAGAGGGAACATCGAACATCTCGTTAACACACAAACCTACAGGAGCTTATAAATAGCAGAGAGATAAAGTGAAAAAAGAACTCAAACAGCGGTTGTAAAACCAGCTGCTGCCCTGTGTATAAATGTTTGGCTCCAATCCAACTATCACCTTGAGTTTAATCTACTATGAAATTGTGACGATTGTGTTGACGATTGTGATTAGGGATCCTTGCCAGATACATAAGGTGTGTGTGTGTATATACAGTTGAAGTTGGAAGTTTACATACACCTTGGCCAAATGCATTTAAACTCCGTTTTTCACAATTCCTGACATTTAATCCGAGTAAAAATTCCCTGTTTTAGGTTAGTCAGGATCACCACTTCATTTTAAGAATGTGAAAAGTCAGAATAATAGTAGAGAGAATGATTTATTTCAGCTTTTATTTATTTCATCACATTCCCAGTGGGTCAGAAGTTTACATACACTCAATTAGTATTTGGTAGCATTGCCTTTAAATTGTTTAACTTGGGTCAAACGTTTCGGGTAGCCTTCCACAAACTTCCCACAATAAGTTGGGGGAATTTTGGCCCATTCCTCCTGACAGAGCTGGTGTAACTGAGTCAGTTTTGTAGGCCTCCTTGCTTGCACACGCTTTTTCAGTGCTGCCCACAAATTTTCTATAGGATTGAGGTCAGGGCTTTGTGATGGCCACTCCAATACCTTGACTTTATTGTCCTTAAGCCATTTTGCCATAACTTTGGAAGTATGCTTGGGGTCATTGTCCATTTGGAAGACCAATTTGTGACCAAGCTTTAACTTCCTGACTGATGTCTTGAGATGTTGCTTCAATATATCCACATAATTTTCCTTCTCATGATGCCATCTATTTTGTGAAGTGCACCAGACCCTCCTGCAGCAAAGCACCCCCACAAAATGATGCTGCCACCCCCGCGCTTCACGGTTGGGATGGTGTTCTATGGCTTGCAAGCCTCCCCCTTTTTCCTCCAAACATAACGATGGTCATTATGACCAAACTGTTCTATTTTTGTTTCATCAGACCAGAGGACATTTCTCCAAAAAGTACAATCTTTGTCCCCATGTGCAGTTGCAAACCGTAGTCTGGCTTTTTTTATGGCAGTTTTGGAGCAGTAGCTTCTTCCTTGCTGAGCGGCCTTTCAGGTTATGTCGATATAGGACTCATTTTACTATGGATATAGATACTTTTGTACCGGTTTCCTCCAGCATCTTCACAAGGTCCTTTGCTGTTGTTCTGGGATTGATTTGCACTTTTCGCACCAAAGTACGTTCATCTGGAGGAAACAGAACGCGTCTCCTTCCTGAGCGGTATGACAGCTGCGTGGTCCCATGGTGTTGATACTTGCATACTATTGTTGGTACAGGTGAACATGGTACCTTCAGGCGTTTGGAAATTGCTCCCAAGGATGAACCAGACTTGTGGAGGTCTACAATTGTTTTTTCTGAGGTCTTGGCTGATTTCTTTTGATTTTCCCATGATGTCAAGCAAAGAGGCACTGAGTTTCAACGTAGGCCTTGAAATACATCCACAGGTACACCTCCAATTTACTCAAATGATGTCAATTAGCCTATCAGAAGTTTCTAAAGCCATGACATCATTTTCTGGAATTTTCCAAGCTGTTTAAAAGGCACAGTCAACTTAGTGTATGTAAACTTCTGACCCACTGGAATTGTGATGCAGTGAATTATAAGTGAAAAAATCTGTCTGTAAACAATTGTTGGAAAAATGACTTGTGTCATGCACAAAGTAGATGTCCTAACCGACTTGCCAAAACTATAGTTTGTTCACAAGACATTTGTGGAGTGGTTGAGAAACAAGTTTTAATGACTCCAACCTAAGTGTATGTAAACCTACGACTTCAACTGTATGTGTGTGCGTGTTTCTACCTTGGTCGGCGGGGATGAGAGGAACATCCTTAGCAGCGGGCGACACACAGAGGATCTGGTTACCGCTGACCTGTCCCTCTACCTCTGTCAGGTTGCCAAAGGAACAGGTGATCCCAGCCGAGAGGTCGGGGACATCAGACACCTTCACCAGCAACTATTCAGAGAGAGAAAACACACATTAGACATAGGAAGAAACCACACTTCACAGGCCACATAGGAAGAAGCCACATTTCACAGGTCACATAGGAAGAAGCCACACTTCACAGGCCACATAGGAAGAAACCACACTTCACAGGTCACATAGGAAGAAACCACACTTCACAGGCCACATAGGAAGAAGCCACACTTCACAGGCCACATAGGAAGAAACCACAGTTCACAGGTCACATAGGAAGAAACCACATTTCACAGGTCACATAGAAAGAAACCACACTTCACAGGCCACATAGGAAGAAACCACACTTCACAGGCCACATAGGAAGAAACCACAGTTCACAGGTCACATAGGACGAAACCACAGTTCATCCCGATATGTAACTGTATCAATTTTCCCCCCATCACTAGGTATGTGTGTGTGTGTGTGTGTGTGTGTGTGTGTGTGTGTGTGTGTGTGTGTGTGTGTGTGTGTGTGTGTGTGTGTGTGTGTGTGTGTGTGTGTGTGTGTGTGTGTGTGTGTGTGTATGTGTAAGCTAATTCATGTGGTAGGATAGTAGATGTTGACAACAAGACATTGAATAGAAATATAGATCCCTTCATGTTTTTTTTGTAATTGAGTGCGTAAGAGAGAGAAGCACCATAAAGTCAAAGGAAAGGCAGCAGGAGTGGTCCTACGAGGTTCATCCATGTCTTTTACTCCAGCCCTGCCTCCCTGTCTTAGCCAGCAGTGTGTCTTAAACTATGTAGTTGTGCTGTTCTGCTGTCTCTCTCTGTTTCTCTCTCTGTCTGTCTCTCTCTGTCTCTGTTTCTCTCTCTCTCTGTTTCTCTCTCTGTCTGTCTCTCTCTGTCTCTGTTTCTCTCTCTCTCTGTTTCTCTCTCTGTCTGTCTCTCTCTGTCTCTGTTTCTCTCTCTCTCTGTTTCTCTCTCTGTCTGTCTCTCTCTCTCTCTGTTTCTCTCTCTCTCTGTTTCTCTCTCTGTCTGTCTCTCTCTGTCTCTGTCTCTCTCTCTGTGTCTCTCTCTGTCTCTCTCTCTCTGTCTCTCTGTTTCCCTCTCTGTCTGTCTCTCTCTCTCTCTGTCTCTCTGTTTCTCTCTCTGTCTGTCTCTCTCTCTCTTTCTCTCTCTCTCTGTTTCTCTCTGTCTGTCTCTCTCTGTCTCTGTCTCTCTCTATGTCTGTCTCTCTGTCTGTCTCTCTCTCTCTGTCTGTCTCTCTTTCTCTCTCCCTCTCTCTGTCTGCCTCTCTCTCTCTCTGTTTCTCTCTCTGTCTGTCTCTGTCTGTCTCTGTCTGTCTCTCTGTCTGTCTGTCTCTCTCTCTCTGTCTGTCTCTCTCTCTTTCTCTCTGTTTCCCTCTCTGTCTGTCTCTCTCTCTCTCTCTGTCTCTCTGTTTCTCTCTCTGTCTGTCTCTCTCTCTCTCTCTGTTTCTCTCTGTCTGTCTCTCTCTCTGTCTGTCGCTCTGTCTCTCTCTTTCTCTCTCCCCCTCTCTCTCTCTCTCTCTCCCTCTCTCTTTCTCTCTCTCCCTCTGTCTGTCTCTCTCTCTCTCTCTCTCTATCGTTCTCTCTCTCTGTCTCTCCTTCCCTCTCTCCCTCCCGGTCCCTGTAGCCCTGTGGTGTTTAGCGCCAGGCAGATAAAACAAAGGGAAACTTCAAACGGCAACAGCCCAAAATAACAGCTAATAGAACATGCCTCTGAAATGTCACGCTGATAATTACCCAGGCTCCCTCACTTCACTGGCTGGAGAGCGGATCACACACCCCGGTGTGCAGAATACATTTATTTATAGGCTGAGCAGCTGAGGCGCTTTCTCTAGCCTCTGTGTCACACCGCTCTCTAGAGAATGACTTCAAACGCCTTTCTCTCTCTCTGTGTGTGTGTGTGTGTGTGTGTGTGTGTGTGTGTGTGTGTGTGTGTGTGTGTGTGTGTGTGTGTGTGTGTGTGTGTGTGTGTGTGTGTGTGTGTGTGTGTGTGTGTGTGTGTGAGTTTGCTTGTGTTTCATGTATCTGTGTGTTCCTATGAACTGAAGAGGAAGACAAAAACACAAATTGAATGTGTGAAGTGGCCATTTTCCCAATTTCCCTGTAAAACAATGACTTCCCTCTATCATGTGCTACGTCTGGTTATTAAATAGTGTTTCACCCACTATGTGCTACTGTAGTGAAATACAACTCAACCAACTACCACAACGTAACATCACCTTTTGCATTGCTCTGGTACGGTGGCCCTATGGGACAAAGTAGCTTTTAAAAATTAGTGACAGTGTGTTTTTAGAATGCTACATCACCTGTTTTCTATGTGACCTGTGAAATGTGGTTTCTTCCTATGTGGCCTGTGAAGTGTGGTTTCTTCCTATGTGACCTGTGAAGTGTGGTTTCTTCCTATGTGGCCTGTGAAGTGTGGTTTCTTCCTATGTGGCCTGTGAAGTGTGGTTTCTTCCTATGTGGCCTGTGAAGTGTGGTTTCTTCCTATGTGACCTGTGAAGTGTGGTTTCTTCCTATGTGGCCTGTGAAGTGTGGTTTCTTCTTATGTGGCCTGTGAAGTGTGGCTTCTTCCTATGTGACCTGTGAACTGTGGTTTCTTCCTATGTGACCTGTGAACTGTGGTTTCTTCCTATGTGACCTGTGAAGTGTGGCTTCTTCCTATGTGGCCTGTGAAGTGTGCTTTCTTCCTATGTGACCTGTGAAGTGTGGTTTCTTCCTATGTGGCCTGTGAAGTGTGGTTTGTTCCTGTGTGACCTGTGAAGTGTGGTTTCTTCCTATGTGGCCTGTGAAGTGTGGTTTCTTCCTATGTGATTTGTGAAATGTGGTTTCTTCCTGTGTGACCTGTGAAGTGTGGTTTCTTCCTATGTGGCCTGTGAAGTGTGGTTTCTTTCTATGTGACCTGTGAAATGTGGTTTCTTCCTATGTGACCTTGTATCGTTTTGACAATATCGCATGTTGGCTGTAGCTGCACCAAAACTCCAGTATTTTTCCTTCATAGCTTGTTCTCCATCTTCTTTTTAAATAGGGAGATAATTTGTTTTCAGGACTGATCAAAACTCTCTCTTGTCCCTCTGCAGCAGACATATGGTGAGCAATACGTTTGGAACATTGAATCGCAATAAAATCACAGTATTGAATCATAATACATTTGGAATTGTGAGAATAGCAATATCTGTCATATCGGCACCTAAGTATTGTCATAATATCGTATCGTGAGGTCCCTGGCAATTCCCAAACCTACGCGCATACACACGCATGTGCACGTATATACACACACACAGACACGTATACACACACACGCATGTGCACGTACATACACACACACAGACACGTATACACACACGCATGTGCACGTACATACACACACACAGACACACAGACACGTATACACACACACACACACACAGACACGTATACACACACACGTATGTGCACGTACATACACACACACAGACACACAGACACGTATACACACACACGCATGTGCACGTACATACACACACACAGACACACAGACACGTATACACACACACACACACACACACACGCACACACAGACACGTATACACACACACACACGCATGTGCACGTACATACACACACACGCACACACAGACACGTATACACACACACACGCATGTGCACGTACATACACACACACGCACACACAGACACGTATACACACACACACGCATGTGCACGTACATACACACACACGCACACACAGACACGTATACACACACACACGCATGTGCACGTACATACACACACACGCACACACAGACACGTATACACACACGCACACACAGACACGTATACACACACACACACACATGTGCATGTACATACACACACACACACAGACACACAGACACGTATACACACACGCGCATGTGCACGTACATACACACACACGCACACAGACACGTATACACACGCATGTGCACGTACATACACACACACACACACACAGACACACAGACACGTATACACACACGCGCATGTGCACGTACATACACACACACGCACACACAGACACGTATACACACACACGCATGTGCACGTACGTACACACACGTACATACACACACAGACACGTATACACACACGCACTACACAGAGACACTGGCAGGTTTCTATTGTGAGCCTTGTTTGTTTTAAGTCTGTTTTTCGTCTTGCTGTTTTCTCTTCTCTCCTGTCTCCCGCTCTCTCCGAGACAGCGGTGATACAGTGGGTATCTTTGTGCCAGAGTCTGTAATGTCTGGCCTAATTGGTGGCAGTGTTTTTAATAAAGGTAATTTCATTTTCCCCCTGCTGCTTCACCAAGCTGTCGCCAGGGAGGATTTGTTGTCATGGCGATAGCTTCCTGCCACAGCGGAATGCTCAGAGCTGAGGTGACCCATTATCTTCCGACAGGTGGCGTCACTCCTACGCAACGCTCGTCCCTAAACAGTACAGGTGGCATCGTCGCCCTACCTGGCGTTAGACAATGGAGGTGACCCTGTTGCTGTCATGTTGTCAGAGAGGAAAGGAAGGAACATTTCCGTTTGCAAAAGACAAAACGAAAGAGCATACAAAGCAATCGGTCACCTCTGTTATTGGTTATAGGTGACATGGTGGCTACGGGTCATCACTGGTACAGGTCAAACTACAGCCACGGTCACCCATGTTAGATGTAGCACTATGATGGCTCACCTTTGTTCCAGCGGTAGTTAATTCCTGAACAGTGTATATCAGTACGCAACATGGACAATACTGAAGCAGGGACAAGATGCAGGGTTCTTTGTAGCGCTGCTGGGAATATGAACAGGGATACGCAGAGTACACATTCAAAAGCTCAAAGACAGTTCAGAGACATTCGCCAGGAGGGACTGGCGTGTGTACTCCCGTGCGCAGACATTCCAAGTAGAGCACACCGTAAGAGTGGGTGAGTGTGTGCATTCCTGAGCTGAATAAAAAATGAGACAATAGCGGCTCTTACGGATGCCCTGCTTGTCTGTTTCACCGTGCCCATGCTGAATTACTATACGACTCTGTACTCTGCTGGAAGGAAAAAAACGTTCACACCCACACACACCAAAATGTTGGACGCAGGGGAAGCATATGTTCACACTTACACAAACATAGTGCACTTATGAGACACAGAGGACGATGTTTATTCATCTGTGTTCATCTACAAATACACTGTTACTGTGGAATAGACTGGAAGGTAGCTCCGTCTCTGTAAAAACCTGGTTTCAGATAATGCCTACCTACCAGCTCCAGTTGGATGTTGACGGTGTGTTGGGGTAGTGTGGTGTGTTGAGATTTTGTGTGTGTGTGTGTGTGTGTAGACTCACCGGCATGCTGGGATCTGACACTGCGATGCTATCTGGGTACACGGTGGCCTTCACACACTGGGAGAGAGCGGCCGCGAAACGGTACGGCTCATCAGCACGCTCACAACGATCCTTCTGAGAACACCTGGATACACGGACAGAAGAGTGGGGGGGAGAGCGAAGGAAAGATAAGAGTTAATAAAGGGTTAATGATTGGTGTAAATGTATAGGAGAAAACCCACTTATACACTGACTATACAAAACTATGACGTAGACTGGGAAGGTGAATCCAGGTGAAACTGACTGTCCCCTGTTAAATCCTCTTCAATCAGTGTAGAGGAAGGATTTTGAAGCCTTGAGACAATTGAGACCTGGATTGTGTATGTGTGCCATGCAGAGGGTTAATGGGCAAGACAAAAGAGTTAAGTGCCAGGCACACCGGTTTGTGTCAAGAACTGCAACGCTGCTGGGGTTTTCACGCTCAACAGTTTCCCGTGTGTATCAAGAACGGTCCACCACCTAAAGGACATCTAGACAACTTGACACAACTGTTGAAAGAATTGAAGTCAACACGGGCCAGCATCCCTGTGGAACGCTTTCGACACCTTGTAGAGTCCATGTCCCGACGAACTGAGACTGTTCTGAGGGCAAAAGGTGTGGGGTACAACTCAATATTAGGAAGATGTTCTTAATGTTTTGTACACTCAGTGTATCCCTCAACACTTAATTCATTTCTGATTGCCTGGCGCCTAAACCATCTAATGGTGATAACCGGTTCCGTAACAGGTTGCCCATTATGTTGAGTGTGGAGCCAAGCCATAGAGAGAACCCTGTAGAATAGAACAACAGAGGTGATCTAAGGAAACGTAAGGGCCAGTAAGATGTCTCTAGCATCTCATTATGCTAGTCTCACACACTGACAACCAACCAAGGAGTGCAAGGGTCAGCACAATGTATCATACGCCCCCCTGCCTATTAACCACATGCTGACTCATAGAAACCACAACCGAGACGTCGCCATCATTCTGATGGCTAGTTTTCCCACCCCGTCTCTCTTTCTCTCGCTCTGTTCTCTTCTCACCTCTCACTCCACCTTTCCCTTTCTCTCTCTCGGTCTCTCCCTCTGTCTCTATCTCTATCCGTCGCAAACACTGACAGACAGACAAATCTGTCTGCCATTTATGATGAGTGTTGCTACCCCGTTTGTCAATTTCACAAGTCTCTTTTACGTCAATAATGGCTGAAGAAAATTATCCTTAATGTGACTTTTTTTTAGGAGAGAGAGGCAACAAAGCAGGAAGAGAGGCAGGCAGGTAGGAAGCGAGGCAGGTAGGAAGCGAGGCAGGCAGGGAGGCAGGCAGGCAGGGAGGCAGGCAGGCAGGGAGCTAGGCAGACAGGGAGCTAGGCAGGCAGGGAGCTAGGCAGACAGATAATTAGGAAGGCAGGCAGGGAGCTATGCAGGCAGGGAGCTAGGCAGACAGGGAGCTAGGCAGTCAGGGAGTTAGGCAGTCAGGGAGTTAGGCAGGCAGATAATTAGGAAGCCAGGCAGGGAGCTATGCAGGCAGGGAGTTAGGCAGGCAGGGAGCTAGGCAGGCAGGGAGTTAGGCAGTCAGGGAGTTAGGCAGGCAGATAATTAGGAAGCCAGGCAGGGAGCTAGGCAGGCAGGGAGTTAGGCAGGCAGATAATTAGGAAGCCAGGCAGGGAGCTAGGCAGGCAGGGAGTTAGGCAGGCAGGGAGCTAGGCAGGCAGGGAGCTAGGCAGGCAGGGAGCTAGGCAGGCAGAGAATTAGGAAGCCAGGCAGGGAGCTAGGCAGGCAGGGAGTTAGGCAGGCAGGGAGCTAGGCAGGCAGAGAATTAGGAAGCCAGGCAGGGAGCTAGGCAGACAGGGAGCTAGGCAGGCAGAGAATTAGGAAGGCAGGCAGGGAGCTAGGCAGGCAGGGAGCTAGGCAGACAGGGAGCTAGGCAGACAGGGAGCTAGGCAGTCAGGGAGCTAGGCAGTCAGGGAGTTAGGCAGTCAGGGAGTTAGGCATGCAGATAATTAGGAAGGCAGGCAGGGAGCTAGGCAGGCAGGGAGCTAGGCAGACAGGGAGCTAGGCAGACAGGGAGCTAGGCAGACAGGGAGCTAGGCAGGCAGGGAGCTAGGCAGACAGGGAGCTAGGCAGGCAGGGAGCTAGTCAGGCAGCGTGTTAGGCAAGCAGGGAGCTAGGCAGACAGGGAGCTAGGCAGTCAGGGAGTTAGGCAGTCAGGGAGTTAGGCAGTCAGGGAGTTAGGCAGGCAGATAATTAGGAAGCCAGGCAGGGAGCTAGGCAGACAGGGAGCTAGGCAGTCAGGGTGTTAGGCAGTCAGGGAGTTAGGCAGTCAGGGAGTTAGGCAGTCAGGGAGTTAGGCAGTCAGGGAGTTAGGCAGGCAGGCAGGCAGGGAGGAAGATGTTGTATGTAAACCTCATGGTGGAGGTTCAGGACATTCAGACAGACCAAACCAGAGCGGCCATTAAGCTAACAAAAAGCCCTGCATTGATTTTACTGTGGGAGGAGGAGGAGGGGACGGGAGGGAGAGTAGGAAGGAGGAGGGGGAGAGATGGTGGAGAGGTATTGTTGCCATGGTTTCAGGAGACAGCCATTATCTGTGTGTAGTTAAAGACTGACCTCTTGGCTCTCTCATTAGATGAAGTGCATGCTTTTGAATGTTGACTACAGTACACCCCCCTCCTCCCTCACTTCCCTCTCTCCTCTCCTCTCCTCTCCTCTCCTCTCCTCTCCTCTCCTCTCCTCTCCTCTCCTCTCCTCTCCTCTCCTCTCCTCTCCTCTCCTCTCCTCTCCTCTCCCTCCTCTTCCACTAGCCTTTCATTCACAGCCTTGCCACTGCTTTGTGTCGGATCACTCAGATTCCTAAAGGGGTGGAATGCACACATCCTTAAAAGGTATAGTTCAGGCCTATTTTTGGGTTGAATTACCTTGAGTTGTGTCTGAAGGGCCATGGTGACAGAATCCACAATAATTCACTATTTAGTCCTGCCACAGCCAGGAGGTAACATTGTCGAATGAATGAATAGAAACAGCTGAACAGATGTTAGCAATGCTGCTCTGCAAGCCCAAACTTCCTCAAAAACACTTCAGACTGAGTTCGGTAGTTGTGGAGGTTGCAGGGATTTTTTAAAAGTGCATAACGCTGAAAAAAAATTGCTGGAATTTTGTCACGCAAAACTGGAACCATTCCGTCATGTAGTTTCACAGCCGCATCTGTTCCTGTGGTTTGCTGTAACATGGACAATACAGTTGTATTGTATTTCATTGTATCGTATTGTATTCCATTGGGCAATCAGATACGGATCAATTACCAGAGCTGTGAACAAACTCACCGGTGGCTTGATGGAACTATCAGTGCATTGGAATAATCTGATATTACTGTAAAAGCAACGACATTCTCACTGGGAAGAAAAGATGGACATGTTCTTTGCGAGTATTGACGCTACCGAACTTAGTCTGAAGTGTTTTTGAGGAAGTTTGGGCTTGCAAGGCAGCATTGCTAACATCGGTTCGGCTGTTTACACTCATGAATTTTGACGATGCTAATATGCTAACTGCTGGCTGTGACAGAACTAAGTCATGGATTATTGTGGATTCTGTCAGCATGGGGCCTTCAGACACAACTCAAGGTAAGGGTAATTCAACCCAAATATAGAGATTTGGCCTGAACTTTCCCTTTAACACACAAACCCAGGCACGGTCGCACACACACAGTGTTAGTTTAATGGGACCTTTATTAATAGCTACTCAGAGCAGCTGAAGACAGTACAGGCAGCACTACAGCAGGTGGCCATGGCTGTGAACCAAGCCCTGTCCAAGGTGCTGAAGTAGAACAGACCTCAGTCAGTCAGTCAGTCAGCACTCTCTGTCTATCTACTGCTACTGATGGAAATCCCTGCTCAAGTCGTTTCTGTTGTTCACATTCACGAATTTCGACGATGCTCCAGCGGCAGGAGTAAATTATGGATTATTGTGGATTCTGTCAGCATGGGGCCTTCAGCCACAACTCAAGGTAAGGGTAATTCAACCCAAATATAGATTTGGCCTGAACTTTCCCTTTAACACACAAAACCACACAGACAGCACTCAGCACTCTCTGTTGATCTACTGCTGCCGATGACAATCACTGCTAACATACTATGTCTAGACTATGTACACGCCACATATAGAATAACATAGCTGTGTGACCACACACACAATCAACACAAACTGGAATGCACGGACACACTATACACACACACAATCAACACAAACTGGAATGCACGGACACACTATACACACACACAATCAACACAAACTGGAATGCACGGACACACTATACACACACACAAAGAGCAGTCTTTGGATTGTGGCCTCAAGGTCAAAACATTCAAGAGACATTTTCTCAAAAGTGGGGTTACAAGTTTCAAAGCAGAATTACTTTCCCATTGTTCCTCAACTGCAGTGTATGATATACCATTTTGTAGCTCTAAGTCTCTACTTTTATCCAGCGTAAAAAAAAAAACACAATTTCAATGTTGCTATATAAGATTGAATCGAGGTGGTCGGTCACACATATATTTTAAACAGTCTTGGCGTATTTCACTTTCATGGCGCACTTCATTCGGAACCGTCGGTAACACGGTAACACGGTAATTGTGCCAGCCCTACGTTCTCTCCCTCTCACCCCTTCCTTTACTGTTATCGGACAAAGAACAACCAGAACCATAGAAGAGGATGGAAGAGTTCAGATGAACAAAGTCAGATGGAAGTGAAGGGGAATGAACGGATGGAGAGAGAGGGAGACAGAGACACTGTATGTACAGTGAATATTTAATGGTGTTTAAATACAACAACAGATCCACCATCCACAGACTAAGTAGGTCTACATCATTATCTGTTGTGTTACAGGACGGGCTGTCTCCTCTCCTCCTCTCCTTTATCTGCTGTCTGTATTGTCTGCCTCAACTGCTTGGATGGACACCTGCTTGGGGACTGTCTCGACTGCTACCCATGTCAATGTAAATATGTATGTACGGAGGCAGACAAAATGCGTACAACTCCCAATGCGCTCAGATCACATCACACTGCCATTTTGAATGAAGAGTGATTACTGAGAACAGCCCTGTGCTGTGCTGCTGTGCTGGGCTGAGCTACATGCTAATTTCCCCCCCAGAACACCCAGATATTTGTGCAAATTAAGTGTTTTTCTGCTTCCTCCCTGATGCGCATGAATATCCATTCAAATTGAGGCGGCGGGAGAGAAAGAGAGGGGGGAAGAGAGGAGGAAGAGAGGGGGGAAGAGAGGAGGAAGAGAGGAGGAAGAGAGGAGGAAGAGAGGGGAGAAGAGAGGAGGAAGAGAGGAGGAAGAGAGGGGGGAAGAGAGGAGGAAGAGAGCCGTTCAAAGAGCCTAGCTGCAGCAGAGATGTTTAGCTATTCAGGCTGACTCGTGTTGTACAGAGGGTTGTGTTCAGGTCTGACCAGAACAGAACAACACTCCTGAGTTCAGCACTGAGGTCAGGAAAGTATTGTATTGTGAGGTTCCCCGGGCATTGTGGCTTCTGTAGTGTCACGCCACAAGACAACAACAACAACAACAGCACAAAGAGACTGGTGATGTTTTATACATCTGCTAAAGATGATGCATTTCTGAGGCACAAAAGTATCTGTGTCAGAGAGGATAGAGAGGAGAGAGAGGATAGAGAGGATAGAGAGGAGAGAGAGAAGAGAGAGGAGAAAGAGGATAGAGAGGAGAGAGAGGATAGAGAGGATAGAGAGGAGAGAGAGGATAGAGAGGATAGAGAGGAGAGAGAGGAGAGAGAGAGGATAGAGAGGAGAGAAGAGAGAGAGGATAGAGAGGAGAGAGGAGAGGATAGAGAGGAGAGAGAGGAGAGGATAGAGAGGAGAGAGAGGAGAGAGAGGATAGAGAGGAGAGAGAGGAGAGAGAGGAGAGTGAGGAGAGAGAGGATAGAGAGGATAGAGAGGATAGAGAGGAGAGAGAGGAGAGGATAGAGAGGAGAGAGAGGAGAGAGAGGAGAGAGAGGAGAGAGAGGAGAGAGAGGAGAGTGAGGAGAGAGAGGAGAGAGAGGATAGAGAGGATAGAGAGGAGAGAGAGGAGAGAGAGGAGAGGAGAGAGAGGAGAGAGAGGATAGAGAGGAGAGAGAGGAGAGGATAGAGAGGAGAGAGAGGAGAGGATAGAGAGGAGAGAGAGGAGAGAGAGAGGATAGAGAGGAGAGTGAGGAGAGAGGATAGAGAGGATAGAGAGGAGAGAGAAGAGAGGATAGAGAGGAGAGAGAGAGGATAGAGAGGATAGAGAGGAGAGAGCGGATAGAGAGGAGAGAGAGGAGAAAGAGGAGAGAGGATAGAGAGGAGAGACCAGAGAGAGTAGAGAGAGTAGAGAGAGCAGAGAGAGCAGAGAGAACAGAGAGAGGAGAGAGAGGAGAGAGAGGATAGAGAGGATATAGAGGTTTTTGAGGATATAGAGGAGAGAGAGGAGGGAGAGGAAAGAGGAGAGAGAGGAGAGAGAGGACAGAGAGGACAGAGAGGAGAGAGAGGATAGAGACGAGAAAGAGGATATAGAGGATAGAGAGGAGAGAGAGGATAGAGATGAGAGAGGAGAGAGAGGAGGGAGAGGAAAGAGGAGAGAGAGGACAGAGAGGACAGAGAGGAGAGAGAGGAGGGAGAGGAAAGAGGAGAGAGAGGAGAGAGAGGACAGAGAGGACAGAGAGGAGAGGGAGGATAGAGACGAGAAAGAGGATATAGAGGATAGAGAGGAGAGAGAGGATAGAGAGGACAGGGAGGATAGAGATGATAGAGAGGACAGAGATGAGAGAGAGGACAGAGGAGAGAGAGGAGAGAGAGGAGAGAGAGGAGAGAGAGGAGAGAGAGGAGAGAGCGGATAGAGAGGAGAAAGAGGAGAGAGGATAGAGAGGGGAGAGCAGAGAGAGCAGAGAGAACAGAGAGAACAGAGAGAGTAGAGAGAACAGAGAGAGGAGAGAGAGGATAGAGAGGATATAGAGGATATAGAGGAGAGATAGGAGAGAGAGGAGAGAGAGGAGAGGAGAGAGGATCGAGAGGAGAGAGAGGAGAAAGGATAGAGAGGATATAGAGGATATAGAGGAGAGATAGGAGAGAGAGGAGAGAGAGGAGAAAGGACTAGTGAGTAGAGAGGAGAGAGAGGAGAGAGAGGAGAGAGAGGAGAGAGAGGAGAGAGGAGAGGATAGAGAGGAGAGACCAGAGAGAACAGAGAGAGTAGAGAGAGCAGAGAGAGCAGAGAGCAGAGAGAGCAGAGAGAACAGAGAGAGTAGAGAGAGCAGAGAGAGAGGGGAGAGAGGATATAGAGGAGAGAGAGGAGAGAGAGGAGAAAGGATAGAGAGGATAGAGAGGATAGAGAGGATAGAGAGGAGAGAGAGGAGAGAGAAAAGAGAGGAGAGCGAGGAGAGAGGATAGAGAGGAGAGAGAGGAGAGAGAGGATAGAGAGGATAGAGAGGAGAGAGAGGAGAGAGGAAAGCGAGGAGAGAGAGGATAGAGAGGAGAGAGAGGAGAGGAGAAAGGGGAGAGAGGATAGAGAGGTGAGAGAGGAGAGAAAGGACAGAGAGGATAGAGACGAGAGAGAGGATAGAGAGGAGAAAGAGGACAGAGAGGATAGAGAGGAGATAGAGGATAGAGAGGAGAAAGAGGACCGAGAGGACAGAGAGGATAGAGAGGAGAGAGATGAGAGAGAGGAGAGAGAGGAGAGAGAGGATAGAGAGGGGAGAGAGGAGAGAGAGGAGAGAGGAGAGAGAGGAGAGAGAGGAGAAAGGAAAGAGAGGAGAGAGAGAAAGAGGATAGAGAAGATAGAGAGGATAGAGAGGAGAGAGAGGATAGAGAGGAGAAAGGAAAGAGAGGAGAGAGAGAAAGAGGATAGAGAGGATAGAGAGGAGAGAGAGTATAGAGAGGATAGAGGATAAAGAGGAGAGAGAGGAGAGAGAGGAGAGAGAGGATAGAGAGGATAGAGAGGAGAGAGAGGATAGAGAGGAGAGAGAGGATAGAGAGAGGAGAGAGAGTATAGAGAGGATAGAGGAGAGAGAGTATAGAGAGGATAGAGGATAAAGAGGATAGAGGATAGAGAGGAGAGGGAGGATAGAGAGGATGTAGTGGATAGAGAGGAGAGAGAGGATAGAGAGGATAGAGAGGATAGAGAGAGAGGAGAGATAGGATAGAGAGGAGAGAGAGGGTAGAGAGGAGAGAGGATAGAGATGAGAGAGAGGAGAGAGAGGAGAGAGAGGATAGAGAGGATAGAGGAGAGAGAGTATAGAGAGGATAGAGGATAAAGAGGATAGAGGATAGAGAGGAGAGAGAGGATAGAGAGGATGGAGTGGATAGAGAGGAGAGGGAGGATAGAGAGGAGAGAGAGTAGAGAGTAGAGAGAGAGATGGAGAGAGAGATATGGAGAGAGAGAGAGGAGAGAGATGGAGAGAGAGAGAGAGAAATGGAGAGAGAGAGAGATGGAGAGAGAGAGAGAGAGATGGAGAGAGAGAGAGAGAGAGAGAGAGAATTTTTATTGTTTATTTCACTTGTATATTATCTACCTCACTTGCTTTGGCAATGTTAACACATGTTTCCCATGCCAATAAAGCACCTTGAATTGAATTGAGAGAGAGAGAGAGAGATGGAGAGAGAGAGAGCGAGAGAGATGGAGAGATGGAAAGAGAGAGAGAGATGGAGAAAGAGAGAGAGAGAGATGGAGAGATGGAGAAGGAGAGAGATGGAGAGATGGGGAGAGAGAGAGAGAGAGAGATGGAGAGGGAGAGATGGAGAGATGGAGAGAGAGAGAGAGAGAGAGAGAGCGCAAGAGAGATAGAGAGCGAGATGGAGAAAGAGAGAGAGACGGAGAGATGGAGAAAGAGAGAGAGAGAGAGAGATGGAGAAAGAGGGAAAGTGAGGGAGAGAGAGAGAGGGAGAAGAGGGCGGGAGCAAGATGGACAGAAACAGAGAGATAGTGAGAGTAATGGAAAGAGAGATGGAGGTGTATAAAGAGAGATGGCAGGCTCGCTAACAGGCTGCAGTAAAGAGAAACCAGATCTTTATTAATAATTGGCTCATGAGTAATACAGTAATTGGATCCCCTCCGCCCCTTCCCCATATCTCTGGCTGTAAATGAAACGACAGAGGGAGGGAGGGAGGGAGGGGAGACTGGGCATAAGATAAAGTTGACATGATCTTGGCCTGGTTTCCATATCAAACCCATCTCCATGGTAATAACAATACGATAGGTAAATATGCCATCATAATGAATAATAATGGTACTGACTCAGATAGTTACATGGCTCTATTGATATGTAGGGCATGTTGTTGATCGATATCTCATTAACAGTTGATTTGGGAGGGAGATTGATGCAGTGTCAGTAGTGCTGACTGTAGAACACACTGTTAACCTGGCCATTAGACACACCGAGACACCCTCAATGGCCCAATACAGACATTATCATTACCTGCCCCATTGGGAAACTAGTGCACATTTTATGCTTTCTGTGCTTGAGATCATTCAGTACTCATTAGTGAGAGGCTACTGCAGGGTTTCCCAAACTTGGTCCTGGGGTCCCCCATGGGTACACGTTTTGGTTTTTACCCTAGCACTACACAGCTGATTCCAATCATCAAAGCTTGATGATGAGTTGGTTACTGGAATCAGCTGTGTAGTGCTAGGGTAAAAACCAAAACGTGTACCCAGGGGGGCCCCCAGGACCGAGTTTGGGAAACCCTGCAGTAGCCTAAATGGCTGTATTGGGCCATTGAGGGTGTGTCAGTGTGGGCTACTGTACAGTGTCTAGGACGGCACAAAGGCTACTGGAGTCTATAGGACTGCCATTCAAATCATGATGGGCCAAGACAGTAGCCATGTGCTAAACTCCCTACTGTTGCCAATTAGCAGTAAATCAATAAAGACGGTTTAATTAGACCTAATGTATATCAGACAAGAGGATTAGAAATAGGAGTGCTATAATTTAAGAAACACTGTTTAAACACGGACCATGTCCTAAATCAATTCCTCTGTAATAAAGATTTGGGCCAAGTCCCAAACCCCTGACGGAGGGCTTGGTGATGTAGTAAGACTGTGCATGGCTTGCCAGGGTGCTGAACAAATCAATGGACAGCGTTTACGGTAATCACATTGATTTGTGGATGTGTTGGATGGATGCTGCTCTGGTGGTGAAGGAACAGAGGTTACAGGGCGGGAGAGATGGATGGAGCGAGAGAGAGATTGTAAATTCATCTTCAACCCAGGTGGTACTTCAGCTGGGCAGTAACAGTGCCAACTCCTACACTACAGCTGATGCTCTGTGGTGCCCTGTAGGACTAACTGAGGGGGTATATCTGCAGATAGACAGACAACATCCCATCACTGACAGTAGTTTGTGTGTGTGTGTGTGTGTGTGTGTGTGTGTGTGTGTGTGTGTGTGTGTGTGTGTGTGTGTGTGTGTGTGTGTGTGTGTGTGTGTGTGTGTGTGTGTGTGTGTGTGTGTGTGTGTGTGTGTGTGTCTGTGTGTGTGTCTGTGTGTGTTTATTTTATTTTACTGTTATTTTAGCAGGTAAGTTGACTGAGAACACATTCTCATTTACAGCAACAACCTGGAATAGTTACAGGGGAGAGGAGGGGGGATGAATGAGCCAATTGTAAGCTGGGATGATTAGGTGGCCATGATGGTATGAGGGACAGATTGGGGATTTAGCCAGGACATCAAGGTTAACACCCCTACTCTTACGATAAGTGCCATGGGCTCTTTAGTGACCACAGAGAGTCAGGACACCCGTTTAATGTCCCATCCGAAAGACAGCGCCCTACACAGGACAATGTCCCCAATCACTGCCCTGGGGCATTGGAATATATATATATATATTTTAAGACCAGAGGAAAGAGTGCCTCCTACTGGCCCTCCAACACCACTTCAGCAGCATCTGGTCTCCCATCTAGGGACTGACCAGGACCAACACTGCTTAGCTTCAGAAGCAAGCCAGCAGTGGGATGCAGGGTGGTTTGCTGCTGGGATGTGTGTGCCCACAGCTTTTCCCATCAAAGACTGAGTCCCGCTGTGCAGAGGGCCTCATCCTTCAATCGACTGCAGCCGCCATGCAAACAAGCCTCTGTAAAACAATGAGCTTTATGGACTGAGTCAGAAAACGAGGCCTCATCCAATGAGATCATTGGACTGGCTATGGGCCTGTCTCTGTCTTACATAAATATCACATAATGCTGTGTTACTGTACGCTCGCTGATCTACTCTCCTCCAACTAGTCTACCCTGCACTTTCATCAGCACCCCTTCATTCTGGGTGATCCCTCCCCACCCTCTACCCTTCCTCAGCCATCACATCTCCTCTCCAGATCAAAACCAGAGTTTAATCGTGACAAATCAGACCATCTATGTGAAGCTAGCCACAATAAAGATTAGCCACAATAGTGGACTTTGCTGTTAGCCTTACAAATAAAAGTATTCCATTATCTTGGCTTTAATGTATTTCGCCTTTGAGTTGTCTCGCTGAAATTTTGTTACTCTTTCAAATGACTGCTCGATCCACACAACAGACATTGTGGGCTAGGTTAGGAACGCTGTGTTGTACGTGTAGTGCAAAATTTTACATGGCATTATTACTTAATTATTATAATTATTATTACCGCCATGGCCTATTTATTGCCTTACCTCCCTTATCCTACATAATTTGCACATGCTGTATATAGACTTTTCCTACTGTATTATTGATTGTATGTTTGTTTATTCCATGTGTATTCCATGTTCCAAATGCCATGTAAAATTTTCTGTGTTGTTGTATGTGTCGAACTGCTTTGCTTTATCTTGGCCAGGTCGCAGTTGCAAATGAGAACTTGTTCTCAACTAGCCTACCTGGTTAAATAATGGTGAAAAAAAACTAAATTAGGTCATGTACCTATTCTATATAGGTATTCACGGTACCTTTGACATCGTTTTTTTAACATCATTGTTAAACTAGACAACTAGGCATTTTTAGCTAATATCGGCCGATTCCGATATGTTCACCGATATGTCGTGCATCCCTAGATCTGAATGGTTAAGACGGTTGTCAGACCAGATCGCCAGTTAACCAACTGCTGCTGGTCCATTCAGGGCCAGTCAATGTTAAAGAGATGATGAGCTTTCTTTGAACTGCAATCAAAACACTGCTCACTTCGTTGGCCTGAGTACGGGCCATCAAAAGCTCTCTCTCTCATTCTTTCATTCTCTCTCTCTCTTTTCCCCCCTTCTTGATGCTTTCAGTGGGCTCATACTGTCTGTAGCAGCTGCTGGCAATTAAAGGAGTGTGTGTGGAGTCTCGGGCCAGTGTGTAAGAAAGAAGACACTCCTCTCCTGGCCAGCCCTGCCTGCCTCTCTAGTCTGTCCTCATCACCAGAGCTGCCTAATGTGCTGCCATGTTTCTAATTACCCACCTTAACATGCAGCGCTTCAATGGTGGCAGAACAAATACTAGAAAGGCTAGAGGAAAAACTGTGTGTTTGGAAGAGAAGATATAAGAGATAGAGAGAGGGGGGGGGGGGGGGGGAGGGGGAGAGAGAGAGGGGGAGAGAGAGAGAGGGGGAGAGAGAGAGGGATTGTTGGTGGCAGCTGTGGGAAAGGGAGGGGGTGATCAAAGCGCTGGGTGTTTACATGTGGCAAGCCAACCATCTTGAGTGTCTGGGAGAGCTGATTCCAGAGAGGAAGGAGAGAGAGAGAGAGGAAGGAGAGAGAGAGAGAGAGAGAGAGAGAGAGAGAGAGAGAGAGAGAGAGAGAGAGAGAGGAAAGAGAGAGAGAGAGAGAGAGAGAGAGATGCATCTCTAGCCTAGCTGAGCCTAGCTCCGTGGCACAGACAGACACCGTGCCAACACTTTCAGGGAAAAAGGAGCAAACATTGGAGAGAAGAAGGAACACTAATTTCATTAAGTTAACATTGATTCAGGGAAAGGCGTCCATGGTGGCCAGGCAGTCACAGCTGTGGAGGATGGAGCCATACAGTACTCAGATGCTATTAAGTTGAAGGAGTTGGAGGGAGGATGCAGATCCATTCCTCTACACCGCCTCCTGTTGGCTATGGCCACCCTGCACCAACAGGCTCTTCTGGTCAACGTCCCCCAGAAGATGTATTATGAGACTGAACGACATTATGACGCTCACGGAGTCCTCTCTTACTGACCTCTGCCATACCAGCAGACACCCCGTTTTGTCTTGGTACGGTAGTTCAAGCAGGGCTGACAGGGGAGCGACCCCCTCTAGCTTTGGGTGAAAGAGAGAGTGGGAGACAGGCGGCAGCGTGGAGCATAGGAGGACAGAGTAGGGCAGGGCAGGGCAGGGCAAAGCAGGGCAGGGTAGGGCAGAGTAGGGCAGGGCAGGGCAGGGCAAAGCAGGGCAGAGTAGGGCAGAGTAGGGCAGAGTAGGGCAGAGTAGGGCAAAGCAGGGCAGAGTAGGGCAGAGTAGGGCAGAGTAGGGCAGGGCAGGGCAGGGCAAAGCAGGGCAGAGTAGGGCAAAGTAGGGCAGAGTAGGGCAGGGCAGGGCAAAGCAGGGCAGAGTAGGGCAGAGCAGGGCAGAGTAGGGCAGAGCAGGGCAGAGTAGGGCAGAGCAGGGCAGAGTAGGGCAGAGTAGGGCAGAGTAGGGCAGGGCAAAGCAGGGCAGAGTAGGGCAGAGTAGGGCAGGGCAGGGCAGAGCAGGGCAGAGTAGGGCAGGGCAGAGTAGGACAGGGCAGAGTATGGCACTGTGGTGTAGGACAGCAGATGGTAATCTGACGTAATACCAGGGCCTGACCTCTTCACACACACACACGCACACACAGACAATTACACCACAAAAACAGCTGCTCCTGAGTCCTGCCCAGCTGCCCTCTCAGTTACAATGCTGATCTCCCTCCCAGCATCATCTCAGCAAGGATAAACAGTTCCACAACGCAGCAGGATTATCAGCAGCACCCAGTCTACAGAGGAATGACTGTGATTACAATCAGAGCCCACTGAGTCCATGAGGCTAATGTTAATGGCCTGCTAAATGATCTCCGTGAAGGCATGCTAACCCAAAATAATAGAGGGTGTTACTGTCGCCTCAGAACACCCTGCCTGCATCCCTGCATGGAGGAGTGCAAATGCTCAATTACCTTGTCTCCAGGAAATGATTTGTCCTGTCCCAGTTTTGGAGTGATGTAAATTACTTTAAGTGCACTTTGCAGGGGTCACAATTACAATGATGATGATTGCAGCTACATATATATTCAGCTATAGCTTCTTCTTCAGAGTGTGGGTTGTGTTTAGCCAGGGCTATTCATCAAATACAGCATAGAACGCAGAGAGAATCCATCTACAACCCCTTCAGTTCCATGTATTCACTTTCATCACCGACACGTGTATCTGGACATACAGTCAATCTACCAGGGTTGCTTCCTCTCTCTCTTTCTCACTCTCACTTTGTCTCTCGTCCTTCCTCTCTCTCTCTCTCTTTCTCACTCTCACTTTGTCTCTCGTCCTTCCTCTCTCTCTCTCTCTTTCTCACTCTCACTTTGTCTCTCGTCCTTCCTCTCTCTCTCTCTTTCTCACTCTCACTTTGTCTCTCGTCCTTCCTCTCTGTCTCTCTCTCTCTTTCTCACTCTCACTTTGTCTCTCGTCCTTCCTCTCTGTCTCTCTCGTCCTTCCCCTCTCTCTCTCTCTCGTCCTTCCTCTCTCTCTCTCTCTCTCTCTCGTCCTTCCTCTCTCTCTCTCTCTTTCTCACTCTCACTTTGTCTCTCGTCCTTCCTCTCTCTCTCTCTCTCGTCCTTCCTCTCTCTCTCTCTTTCTCACTTTCACTTTGTCTCTCGTCCTTCCTCTCTCTCTCTCTCTCTCTCTCTCGTCCTTCCTCTCTCTCTCTCTCTCTTTCTCACTCTCACTTTGTCTCTCTCTCTCTCTCAAACACTTTCTCACTCTGTCTCTTCGTTCTTCCTCTCTCGCTCTCTCTCTCTCTCAAACACTTTCTCACTCTGTCTCTCATTCTTCCTCTCTCTCTCTCTCTCTCCCTTGGGTTGTAAAGGGATTTGTACTAAGAGCCAGCCACCAGCAGGTGTCACTGATGGTCTCTATGGTTCAGAGTGCAGCGCTGACTCTATAGGTTGGTGAAGCAGAGTTCAGTGACCTCAGTCACATCACAGCAGAGCAGGCCAACTGTCACTCAACACCAGACGACACAGGCTGACACCTGGCTCTGAACCTGCTCTACAGCTGAAAGACAGTAGTTACTCAAAAGCGCCACATACACGTCCACGAATACAGGAGGCTAGTCTGTGTAGCCTTTCATTCACTGTTTACAAGCAGTCATAAACCATCCCATCAATTGCTTTGTAACTGACGGCCGATGCACCTCTGACTAGAATGTGTGTTATAATTTGTGTCACTGGGAGAAGAGGTTACTCAGGGTAACAGTAGGCTTTATGTCAGCCAATGAGCAGCCAGGTAGACGGACTGAACAGTAGAAAGGGAGACGAGGGTTGAGAGGTGAACGTGTGATGCTTGTGTTGTGGTTGTGTGGTGAATACTCACATGTTGTGTAGGACACACCAGCCACAGTGGGGGTCACCGGAGCTCAGGCACTCTCCACACGTCCCGTACTGATCACATGACTCTATAGGCACCTGCGTCACCTGAAAGAAACGCAGAGGGACACAAAGCAGAGTTACCATACAGTTACTATCTTGAGTTACATCACGGGTCAGACGTGACTTGGAAACCCACTGTGTATCAGACACTGAGGCTTGTACATCATCTACAGTGGAAACGGAAATACTCCTGTTTTGCATTCACTGGATACGGTTGACCCATAAAAACAAGGCCAATAGGCAAATGGGGATCACGTTCTGCGCGTGTCAGTGGAGGCTGCTGAGGGGAGGAAGGCTCATAACAATGTCTGGAACGGAGCGAACGGAATGGCATCAATGTTGTTGACACCTTTCCACTCATTCACCCTCCAGCCATTACCACGTGGCTGTCCTCCCCAATGAAGGCGTCACCAACCTCCTGTGGCGCATGTGTTATTTTACACCCATGTTGCTGCTGCTCACACTTTCTCTCTTTACTCCTGAACTATGGTGATGTAGTGGTGGTGATGTAGTGGTGGTGATGTAGTATATAGCCTGTGTCTCTTCTGAACTATGGTGATGTAGTGGTGGTGATGTAGTATATAGCCTGTGTCTCCTCTGAACTATGGTGATGTAGTGGTGGTGATGTAGTATATAGCCTGTGTCTCTTCTGAACTATGGTGATGTAGTGGTGGTGATGTAGTATATAGCCTGTGTCTCTTCTGAACTATGGTGATGTAGTGGTGGTGATGTAGTGGTGGTGATGTAGTATATAGCCTGTGTCTCTTCTGAACTATGGTGATGTAGTATATAGCCTGTGTCTCCTCTGAACTATGGTGATGTAGTGGTGGTGATGTAGTATATAGCCTGTGTCTCTTCTGAACTATGGTGATGTAGTGGTGGTGATGTAGTATATAGCCTGTGTCTCTTCTGAACTATGGTGATGTAGTGGTGGTGATGTAGTGTATAGCCTGTGTCTCCTCTGAACTATGGTGATGTAGTGGTGGTGATGTAGTATATAGCCTGTGTCTCTTCTGAACTATGGTGATGTAGTGGTGGTGATGTAGTGGTGGTGATGTAGTATATAGCCTGTGTCTCTTCTGAACTATGGTGATGTAGTGGTGGTGATGTAGTGGTGGTGATGTAGTATATAGCCTGTGTCTCTTCTGAACTATGGTGATGTAGTGGTGGTGATGTAGTGGTGGTGATTTAGTGGTGGTGATGTAGTATATAGCCTGTGTCTCTTCTGAACTATGGTGATGTAGTATATAGCCTGTGTCTCTTCTGAACTATGGTGATGTAGTATATAGCCTGTGTCTCTTCTGAACTATGGTGATGTAGTATATAGCCTGTGTCTCTTCTGAACTATGGTGATGTAGTGGTGGTGATGTAGTGGTGGTGATGTAGTATATAGCCTGTGTCTCTTCTGAACTATGGTGATGTAGTGGTGGTGATGTAGTATATAGCCTGTGTCTCTTCTGAACTATGGTGATGTAGTGGTGGTGATGTAGTGTATAGCCTGTGTCTCTTCTGAACTATGGTGATGTAGTGGTGGTGATGTAGTATATAGCCTGTGTCTCTTCTGAACTATGGTGATGTAGTGGTGGTGATGTAGTATATAGCCTGTGTCTCTTCTGAACTACGGTGATGTAGTGGTGGTGATGTAGTGTATAGCCTGTGTCTCTTCTGAACTATGGTGATGTAGTGGTGGTGATGTAGTATATAGCCTGTGTCTCTTCTGAACTATGGTGATGTAGTGGTGGTGATGTAGTATATAGCCTGTGTCTCTTCTGAACTATGGTGATGTAGTATATAGCCCGTGTCTCTTCTGAACTACGGTGATGTAGTATATAGCCTGTGTCTCTTCTGAACTATGGTGATGTAGTATATAGCCTGTGTCTCTTCTGAACTATGGTGATGTAGTATATAGCCTGTGTCTCTTCTGAACTATGGTGATGTAGTATATAGCCTGTGTCTCTTCTGAACTATGGTGATGTAGTATATAGCCTGTGTCTCTTCTGAACTATGGTGATGTAGTATATAGCCTGTGTCTCTTCTGAACTATGGTGATGTAGTATATAGCCCGTGTCTCTTCTGAACTATGGTGATGTAGTATATAGCCTGTGTCTCTTCTGAACTATGGTGATGTAGTATATAGCCCGTGTCTCTTCTGAACTATGGTGATGTAGTATATAGCCTGTGTCTCTTCTGAACTATGGTGATGTAGTATATAGCCTGTGTCTCTTCTGAACTATGGTGATGTAGTATATAGCCCGTGTCTCTTCTGAACTACGGTGATGTAGTATATAGCCTGTGTCTCTTCTGAACTATGGTGATGTAGTATATAGCCTGTGTCTCTTCTGAACTATGGTGATGTAGTATATAGCCTGTGTCTCTTCTGAACTACGGTGATGTAGTATATAGCCTGTGTCTCTTCTGAACTATGGTGATGTAGTGGTGGTGATGTGGTGGTGATGTAGTGGTGGTGATGTAGAATATAGCCTGTGTCTCTTCTGAACTATGGTGATGTAGTATATAGCCCGTGTCTCTTCTGAACTATGGTGATGTAGTATATAGCCTGTGTCTCTTCTGAACTATGGTGATGTAGTATATAGCCTGTGTCTCTTCTGAACTATGGTGATGTAGTGGTGGTGATGTAGTGGTGGTGATGTAGTGGTGGTGATGTAGTATATAGCCTGTGTCTCTTCTGAACTATGGTGATGTAGTATATAGCCCGTGTCTCTTCTGAACTACGGTGATGTAGTATATAGCCCGTGTCTCTTCTGAACTATGGTGATGTAGTATATAGCCTGTGTCTCTTCTGAACTATGGTGATGTAGTATATAGCCTGTGTCTCTGCCTCATATTTCTGAACAGCTGAAATAAAAGCCTGCGGCGATTTGAACAAACATGTATTATGAAGGCTTTATACAACCTTCCCTGTCTGTTGTAACGGATATTGCAGCTGCACAAGCAGGACACAGTCCCTGCACATTGCATTGGAGTAAAAAAAATCAATTTTTTGTGTGATCTAGGCTTATCTTCATAGTTGCTGCCATATCGTAGCCGCTAGCCAGAGTTGCTGAAAAAATAACAGTGCTACTTTGACTGCCTCTGCTTCCTGCTTAGCCAATGCTTGCAATGATGATGAAAAAAAGAACATGAAATCACTGATTAGACACGCAGATATCTGCATGATAGATAGCTGCAAATAACTCCTACTTGAGTTTTGCATTGGGGCAAAAAAAAAAACGATCTGCATTTTAACCACACACAGGCCCTAGTAACTGCTATTTCACTTCCCAATGATAATGCAAGTACGGCACGTGTAGGCTACCTAGGTGTTCCACCTCTGGGCAGCCGAACGTTCTAGGTAACCAAGCGTGTATCCGGACCGGTAACCGAATCATCAAATCGAGTGTTATTTGTCACATGCGCCGAATACAACAGGTATTACAGTGAAATGCTTACTTATAAGCCCTTAACCAGTGTGACAATGGGCGAGTTCGTTGTGCATCTATTATTCCTTACGTCATTTGTCAACAACTACGTTACACTGCCTACTATTTGGAATAATAACATTCATAGTTATGCTGCCATATCGTAGCGAGAGTTTCTGGGAAAATAACTGGCCAATGTTTCCAATGACGACGAGAAAAGAACATTCCATCTCTATTTTGACTGCCTGTTCGCATCTTGCTTGTGTTTCATATGTTTGCCTAAATAGCTGCATGTAACTCAGCTGCTAAGAAGAACGTGAAATCTCTAGACTGCCTTTGTATCGCTTATGTTCGCAACAGACAGCAGTTTTTCTACCGATACATCCCTGGATGCTGCCCCCCCCCCCAAAAAAATATGTATCCTGAAAAGCAGCTGCAATTCTCAAAACATGACTCACTCAACTATGAACACACTCCCACAAGGGGTCAAACCCAGCTGACCTCCCTCTCGAAACCTGACCACTTGACTTAAATTGCTCTATTTCCATGCCTGGCCATGTCTTGGTGTGTTTGGTCATGGTATTCATTGGAGCCGTGGCCCAGGTAGGTCAATAGGGGCGTCAGGTAGCCTAGTTGTTAGAGCGTTGGGCCATTAACCGAAAGGTTGCTGGATTGAATCCCCGAGCTGACAAGGTAAAAATCTGTTCCCCGGTAGGCCGTCACTGTAAATAAGAATTTGTTCTTAACTGACTTGTCTAGTTAAATAAAGGTTAAATACAAGTTAGCTGTGATCGATGCTCTCTCCAATCTCTGTAAAGTGCCATGGGAGTTCCACCATGGTATGGTTCCACCACTAAATGTGGCACTTAGCTAGACCTGCTTTACTAATGCATTTTAATTACTGGCTTTGGGAATCAAAACCCCCACTAGAACATCTAAGTGAAGGCATGTGGAGCCTTCACTTTACTAGGCTACTGGCTCCATATAGCCAGTTCAGTATTTACACACACACTCAGTCTGCTGTAACGACAGCCCTGCTCCAGGTGGTGAAAAGCACACATAGTGTCACGTCCCTTCAGTGCGGTCCACAGGTTGAGGATAGCTAGCTCTTCTGCCACATGCCTCTCCCTCTACCTTTCTGAGGCTACCACCACACGACATCTTTCTCTCTGCCTTTCAGTGCTCCGTCTGCCAGCTGGGAGGTCTGTATGTCTGTCTTTTCACCTCAGGCCCAAAGGACAGCTCCAGCTCCACTCACACCTGCAACTCACCCACAGTCCACAAAGACCACATACTGTAGAGGATATTGCCACACAACAGATGGACACACACAGAGAGAATGCTGAGACACAGGGCGAATGCAGAGAAGCTGTTAGCTTTACAGAGTAAGTAAACAACATGAAAGTCACTACCAACATGGATGCACGCATTATCCTCCCAACACTATCTTTCCAACTACAGTATCTTCTATTTCCAAGAATCAAACATAGCAGATCAACGCTCTCTGACAGACAAGGCCAACCTCTCTCTATTCAGCCGTCTCATTCTGTCTCTCTGTTCAGATTGATGGCCGGTGTGAGACTGGGGGCCCACTGGGAGGGAGGGGCAGAGTAACACCCCATTTTGGTGCTTTTAAGAGGCTGTCTTCCCCAAACACAGCCCTGGTATATGGCTTTATCACCCTGGGATGGTTTAGAGGCTGGGGCGGGGTTAGGAGGCAGGGGCTGGGACCCTATAGCTACCCACCTGTCCCCTAGCTCTGTAGTGAGGCCCCCAGCACACAAAGGGAGCCATTGACACGTAAGTCGGGGCGTCAATAGCGGCTGTACTGTGTGAAGGGGTCTCCACACTCACTCCTGTTACATTAACCCCCCATAGACACATACACACACACACACACAGGGGAGCTCAGATGGGCAGGACGTGTGGATGTGGGGGGGGGGGGCTCCAGGACAAACAGGTGGCAGGCTGTAAATGAGTTTCACACAGCACAGGCGGCTGTACACATCAGTAACACCACCGCCCACACAGCACAGCACAGTCTGACCACTAATACACACACAAACACCAGGAGAGAAGAGGAGTGGAGGAGAATGGGGAGAAAGAAGAGGAGAAGAAGGAGGGAGTACATACAGAGACTAGAGGTCGACCGATTATGATTTTTTAACGCCGATACCGATTATTGGAGGACCAAAAAAGCCGATACCGATTAATCGGCCGATTTATTTATTTTTTATTTGTAATAATGACAATTACACCAATACTGAATGAACACTTATTTTAACTTAATATAATACATCAATAAAATCAATTTAGCCTCAAATAAATAATGAAACATGTTCAATTTGGTTTAAATAATGCAAAAACAAAGTGTTGGAGAAGAAAGTAAAAGTGCAATATGTGCCATGTAAAAAAGCTAACGTTTAAGTTCCCTGCTCAGAACATGAGAACATATGAAAGCTGGTGGTTCCTTTTAACATGAGTCTTCAATATTCCCAGGTCAGAAGTTTTAGGTTGTAGTTATTATAGGAATTATAGGACTATTTCTCTCTATAAGATTTGTATTTCATATACCTTTGACTATTGGATGTTCTTATAGGCACTTTAGTATTGCCAGTGTAACAGTATAGCTTCCATCCCTCTCCTCGCCGCTACCTGGGCTCGAACCAGGAATACATCGACAACAGCCACCCTCGAAGCAGCGTTACCCATGCAGAGCAAGGGGAACAACTACTCCAAGTCTCCGAGCGAGTGACGTTTGAAACGCTATTAGCACGCACCCCGCTAACTAGCTAGCCATTTCACATCGGTTACACCATCCTAATCTCGGGAGTTGATAGGCTTGAAGTCATAAATAGCGCAATAGCTGCTGGCAAACGCACGGAAGTGCTGTTTGAATGAATGCTTACGAGCCTGCTGCTGCCTACCATCACTCAGTCAGACTGTTCTATCAAATCATAGACTTAATTATAACATAATAACACAGAAATACGAGCCATAGGTCATTAATATGGTTGAATCCGGAAACTATAATCTCGAAAACAAAACGTTTATTCTTTCAGTGAAATACGGAACCGTTCTGTATTTTATCTAACGGGTGGCATCCATAAGTCTAAATATTCCTGTTACATTGCACAACCTTCAATGTTATGTCATAATTACGCAAAATTCTGGCAAATTAGTTCGCAATGAGCCAGGCGGCCCAAACTGTTGCATATACTCTGACTCTGCGTGCAATGAACGCAAGAGAAGTGACACAATTTCACCTGGTTAATATTGCCTGCTAACCTGGATTTATTTGAGCTAAATACGCAGGTTTAAAAATATGTACTTCTGTGTATTGGTTTTAAGAAAGGCATTGATGTTTATGGTTAGGTACATGTTGGAGCAACGACAGTCCTTTTTCGCGAATGCGCACTGCATCGATTATATGCAACGCAGGACACGCTAGATAAACTAGTAATATCATCAAACATGTGTAGTTATAACTAGTGATTATGATTGATTGATTGATTGTTTTTTATAAGATAAGTTTAATGCTAGCTAGCAACTTACCTTGGCTTCTTACAGCATTCGCGTAACAGGCGGGCTCCTCGTGAAGTGTTGGGCCAGTAACCGAAAGGTTGCAAGATTGAATCCCTGAGCTGACAAGGTAAAAATCTGTCGTTCTGCCCCTGAACAAGGCAGTTAACCCACTGTTCCTAGGCCGTCATTGAAAATAAGAATGTGTTCTTAACTGACTTGCCTAGTTAAATAAAGGTGTAACATTTTATTTTTTTTTTATCGCCGTCCAAAATTACCGATTTCCGATTGTTATGAAAACTTGAAATCGGCCCTAATTAATCGGCCATTCCGATTAATCGGTCGACCTCTAACAGAGACACAATTATATACATGGCTATTGTTCTAGTAAGTCATTCTCTGGTATTACAGTACACTCACAGCTCGAACCGCATCATGTGTGTCGGTGTCATCTATCAAAATAGTTTTCTCCTCACAAAACTCTATACTTTCACTGACTGAGGCAGATCCATTTCTAGGCCATAAAAGGTTCAAATGTGGATTCAGCTGTCCGGCCAGGGGGGAGTGAGGCCCTAATAACAGAATAACATCACCAGACAAGGCGGTGTCAGAGACTATACTAAAAGATACAAAGAGAGAAACAAAGGCCAACACACAAAACAGACATAAATAGAGATATTTAGACAAGAGAGACAGAGAGGGAACATTGATTTGTTGTCCAGTGTGGGTCTGTACAGTGAAGGTGAGAATGACAGGGGGTGCAGGGGTGGAGAGAGGAGGAGGGAGGGGTGGAGAGGGGGATCAGAGCAGAGCAGCTGTTAGCCAGCTCAGCACACGCTGCAGTCACTCAACACAGCAGGACAGACAGCACAATGAGGCCTGTCCTCCCATCCAGCGGAGAGGACAGCAGAGGGACTGTGTGTGTGTGTGTGTGTGTGTGTGTGTGTGTGTGTGTGTGTGTGTGTGTGTGTGTGTGTGTGTGTGTGTGTGTGTGTGTGTGTGTGTGTGTGTGTGTGTGTGTGTTTTAGATTGTTTGTCTGTGTGTGTATGCTCACTCCACCCAGTGGACATCTTTTGAAGAATTACAAAGACAAAGAAAGATAATATACTGTACGGTATTTGATCTAATATTCCTTCAATGTTGTTTTTCTCCTGTTCCCCCACAACAACTCTGTAAAACGAAGCCGGTGGCACATTAAAATAAGCAACGACGGGTAGCGTTATATGATAAATGAATTGTATCATTCTTCTAAGTGAATGGTAATGTGGTCTAAGCTCCATAAGAGGAACCCGGCAAGTGGGCAGGTAATTAGAGAGAGGGGAAGGTTACAGCCCAGACACACACAGGCAGCAACGCAAAACTGTCATTCACACTTATATGACTATGAATGTATTTTGTATGGTTTGTGAATGTTTAATGAGCTCTTTACACAGGGAACCCTTCAAATAAAGCATTATCTTATTTCCTTCACACCTTTAAATGTGAAGGTTTACATCCATGCTGTTGGGGACACCTTAATGTTGTTTCCAATGTGCGCTGGCTACAGGATGTAAGTAAATTGATGGGTTTTTTTTGTTTTAATTTTTAAACGTTTATATACAGTACCAGTCAAACATTTGGAAACACCTACTCATTCAAGGGTTTTTCTTTATTTTTACTGTTTTCTACATTGTAGAAAACTATGAAATAACACATATGGAATCATGTAGTAACCAAAAACGTTTTAAACACTTTAGCCACCCTTTGCCTTGATGACAGCTTTGCACACTCTTGGCATTCTCTCAACCAGCTTCACTTGGAATGCTTTTCCAACAGTCTTGAAGGAGTTCCCACAATAGCTAATCAAATGGCTACCCAGACTATTTGCATTTTCTGATTGACTGACCTTCACGTCTTAAAGTAATGATGGGCTGTTATTTCTCTTTGCTTATTTGAGCTGTTCTTGCCATAATATGGACACATTAAGAAGGAAATAAATTCCACAAATGAACAAGGCACACCTGTTAATTGAAATTCATTCCAGGTGACTACCTCATGAAGCTGGTTGAGAGAATGCCAAGAGTGTTTAAGGCAAAGGCTACTTTTTTGGTTACTACATGATTCCATATGTGTTATTTCATAGTTTTAATGTCTTCACTATTATTCTACAATGTAGAAAATAGTAAAAATAAAGAAAAACCCTGGAATGAGTAGGTGTGTCTAAACATGTGACTGGTACTGTATATGCATATTATAATTTTTTCTTTAAAACAACAATACAATACAGACAATACAAATAGCCACTCCTACTGCGGGTTCCCTGGTCAGAGGGTGCGCTCCCACTGTGGGTTCTCTGGTCAGAGGGTGCGCTCCCACAGTGGGTGCTCTGGTCAGAGGGTGCGCTCACACTGTGGGTTCTCTGGTCAGAGGGTGCGCTCCCACTGTGGGTTCTCTGGTCAGAGGGTGCGCTCCCACTGTGGGTTCTCTGGTCAGAGGGTGCGCTCCGACTGTGGGTTCTCTGGTCAGAGGGTGCGCTCCCACTGTGGGTCCTCTGGTCAGAGGGTGCGCTCCCACAGTGGGTGCTCTGGTCAGAGGGTGCGCTCGCCCCCACCTGCCCGAGTTTCACAGCATTTAACTACCCATAACTACCAGGACCAACACACACACCGCTCACAGGATGAAACTACCCATAACTACCAGGACCAACACACACACCCCTCACAGCATGAAACTACCCATAACTACCAGGACCAACACACACACCCCTCACAGCATGAAACTACCCATAACTACCAGGACCAACACACACACCCCTCACAGCATGAAACTACCCATAACTACCAGGACCAACACACACACCCCTCACAGCATGAAACTACACATAACTACCAGGACCAACACACACACCCCTCACAGCATGAAACTACCCATAACTACCAGGACCAACACACACACCCCTCACAGCATGAAACTACCCATAACTACCAGGACCAACACAAACACCCCTCACAGCATGAAACTACCCATAACTACCAGGACCAACACACACACCCCTCACAGCATGAAACTACCCATAACTACCAGGACCAACACACACACCGCTCACAGCATGAAACTACCCATAACTACCAGGACCAACACACACACCGCTCACAGCATGAAACTACCCATAACTACCAGGACCAACACACACACCCCTCACAGCATGAAACTACCCATAACTACCAGGACCAACACACACACCGCTCACAGCATGAAACTACCCATAACTACCAGGACCAACACACACACCCCTCACAGCATGAAACTACACATAACTACCAGGACCAACACACACACCCCTCACAGCATGAAACTACCCATAACTACCAGGACCAACACACACACCCCTCACAGCATGAAACTACCCATAACTACCAGGACCAACACACACACCCCTCACAGCATGAAACTACCCATAACTACCAGGACCAACACACACACCCCTCACAGCATGAAACTACCCATAACTACCAGGACCAACACACACACCCCTCATAGCATGAAACTACACATAACTACCAGGACCAACACACACACCGCTCACAGCATGAAACTACCCATAACTACCAGGACCAACACACACACCCCTCACAGCATGAAACTACCCATAACTACCAGGACCAACACACACACCCCTCACAGCATGAAGCCAAACCACAAAACATAAATAACGAAAAGCAAAACATTCAATAGTCCCTTCCCCACCCTCACCCCTGATTGGAGGATCTCAACAATCCAATCTCCACCCTCAACCCTGATTGGAGGATCTCAACAATCCAATCTCCACCCTCACCCCTGATTGGAGGACCTCAAACATTTACGCTGCACATTTGTGTATATACTTATTTCAACACTCGTCTTTTCCACCCTTCAGACAGCCACAGATCAACACATCTTTCCCAGTAAGTCATCATTATACCATTTCCTCTCACAATACATCCCTCACTCTCTCCCATGGTGTCTCACTAGGGACTTGAACCTCCCCATCTGCAACAATTCTGACCAAATGTCCCCAAAAATAAACATTTTACCCAAGAGCACAATTATATTTCCTACTGACTGACTGTGGTCCTTCAAATCCCCCAACAATACAGTTCACGGAGTTGGTGAGGGCTGCATTGGGCTGGTTGGTTGGTAGAGAGAAATAGAAAGAGAGAGAGAGTAAGAGAGAGCAAGACAGAGAAAGAGAGAGTAAGAGAGAGCAAGATAGAGAAAGAAATGGCAGGGGAGAGTGAGGGGGAAAGAAATGGCAGGGGAGAGTGAGGGGGAAAGAAATGGTAGGGGAGAGTGAGGGAGAAAGAAATGGCAAGGGAGAGTGAGAGAAAAAGAAATGGCAGGGGAGAGTGAGGGGTAAAGAAATGGCAGGGGAGAGTGAGGGGGAAAGAAATGGCAGGGGAGAGTGAGGGAGAAAGAAATGGCAAGGGAGAGTGAGAGAGAAAGAAATGGCAGGGGAGAGTGAGGGAGAAAGAAATGGCAGGGGAGAGTGAGGGAATAAGAAATGGCAGGGGAGACTGAGGGGGAAAGAAATGGCAGGGGAGAGTGAGAGAGAAAGAAATGGCAGGGGAGAGTGAGGGGGGAAGAAATGGCAGGGGAGAGTGAGAGAGAAAGAAATGGCAGGGGAGAGTGAGGGAGTAAGAAATGGCAGGGGAGAGTGAGGGAATAAGAAATGGCAGGGGAGAGTGAGGGAGTAAGAAATGGCAGGGGAGAGTGAGGGAACAAGAAATGGCAGGGGAGAGTGAGAGAGAAAGAAATGGCAGGAGAGAGTGAGGGAACAAGAAATGGCAGGGGAGAGTGAGGGAGTAAGAAATGGCAGGGGAGAGTGAGGGAGTAAGAAATGGCAGGGGAGAGTGAGGGAGTAAGAAATGGCAGGGGAGAGTGAGGGAGTAAGAAATGGCAGGGGAGAGTGAGAGAGAAAGAAATGGCAGGGGAGAGAGAAAGAAATGGCAGGGGAGAGTGAGGGAGAAAGAAATGGCAGTGGAGAGTGAGGGAGAAAGAAATGGCAGGGGAGAGTGAGGGAGTAAGAAATGACAGGGGAGAGTGAGGGGGAAAGAAATGGCAGGGGAGAGTGAGGGAGTAAGAAATGGCAGGGGAGAGTGAGGGAGAAAGAAATGGCAGGGGAGAGTGAGGGAGAAAGAAATGGCAGGGGAGAGTGAGGGAATAAGAAATGGCAGGGGAGAGTGAGGGAGAAAGAAATGGCAGGGGAGAGTGAGGGAATAAGAAATGGCAGGGGAGAGTGAGGGGGAAAGAAATGGCAGGGGAGAGTGAGGGAGTAAGAAATGGCAGGGGAGAGTGAGGGAGTAAGAAATGGCAGGGGAGAGTGAGCGGAAAAGAAATGGCAGGGGAGAGTGAGGGGGAAGTAAAAGAGAAGTGGCTGAGCACAGAGCTGTCAGAACAGAACGAAGGAGAGAGAGAATGAAAGAGAGATGGAGTTATGAAAAGAGAACACATAGGGACAGATCATCAGCACCGTCAGAGAAAGACTGATGTGTCGGCTCAGAGTAACCGCACACACACACACACACACGCACACGCACACACACACGCACACACACACACACA